>NC_060122.1:478351444-478951444 GCF_021461395.2 Schistocerca americana | reverse complement strand
TTACTCGGAGATGAAGAGGCTTGCACAGGGTAAAGTAGCATGGAGAGCTGCATCAAACCAGTCTTTGCATTAGGAAATGAGACACTTAAAGTAGTAGATGGGTTTTGCTGTTTGGGCAGCAAAATAACTGATGATGGGCGAAGTAATGACGTAAAATGTAGACTGGCGATGGCAAGGAAAGCATTTCCGAAGAAGAGAAATTTGTTAACATCGGGTATAGATTTAAGTGTCAAGGAAAGCATTTCCGAAGAAGAGAAATTTGTTAACATCGGGTATAGATTTAAGTGTCAAGGAAAGCATTTCCGAAGAAGAGAAATTTGTTAACGTCGGGTATAGATTTAAGTGTCAGGAAGCCTTTTCTGAAAGTAATTGTATGGAGTGTAGTCATGTATGGAAGTGAGACATGGAGAATAAACAGTTTCGACAAGAAGAGAATAGAAGCTTTTAAAATGTGGTGCTACAGAAGAATGCTGAACATTAGATGGATAGATCACGTAACTAATGAGGAGGTACTCAATAGAATTGGGGAGAAGAGGAATTTGTGGCACAAGTTGAGTAGAAGAAGGAATCGGTTGATAGGACACGTTCTGAGGCATCAAGGGACCTCCGATTTAGTATTGGAGGGAAACGTGGAGGCTAAAAATCGTAGAGGGAGACCAAGAGATGAATACACTAAACAGATTCAGAAGGATGCAGGTTGCAGCAGGTACTCGGAGATGAAGACGTTTGCACAAGATAAAGTAGCATGGAGAACTGCATCAGACCAGTATTCGGACTGAAGACCACAACAGCAACAACAACAACAACAACAGGGTACTGCGCAGATTAGCGTAGCAACTCGCAGAATGAAACGGATGCCCGCATCCATACAACAAAATGGAAATGGCAGGAGAAGATTGGGTCGTTGGATTTCTGGCTCACCATCCTGACTTAAGATTAAGGAAACCAGAAGACACATCTAGGGCCTGTGCTATGGACTGAATGAAGTTGCAATATCACAGCACTCAAAAGCTATTGCACGTAAAGGACAGCATCAAGTTGGAGTGTTCACATATGCAGAAAATGAAAATACAATGACAGATGAAAATTGTTATTCAGTGGACGGTCTAGCGTTAAAAGGTTTTTGCTTTTCACATTTAACCAAATATAACATTGATGATGATAATTTATGGCAATGTTTGCCGACAAGATAAAGAATGCAACCTTTAACAATAGATTGCGTACTCACGGCAGTTCTTCTTGGCCGTTTTTTGGTACGACTTGGAAAGAGAGAAAAATTAATGAATGATCGCTGATGCGTCGGTTCTCGATTGTGCTCAGGAGACGTACAGATTGATTGCGCGAAAATAGTTTCTCAAATGACCTCTTAACCCGGATTGCTTACACGCAATCAGACTCTTCAATGAAATTACCTAAGGGACCTATTTGAATAATATAAAAAATTGGAAATGAATGCAAAACAGTGAAATTTTGTAAAAAAAGTTGTCAGATCGGAAATTGAACACATTAATGGTCTCCCAAATACAATCGAGACACCGCGATAAAGAGCGAACCTGTAACAAAGTTCATTTAAACATAAACATTATTTGTGGTTAATTTAAAGAAAAGAATAAGCATAGATTTTCTGTACAGTGAAGCATCAATATTTTCTCAAAGAACAAAGGCGTTAAACTATAAACATTAACAAATTTACAATGAATACAAAACTTACATTTTTATGTTTTTCTCATACATGGAGCAGTCCAACAATCGCTGCTTTTGTATGTGTGATATTTTGTAAAAATTAAATGTCCTGGCGTGCGTGTAAGTATTTTTTATCGTCACAAGGTTTACAAAAGCGTTTTCTTTCTTGATGATAACGTGGTTTTTCACACTAAATGAAATATAACTTGTAGCGGTGCTACACAACACGTCTTAACAAGTCAGCGACCAAACATCAAAGGTAATGAAGTACATGTTAACATATCGGCGACCAGAAGTATAACTAACTACAAAGACTCTAGAATTTTGCTAACAAATGATAAATTGTTCTTTCTTCTGTTTCGCAGCTTCTTGCTATCAAGCGCTGCGGCAATGATTTTAAATATCTGCGCCCAGCGAGTCATAGTGTTTAAAAGTACCTTTTAACGCTGGCCGCGCGTCTTGGTATAGGCGCACGTTATAAACAGATTTCGTTTCTTTACTCTCGCGTTGTCATGTTTAGTATCATTACAAACTACAGCTCGATGGCTGTCCTTTTCTCATATGAAAAATGTCTGAAATCCAAAAATATCAGAACGGGAGATTGATGCCTGCGCTGTTGATGTATCTTAGGAAATGGAAACAGCAAGAATCCGAATCTGGTTTTCCAGCATCAGGTTGGACCGAAGCCTATCAATAAGGATGCATGACAAGCGAAATTTTCTTATTCCACAAATTCATCGACTTTTCCAATGCAAAAATAGAAAGTCGTATTCTGCTGCTCCTTGATGAGCGTGCCTTTCATATGAAAAACCTGGAGGCGACTGAACTAGCTCGAAGCAACGGTGTTATTTTACTGCGTTTTACTCTACATTTTCCACATAAGCTTGAACCACTGGATGTAGCATTTTCTGTTCAGCTTGTATTATGAAGAAGTGAGAAGGTGGTTAAGATCGAACCGAGTTAAAGTTATCACTTTGGGGCAAACCTCATCCTTATATGAGCACGTTTTTGTGTATACTACGGACATGAGAACTGCAATGAAATGTTTCGAGAAAACTGGTATTCGGTCAATTTGAGCGGCTTCTCAGACGGTGACTTCGTGCCAGCTGCGACGACTGATTTCCATTTGTTGCAGCAGCTACCGTCAGTGAAAATCCATTAGTCAGTCGTTCTGCAAGTCTAGCCACCAATCGTCCTGAACTCGTATAAACTACTTCAGTTTCAGATTACAAACTACTGAAATGGAACCTAGACCTCTGTGTTCTCTGACGCCTGATGCTCCAAATGCATCCATCAGTAACTCCAGTGGATCAAACTTCTCCACTTTTTGCCCGGAAAATATTACACCAATAACAAGAGTTACATCACGGCAGAAACGAGAGACAAAAAAGAGAGGCAAAACCGCTATTCTGTCATCTAACTACAAGGATGAGCTGCAAGAAGCGGTCAAAAAATCCCTGGAAGCTGAAGAAGCTAAAGAGAATAGGGGAATCATCCGCTGCTAGATCGAGAAGAGAAGAAGAAAGTGAAAGGAAAATGTCTTCAGTCAAACACGAGGAAGACAAACGGAAAAGATATTGACTCCTCAGTAAATTAAACAATCGAAGATGACGAAGATATATATATATATATATATATATATATATATATATATATATATATATATCGGAAGGAATTATATTACACTTCAACCTAGGATTGGATAGCATGTCAGAAGCTAAAGCAGTGTGGTCATAATTCGAGTGCTGGCAAAGCTAGTGATGACAATGAAGCCGATCTTATTTGTTAACTGTGTTGTCGAAGAAAATAAAAAAAAAATAAAAAAAACGGGGCGCACACGGAGTGAAGTGGATTTAAAAATACTTTTTTATTTTATTGATATAACAAACGAAATATATTATGTTATCTTCATTTGAAAATGTGTGAATAAACATTTCTAATTTTTCTAATTTCTTTTTTCATCACTGGGACTTAAAACATTTGTTCTAAGCGTTAGGCAGGCTGTTCCGTCCCGTTCTCCCCTAAAGTAATATTGTCGTAAAACGTCGTAATTGACGCAAAAAATATAGCAAAATGCAACAGCTATAGTGACAGCTGGAAAAACTGGTCCGCGTGCCTTAGACCATGAAATCAGCTGCTCGTGGTTGTGGAATGTTTTCCATTCTAGAGCAAGAGGCCGTGCGTGGGTGTGCAGGTGATTACTGCAGCAGTAAATCGGTTGCCGTGACTGGATCGATCCGCCACCCCTGCGCCCGATAACTGTAAAAGCCGCCACGGCTGTTGCTTCCTCACGCCATCTTACAGCTGCCATCTGAGTTACTCGGAAATACCTTCCTTTTTGAAATGCAGGCATAAACTTCAGTTTCATTCGAACGCTGTTTAGTGAGTGAGTAAATTTCTCCCGGTTATTACTTAACACACGACTACCTTGGGAGTAAATCAAAAAGAATAAGAAGAGTTACACTTGCGCCGGGTGCTAGTTTTAACTGAGATCTTCTAAATCCTCTTTCCTCTCTTCGACGACTGTGGAACTTTGTAGGCATCACACTTGACAGCTTCTTTTAATTTTACTTGCTAGTGCTCTACATACCAGTAATGAAACTGTTCCAATTCATTTTTAAGTTCAAATCCCTTACAGCTTACAACTCATTTTTATGTTCAATTCCCTTACGGCTGTGTCACATGCTATTCTAACTTCGACGACTGCAATGTAACTGATGTTGTCACGTCTCGTTCATTAGTTTCTACAGTTAACAATATTGTCTCTTGATGTGCTAGCGTCCGAGTCTTCTCAAATAAATTCACACAACAATTCGGACGATATTTTTACAGAATATAATTTGATATTTTAGTCTACATCAGCACGTGCCACTCGTTATAGTGCGTTGCCAAACAGACCTATCTCCTGCCGCGCTGAAAACACTTTCTTGACTTGAAACCGTAATGATTTATAATTCATTTCTCTGCTTAACCGCCGGCCGCGGTGGTCTAGCGGTTCTAGGCGCTGCAGTCCGGAACCGCGCGACTGCTACGGTCGCAGGTTAGAATCCTGCCTCGGGCATGGATGTGCGTGATGTCCTTAGGTTAGTTAGGTTTCAGTAGTTCTAAGTTCTAGGGGACTGATGACCACAGATGTTAAGTCCCATAGTGCTCGGAGCCATTTGAACCATTTGAAGCTCTGCTTAACTGTCTGGAGCCGCGTGACCGCTACGGTCGCAGGTTCGAATCCTGCCTCTGGCATGGATGGGTGTGGTGTCCTTAGGTTAGTTAGGTTTAAGTAGTTCTAAGTTCTAGGGGACTGATGACCACAGCAGTTAAGTCCCATAGTGCTCAGAGTCATTTGAACCATCTGCTTAAGAGTTACGAAAAACGCTAGTATCCGTATAATGTTGTGGTGTGCACAATGGCAGGTTTATGAAGATTCAGGTAACAAAACGGATTTCCTTTTAATGTCCTGAACGGCGAAGTAATACAAATTAAGCCAAATATAACCATCAGAGAGCAGACACACGAAGGAATTAAATACATTAGCTGCCAGTGAGCATTTATATATATGGATGGGGAAAGATAACAGTTTGTGTCAGACCAAGATTCGAACCCAGGTCTAACTAGATACATACAATGACCACTACACTATTCGGAAACAGTGATCAGCACAACTGTACGGACTTCCCTAGCACGTCTCCCGTCAGACACAAATTCTCAACTTACACCACACACTACTGATGTAGTGCCCCAACTCATTAGCCTCATTTGTTGCTGCATTTCACCGATTCCCGTAAGAGTTCCAGCTTGATGTGCATCTACATTGAAGCGATCGTTGGCTGTCATCGCCTTAATTGTATATCAAAGAAAACATTAAAAAATGTATATCAGTGAGTTCCTTGGGAGATGGTTAATTTGGAATGTTTTAAAAAGCGGAGTGATAACATGAAATATGAGAGAGGACTGTACTAAACCAAAACTAAGTATTTATTACACTCCGACGACTTTCATACACGACGATCAATTTCAAAGTTTTGAAATGTCTTTTGCATTAATGATTTCTAAAAAAGCGCAAAGAACCGTTATGTTTATTTTGTCTCCGCTACAAGAGCGAGATACTCATAGTTCAGTTGCGTCCTCTCTCTTGTGTCTTTTGCATTTAAAAAGTGAATACCTTAGCAGCTTTACTTAAAGACTTTGCCTTTTGTGCATTTAAAAAGACCATTCTGGAAATAGTCCTTGAAGTTGAAACAAGACGGAGTGAGATATCACATTTTTTCTGTTTTTCTTTTCTATGTGATCAAGGTCCTATGGAAGCACATGAATGCAAAAGTCTCTGATAATGCCTCCTTTACATTAACACACCAAATGATGAACAAACTTAAAGAATTTGAAACGGGAGCGAGCTCTTGCTTCAAGCCCAATTGGGTGCCTGTGGCTAAATTCGATAACGTACAAGGAATACCACGAGGTACTGTTTACAAAATTTAAAAAACGTCGTCAGTTAAACGCAAAGCAGGCTGAGATTGCAAAAAAGAGAGGTGACAGGAATTGTGTGTGTGTGTGTGTGTGTGTGTCTGTGTGTGTGTGTGTTTGTGTTTGTGTGTGAGAGAGAGAGAGAGAGAGAGAGAGAGAGAGAGCGAGTGAGTGTGTGTGTGTGTGCGTGTGTGTGTGTGTGTGTGTGTGTGTGTGTGTGTGTGTGCGCGCGCTCTTGTGTGTGTGTGTGTGTGTGTGTGTGTGTGTGTGTGAGTGAGTGAGTGAGTGAGTGAGAGAGAGAGAGAGAGAGAGAGAGAGATGGACGAGAACGGAAGAGGAGGGTGTGCGGATAGTAGTGAGGGGTTGGGGAGGAAGAGGGAGATTTAACGGATATTAAGCCTAATCACTGATGCGTCGAAACACACGAAGCAGAATAGAATGCGCCATACCGTGTCGTTCCGTATTCGCAATGTACTGCACCCGCTTTTCAGATTTACTTCCCCCACGAAGCTTTCAGCACATTTCCAAGGCAGCCGACAACGCCATTTTCGTCGCTTTGCCGGTGGCAGTCTGCCTTTTCCGTAGCCGGAAGTCTTACTCGACTAGATTCTGGCGGTTTATGCGTCGTATCGTTCTTCAACTCTATGCTGAGACCTCACCAAGCCACGGCCAATTTCCTGCGCGTTTCTTTATCTGCCTCATCTTTTATTTTGTCTCAAACGCACTTTAGTTGACAGCATGTTGAATTCCAATTTGTATTCAGTTTGATAGCTATTCGGAGAATGAGATTCACTTTCAACAGCCACCTCCCACCACTCGTTGCGAATCTGGCCTATTTAATTTATAGATGTCGTGATGGATTATATAATGATTCTGTTTGTGGGTTATTTTGTGTAGGGTGAGGGCAACTAAGACAAGACACCCCACATATATCTAAGTCGAGTAAATATTATAGTAGTGAGGTGTTTATTAAGTCAGTTATAACGGCCAATCTGGTAAATTTTCTGCCATAAGTAAGTAAATTTAATGTCCATAGCTACTGAGTTATGACGCCAACTTTTTTTTGAAGGGAACGATGCACTTATATATGGCGACTCTTACTAACGTATAAAAAACATAGATTACGCCGAGACAAATAATTTAATACAAGACACGTGGGTCCGCAAATCTCGGGAAAAACCCCGAAATTGGATGACAAATGTTGAACATGTGACGTCTCTAGGTGACCGATCCTCCTCGCACGTGTAGCGACTGGGTTTGTCGATCCAAACCTCGCCGGTAGGGGGCAGTGTTGCACACTGCTTCGCTAGATTACTCTTTTTTTCCCGACATTTGCGGCCCCTTATATTTTGTATTACACTGAAGAAACAAAGAAACTGGTGCACGTGCCTAATATCGTGGCCCCCCTCCCCCCCCCCCCCCCCCCCCCCCCCCATCCCCGCCGCCCCCGAGCACGCAGACGTGCCGCAACAAGCCGCAACAAGACGTGGCATGGCTCGACTAATGTTTCAAGTAGTGCTGGAGCGCACTGACATCATGAATCCTGCACGGCTGTCCATAAATCCGTAAGAGTACGAGGGGGTGAAGATATCTTCTGAAAGAGCGATACCAGTGGCACTGTTAAGGAGCTAATTATTACTTTAGTACCGAAGTAACTAGTTTGGTTCTATACGCAAGTCGCCGAAGTGGCGTCAAGATTTGCACCAGACAACCGGTGTACCCGGCGGGAGGCCTAGCCACACGACATTTCATTTCACTAGTATGCTAATGAAGATCAATCATACCATCTGTTGTATTGGTGGAACAAGATGCAAACAACCTGTGTGAAAATAGAGAATGAGTGAACAATGAAGGTCGTGGATGGTATATGTTTGTTTGCTGGGGCAGTACCCGGGTTTGACAATTTTGTCAACAAAAATGCCTGTGTCCTCTTGATATTAATTTGTAACAGTTAAGATGAGACATCCACCAGGGGTATTGCTTTGCTGAAAAGTAGAGCGTTGCGATTAGAACAGTTTCCAAAGAGTGATGGAGGCATCAAAATTACTTCACTGTGAATTTTTCGAAAATTATACTGCACTATGTAGCCACGAAGTGAATTGAATTAATCAATGTGTGCCAAGAAGCCTCGTCGCTATTTTTGCTGTGACCATCATCACGAAGAACTATATTGCAAACGAAGTTTCAGTCTCAGTTTATCAAGGTCGATACATGACTACTGAGTGACAGAAATGAACCCAAGTACCACATTTATTACAAGTACAGCAAATACAATTGTAAATATTTTGAAGCATGCCAACACAAAACACACAAGTCAATTTAACGATCAGTTACACAATACCTAAACAAAGTAGTTCGCACGTCACGGGGTCCTCGTTCATTCCAGGGGTGCTGTCTTGCAGGAATAGAGCTCTCAGTGACACACATATACAGGGTGGTCCATTGATCGTGACCGGGCCAAATATCTCACGAAATAAGCGTCAAACGAAAAAACTACAAAGAACGAAACCTGTCTAGCATGAAGGGGGAAACCAGATGGCGCTATGGTTGGCCCGCTAGATGGTGCTGCCATAGGTCAAACGGATATCTACTGCATTTTTTTAAATAGGAACCTCCATGTCTTATTACATATTCGTGTAGTACATAAAGAAATATGAATGTTTTAGTTGGACCACGTTTTTCGCTTTGTGATAGATGGCGCTGTAATAGTCACAGACATATGGCTCACAATTTTAGACGAACAGTTGGTAAGAGGTAGGTTTTTTTAAATTAAAATACAGAAACGTAGGTACATTTGAACATTTTATTTCGGTTGTTCCAATGTGATACATGTACCTTTGTGTACTTATCATTTCTGAGAACGCATGCTGTTACATCGTGATTACCTCTAAATACCACATTAATGCAATAAATGCTCAAAATGATGTCCGTCAACCTCAATGCATTTGCCAATACGTGTAACGACATTCCTCTCAACAGCGAGTAGTTTGCCTTCCGTAATGTTCGCACATGCATTGACAATGTGCTGACGCATGTTGTCAGGCGCTGTCGGTGGATCACGATAGCAAATATCCTTCAACCTACCCCACAGAAAGACATCCGGGGACGTCAAATCCGGTGAACGTGCGGACCATGGTATGGTGCTTCGACGACCAATCCACCTGTCATGAAATATGCTATTCAATACCGCTTCAACCACACGCGAGCTATGTGCCGGACATCCATCATGTTGGAAGTACATCGCCATTCTGTCATGCAGTGAAACATCTTGTAGTAAAGTCGGTAGAACATTATGTAGGAAATCAGCATACATTGCACCATTTAGATTGCCATCGATAAAATGGAGGCCAATTATCCTTCCTCCCTTAATGCCACACCATACATTAACCCACCAAGGTCGCTAATGTTCCACTTGTCACAGCCATCGTGGATTTTCCGTTGCCCAAAAGTGCATATTATGCCGGTGTACGTTACTGCTGTTGGTGAATGACGCTTCGTCGCTAAATAGAACGCGTGCAAAGAAATCTGTCATCGTTCCGTAATTTCTCTTGTGCCCAGTGGCAGAACTGTACACGACGTTCAAAGTTGTCGCCATTCAATTCCTGGTGCATAGAAATATGGTACGGGCGCAATCGATGTTGATGCAGCATCCCCGACACTGACATTTTTGAGATTCCCGATTCTCGCGCAATTTGTCTGCTGCTGATGTGCAGATTAGCCGCGACAGCAGCTAAAACACCTACTTGGGCATAATCATTTGTTGCAGGTCGTGGTTGACGTTTCACATGTGGCTGAACACTTCCTGTTTCCTTAAATAAGGTAACTATCCGGCGAACGGTCCGGACACTTGGATGATGTCGTCCAGGATACCGAGCAGCATACATAGCACACGCCCGTTGGGCATTCTGATCGCAATAGCCATAAATCAACACGATATCGACCTTTTCCGCAATTGGTAAATGGTCCATTTTAACACAGGTAATGTATCACAAAGCAAATGCCGTCCGCACTGGCGGATTGTTACGTGACACCACGTACTTATATGTTTATGACTATTACAGCGCCATCTATCACAAAGCGTAAAAGTGGTCCAACTAAAACGTTCATATTTCTTTACGTACTACACAAATATGTAATAAAAAATGGGGGTTCTTATTTTAAAAAAAAACGCAGTTGATATCCGTTTGACCTATGGCAGCGCCGTCTAGCGGGCCAACCATAGCGCCATCTGCCCTTCAGGCTAGACGAGTTTCGGTGTCTGTAGTTTTTTCGTTTGATGCTTATTTCTTGAGATATTTGGCCCGGTCTCTACCAATGGACCACCCTGTATAACTCGAAGACAACTCGCTGCAGCGGTTACCTAAATACTCGACTTGTTGAAGGATACTGTCACGCTCTTTTTAAGTACACGCGACTGCCTTTGTTAAGCAGTGCGGCCACGTTGCCGCCACCTGGTAGATGTATTAACACACGTGAGTCTGAATGGAAACTTAAGTTGTGTTCACACTATCGACGGCTGCCGAGCAGGCAACCCTACCTACGTGGCTGTACCGCAGGAGGTCGCTCTGCGCCTTGATACTTCTAGCGGCCCGCCTCGGCTTCGCACGGCTACACTGTGTAGCTATGGCCGGATGACTTATCTGGCATAGCGGTAATGACTTATGTACACAACCTTCTTCTTGATCCAGTCTATATATTAGTGAAAACCGTATTAAAATCCCAGCAGTAGTTCCTGAGATTAGCCTCCACATATAGACAGCAAAACGCTGCAGGGGACTTTTAATTAATCATAGTGCAGCCAATTCTTACGAAGTATTTTTAAGTCATATACACAAATCTTCTTATGAATCAGTCTGTCTGTTATGGGGAACTGTATAACAAGCCCTACAGTACTTCCTGAGATTAACTTTACATACAGACAGAGAAACAGGGCAGGGTAATGTAGAAAATAATGTATAGTTTTATAAATTCTGGGCCTCGCGGGATTAGCCGAGGGGTCGTAGGCGCTGTAGTCATGGACTGTGCGGCTGGTCCCGGCGGAGGTTCGAGTCCTCCCTCGGGCATGGTTGTGTGTGTTTGTCCTTAGGATAATTTAGGTTAAGTAGTCTGTAAGCTTAGGGACTGCTGACCTTTGCAGTTAAGTCCCATAAGGTTTCACACACATTTGAACATTTTTTTAATAATTTGTGGTTAACCTTCGCTGCTCTTTTTCCACCAGATATTGCCTCTTATGCAGCTCACGTCATTACCACGAGATGTTACTCCAAACGGCAATTACATGTGAAACAGATCACAATACTGCCTCACGTGGAGGTTGGCATGCGGTTCGTCGTCCAAATTCAAGACAAACGTTTATCTAGCAAAATCAGATTGGTTGCATTTTGAAAAAGCTTGTATGAAAACGAGGAGCTGGCAACACTATCACATCTCGCAATGGATCGCAGTGTACAGGGAAACGTGTGTTCCCGAGCATTATTGCACTAGGCATCCACCTGCCTAGCTGAGTGGTAGCGTATTTGCCTACCATGTAGTCGGCCGCATTCGATTTCCGGCTGGGCTGGAGATTTTCTCCTCTCGTGAATAGTGTGTTGTCCGCATCATCATCATCATCATCATCATCATCGACACGCAAGTCGCTCACTGTGCTGTCACGTGAAATAAGCCCTGCAACCCAGCGGCCGAACTGCCCCGGGGTGGCCTTCCCGGCCAACAATGCCACACGATCATTTCATTTTTTACTGTACTAGCCGTCGTAGCTCACTGAGTACACAGCTGGGACATCAAACCCCCAGGAGCTATGATTCGAATCCTAGTCAAGTTGCTTTATTTACTTTCAAGACATTTGTTCCCTAGTTCTCGTCGTTTATAAGCATTATACATAGTATTACAGGAGACACATGACAGTGGCATCCATTAAACTGCGTGCATGTGTCTGTTGAAAGCACATTACACTAGCGCTATTGGTCCTGATAAGTTTATGTAGGGAGGCTTCCCGATGAAGTACACAAACGATGAATACGTCGACATGCTTTTGGTGCTGGGTACATCCGATAACCAAGCTGCTGCTGCTCCTCTTGCGTATGCTGCATGCTGTCCTCAAAGACGCCATCTCGATAAAAATGTTTTTCCTCGCCTGGAGCTACGCCTTAGGGAAACCGGTAATCTTCGTTCATAAGTGAGGGACAGAGGTCGTCCAAGAGCTAGGTGTACTCCTCAAACAGAGGAAACAGTTCACCAGCCACCTTGGCGAGGTATCCGTGATATTGCAAGGCAGTTCCAGATATCTCAGAGACTGGTTGTTGATCTGTTGCATGATGAAGAATTGCATCCATATCAGTACACATTAACTCAACACCAGTGGCCAGAAAACAGCATTCGACGACTACAGTATTGTGAATGGCTTTTGCAGCAAGTGCAAGATAACGAACATTTTATAAATATCGTGATAAGGACTGACGTATCTAACTTCACTCGTGCAGATATTTTCAACTTCCAGAACAGCCATTATTGGTCGGAACACAGCCCACATGTTACCCGTGAACGTAGCTTTCTGACACACTTTGGCATAAACCTGTGGGGGGGGGGGGGGGGGGGGGGGAGGAGGAAGACGGTAATGCTTTTGGGCCCTTACCTATTGCCAGACAAACAGACAAGTTGAATGTGCCCATGTATCGTACGTTTCTTTGCTGTAGCTTGCCTGACACATTGGAAAAAGTTTCATTTTGTGTTCGGCGACAGTTATGGTTTCAGCATGATGAGTACCTCCACATTTTGAAATGAATGTGCCTAACTATCTAAATGATGCGTTTCTAGGAGATGGACTGGTCGTGGAGTTCCAATTTACTGGCCTCCAAGTTCCCAGACCATAATCTACTATATTTTTATTTGTTGCGACAAAAAATGGCTCTGAGCACTATGGGACTCAACTGCTGAGGTCATTAGTCCCCTAGAACTTAGAACTAGTTAAACCTAACTAACCTAAGGACATCACAAACATCCATGCCCGAGGCAGGATTCGAACCTGCGACCGTAGCGGTCTTGAGGTTCCAGACTGCAGCGCCTTTAACCGCACGGCCACTTCGGCCGGCTTTGTTGCGACACTTAGAGAGGCAAGTTTGTAGTACTCCATTTAGGGATGTACATGACTCATGTCATGAATGTGCATGAATGTCATGGATATCCATGGCGCTTCGGCATTCGTAGATGCAGATGTGCTGCAGAGGGTCCAGAAAAGTATGATACAGCGAGTGGCGAAGTGTATGCAAATGAAAAGTGGTCACTCGGAACATCTTCTCTGAAGTGAACGTTGTTCATACGTGTAAATATCGGTGCTGTGAAGACAATCCTGGAAGTCAAACGTACAGTATGTAATTACTGTGTAGTACTTGGGCTTTTTGTATCTCATTGGCTACAGACGGTGTTACTGTACCCTCTATTATTTTATATTGGCTTTAACTGTGTCATGGATGAAGCAATATGGTCGTTTAGTATGTAGGAATTTCATATTATACACTGCTGGCCACCGTAAATGCAACACCCTGAAGGAAGCATCCGAATCAAGTGAAATTTACACCATGGGTTTGCAGCGATGAGATATGCAACTGATTAGAATTTCAGCGCAGACGCACATCACGCGCGCCTGTGGCGCCACCTCATAGCGCCATTTAAGGCTTGGCGATTTCGACGAGTGTACGTTCGGCACGTGTGTTTACCTTGTGGTTGTTTCACAAGACGATCAGTTATGCCTCGTAGACAACAGCGAACATCGTTTGATCAAGTATCCAAGTCCGACAGAGGAAGGATAGTGCCTTACCGAGATTATGGATTATCATACAGAGAAATCGCTAGTCGTGTTGGATGAAACCAAACAACTGTAATGCGGATATGTGACCGTTGGATGCAGGAGGGTACGACGGACCGACGTGGTCGATCGCATTCACCTCGGTGCACCACTGCACGTGCTGATAGGCAAATTGTGCGCATGGCAGTGACGGATCGCTCAGTGACATCCCGAACCATAGCACAGCACATTGCGTCTGTAACGCATCATTCAGTGTCTGCGCGTACCATTCGACGCCGTTTACAGCAGAGTGGTCTGTCCGCAAGACGTCCATTGCTTCGTCTACCATTGATGCAGAACCACAGACGTCTCCGTCGCCAATGGTATGATGACAGACGGATGTGGACGGCAGAATGGAATGAGTTGTCTTTACTGACGAGGCACGCTTCTGTCTGCAGCACCACGATGGTCGTATTCGAGTGTGGAGACACCGTGGAGAGAGGATGCTGGACAGCTGCATTATGCACCGCCACACTGGTCTTGCACCAGGTAATATGGTATGGGGCGGTATTGGATATTACTCTCGCACGCCTCTAGTACGCATTGCCGGTACTTTAAATAGCCGGCGCTACATATCCGAGGTGCTGGAGCCAGTTGTCCTTCCTTACCTTCAGGGCTCGGCCACAGCTATATTTCAACAGGATAATGCGCGACCACACGTGGGACGCATTGTCCAAAGGTTCTTCGTCAATAACCAGATTGAATTGCTTCCCTGGCCGGCTCGCTCTCCGGATCTTTCGCCGATAGAAAACATGTGGTCCATGGTTGCTCGACTGACCCAGGTTACATCCCCAGCTGCCACACCAGATGATCTTTGGCAACGTGTGGAAGCTGCTTGGGCTGCTGTACCCCAGGAACACATCCAACGTCTCTTTGACTCAATGCCGAGACGTGTGGCAGCGGTGATCTCCAACAATGGCGGCTACTTTGGCTACTGATTCTGGCAGGAACCACATGTCACAGACGTCTGTAAACGTAATCATTTGATACTTGGTCAACATGTTATCTACAAAATAAATTTTGTTGTGCTACCTCTTGTCTTTCTTGATGTTGCATTTACGGTGGCCAGCAGTGTATTTTAACGTTTAATGAAAGTTGACAGTTACAGAAAGAAATACATAAGATACAGCATTGTGGAGGTGTAAATTTGTCAGTCTGACACTTTAACTGAAAAAAAAAAAAATTGGTGCTAACTGAAGAGACATTTGGCAGGAAGGGGACTCTAACATCGACGAATCTGCACAATAGTTGCGCAGGGCATTGCCTCGTCTCACTGAACTAACAGGACAGCTCCGGCACAGTGTTGAGTTCATGATACCTGTTCTTAGCCACACTGCATGCAGTTACAACGTTGCCAGAGCCTCGTTTTTTAAGGGGAATTGGAACACCCTATCCCGAAAATGTTAAATTTAGTGAGGTGGGTTCCCTATATTTCAGGAACCACTGTATGACATGAAACTTTCACAGGACATTAAACTGTACGTTCTGAGTCTACTGAACAACAATAATTGCATTTCAGCCACTGCTTTCGGAAATACAATTTTTTTATTTACACAGTTAAAGTTTTGTGTACTTTTTTGTACTATATCCTAAATAATTTTAACTATACATAACATTATGTTCTTCTTTTAGTTCAGTAGTCTCAGGATATGTCTGTTATTACTCCCTAAAAATTTAAATACTGTGATCGAAGTGGTTTCTGAGATTTAGGGAAAAATGCAACAGAAAATGTAAATTTTCAGGAACGGCTTCTAACGTTTCAGAATACTATAACTCACTTAATATATGCTTAATATTTATTTTTAGTCATTCAGAAGCACCGTGCACCATACTCTGTATAATTCTCTTGATCGTTTTCCAAGTTTTATCTTCTTTTCTTCTTTCTGGACTCCTTAGTGGCCAATTGTGCTGCATACTCTGCTTTATCAATGCGAACCTTGTCCATCCGTTCAAGTTCTCTGATGCAGTTTGCTCCAGGATTAATTCCCATATGCTGTAGCACTTCCACCCTACTAATGTTGCCATCATTAAAAGCAATGACAGCATCACTGACCCCTGACTTTAGTGTCTTCATTTCAAGAAAAACGTTTTTTGGTAAGTGGGTCCATATAAGATTATTGAACGACTCATTGAGATTTTGAGTCTGACCATGCCGACACTTCTTCAGTAATTCAGGATTTGCCAAGTCTCTGTAAATATGTTTTATGAAATCCATGACTGCTGCTTGGATGAAATGTTTATGGCTGTATGAACTGTTTGAGTACTGGGCATTTCGGTAATTGCAGCATGAATCAGGTCCAGGGGGGCAAAGGTGGTGTACTGTTTTTTCATTAGTTGGCAGTCTGTGGAAGAAGATAGGCAATATTGCCTGCTTCATTTTGAACAAATCCTCAGTATTATTTCTAATGGCCATCCCATAATACTGCTGTAGTTCATCAATCATTTTGTCTGTCAGCCTGCCTCTTATGGTTTTACCATCAGAAAGTTTCTTGTCTCTCAAACTTGGTTTCAACTTCCTCAAACTGGTGCCCATCCCCTTCTGGACATGACCAACACATTCCAGTTCCGTGATAAACTTCTCACCATACGGTTGAGCGGCTACTACACTGTTACATGCTTTTGAGTCTTCTGTCGTTCACAGATCGACTAAAAATTTCGATGGCTGCAGAGGCCTCCATACCACCACTTGTTCCTTCATAATTACTGTCACGGATATGCACTTCATTCCCTGATTTACACTTATAACAATGTTTGGTTAAAATATGGAAATCTATTACCTTTCCAGTATCCACAATGGTCACCATAGCAACAGAATTCTTAGAACTGTAGCCTCACTTCTGCCAAATGCCATCAAAAGCTACTGGTATTTCAGTCATACCATCATTTATTTCAACAGATTCGTTTGCAAAACTCTTCATTGTCTCACATGCAACAGATTTCACAGCAGATCCAATAAATACTGCATAATTGTCGATTTTACAATGTGGGTGTGGCATATTCATCACGGCACACATTGTTTCTGCTGCAGTGTGTCCTTTGCCAATATCTCTCAATCCATAAAACCACCCAACATTTACTTCACAATAATTTTCTTTACACTTATCAAAATTACAAAATGAATGAGTATATTTACAAATGGCACAATTAATGATAAGCTTCCTGGCTAGCCCATTTGATACCTCACTGTCTTCATGCAAACTAACTGGCCTTCCACATGTTTTACGACACACACGTTCACCTAACACCCTTGTTAGGATGTGTAAATCTATCAGAATATAACCTAACCTACCGTTTATATCACTTTCGTTTTGATAAAAGTGTGTATCACAACGTTTTATTTTAATCTTCGAAGCACTAATGGGCGTTTGTCTAGATACTGACGAGTTTGCCTGTATTTAATTGCTTGTAACTTCACACGCCACATGTTGAACACAATGTTTCCCTTTATTCGAAAATCTATTACCATGAAACCCACGTTTCTCAAAGACACTTCGTTTTGGCCTCTTACTTTACTTTTTGAGAGATTTACCAATCTATTCGTCTCTTGTCCTCGGAAAAATGTAGCAGTTCGCGTACAACGCGTGTTTTACTATGAAACGATATTGACAGTGCTACCAATACAAACACGAAATTTAACCTTTATAACACAGCAGTCCACAGCCTTCTATATAAAAAATTACCGAAATAAAATAAAATACTTCCCACTTACCATAATTATAAATTTCATATGCAAACCTTCCTTGTGAATCAGTCTATCTGTCAGAGAAAATCGTATCAAAGCGAAACGATGGTGACAAACATTTCGGCATCGTAACTCGGATGTCATTTTTAGTTTGTTCTACTGAGATAACGCTTTCGTTCAAAACAGAATACTACCATTTATCTTCTTAGATTTCCATGCAGAACTTAAACAAAACCATGTGCTAGAGCTATTGGTGTGAGCCAAGTACAAACCCAAATCCAGTGTTGGAACCGATTGCCACCCTAGTGATTGAAGAGACCCAGAGTAATTTTGGATTTAGTAAGGTAGCGGAGAGACTGCACTCCTGCATGTGAAATTAGCAACACAGTCATATAGCTATTGGGGTTTTTCTTCCTAGAAAGGTGTTCACTCAAGTTATTGTCGAAGTAACGTTGCCTCAGCAGTTGTATTCATCCACGAGAACGTTCCAGAAAGTTCCACATCGTCCCAGACTTGCGCTTGCTGCGTATATTACGATATTTTGTGCCACATTACACTCTATTAGCTCCGAATGTGTGACAAATATATATATAAAAATACTTGCCCTATGAGATGCCTCGCTTGGTTTGTTAAATATATCCAGTTCAAGCACATTGCACACATAATTAGACACTCTAAGGAAACATCACTCTAACACTGTGTAACACCGTCTCTAGCCTTGTTAAAGACCTCAGTTCATGAATATATTTCAGCTATTCCCGTTTCATAACTTAAAAGAGGACGTAGCACTGGTTAGGTTTCAGAAACTTGCATTGATCATCATAATAAATAAAAGAAAGAAGGAAACTTTATCTTTTCATGCCCTACTTGGTACATAATTCGTGATTTTGAAGTTTCCAACGTACTTCGAGGGACACTGATGAGCCACACAACATTACGAACAATTTCCAATGCGAGAATGAATGCTACCTGGTGGTGTGGCGGGCAATTGTCGCAGTAAGAGACGCATGGAAGTGAAGCAGGTACAAATTGGGAATCACTGTAGCAACGATACAGACCAAAAATGGGGAAATCGACTGAAATAAGAGATTTTGACAAAGGACAGATTGTTACAGTCCAGTGCTTGGGAACGTGCATGTTGCAAAGAACGACACTGTCCGGCTGTCTGCTGTCTTCTGTGAGAATCTGTGGAAAGTGGTTGACGGTCGGTGAAACCACGACATGGCGACAAGTTGTTGGACGCCCACACCTCAATGCGGAACATGAAAGTCGCACTTTTCAGAGATGGGCGGCGATCTGTAGCAGATCTGACCACAGAGTAGAGTCCGTGCAGAGTGCTGTTTCCGATGGATACGCAGACAGCAGGTCACGCGTGAGGAGAGTGGTAGTGGTGGGGGTTATGGGAAGGAGCTGTATGGGAACTGCCGGGCGCTGGAGGGGCAGTGTCGTTCTAAACTGAAGCCTACACTCGTATTTTTTGTAAACATTAAGTGGGGACCCTCCACGACCACGCTTGCATGATGATCATTGAGAAAGATCTTTAATCTCTGGTTTCGTTAGTATCTAAAAAGAATTCCGCCAAAAATGCAGCGACTTATTTTCGCCTGACTTGTTAACCATTTGTAACTTTCAGAGAAGCATCACGAATGGAGAGATGAGCAAAACCTGCATGTTTCTCTACTTGTCATGTTAAAATATGCTTCTTTTTCCAAAATACAGCGGATTTTGCACAGTGTCATCTCACTAATACTTATGTTATGCAGACGCAATTGCAATAGAATTCTGAAACAGTGGTTTATTAAGTGAGGAACTGAGAAAAAGTAATGTCAATATTGCCTGCCTGGTTACCCTCGTGGTCTAACACACTGCTTCCCAAGCAGGACGGCGTGCCAGTCCCCGGCACGAATCCACCGGCGGATTAGTGTCAAGGTCTGGTGTGCCAGCCAGCCTGTGGATGGTTTTTAAGGCGGGTTTCCATCTACCTCGGCGAATACGGGCTGATTCCCCTTATTCTGCCTCAGATACACTGTGTTGGCGATTGCTGTGCGAACACTGTGTCCACGTTCGCACAGACCATAATTATTCTACCACTCAAACATTTGGAGTTACACCCGTCTTGTATGAGCCGTTCCCGGGGGGAGGTGGGGAGGTTGGGGGGGGGGTGGAGGGGGGGCAGGGGGGGGGGGGGAATCACTGAAGGCCGAACCGCACAATAACCCTGGGTCCTTTGTGGGGTGGTGGTGGGGTGGGTGGACTGCTGTGGCCTGTTGTGGGGTTGTGAACCATTGAGGGCTACGGCGGGATGAAGCATCTCCGCCGTTTCTAGTTCTCCAGTTTAATACATACATACATACACTCAAGGCCAGTATCTTATGAAAAAGCACATCCTGGTACAAAATAAATGTGTAATATCTTCACTTACGTTGTTCCAAAACGCACTGCATTTCTCGTTTCACCAGATACTGATGGCCTTTAAAAATTACATTGTTTCACCGAAAAGTCTGTAGTTAGTGGAATAACACGGTAGATAATAAAGCTTAGCATAATAGCCATATGGCAAAATACTCTCCTCTTTGTGTGCTATCATTTACCTAAATCTCATTTCGGTATCTAAATCTGTTTATGAAATATGAGGAATGTTGTGGATATTTCGCTCTGGCTTTATCGCTGCTGCGGCGCGATCGCAAATGAGTGTGCTACGGCAGATCAATTTTCTCGATATCGGTGACAGGTAGAGACCTCCATTCAAGTCTAAAGAAAAATTCAATACGGTAGCTATATTCCATACACAACAACAAGTGGTTCAAATGGCTCTGAGCACTATGGGACTCAACTGCTGAGGTCATTAGTCCCCTAGAACTTAGAACTAGTTAAACCTAACTAACCTAAGGACATCACAAACATCCATGCCCGAGGCAGGATTCGAACCTGCGACCGTAGCGGTCTTGCGGTTCCAGACTGCAGCGCCTTTAACCGCACGGCCACTTCGGCCGGCATACACAACAACAAATTATGTATTATGCACCAAATGAAAAATCGTAGTAACCACTAATTTTATTGAAACCTGTTTCGAATTTCGCGTGTCTTACTTCCATTTAAATATCACAATAACGAAATAATGGGCACATCATCATGAACCTGACATATAAAGCTAGAAGAACAGCAAAAATTAATTGTTTTTACCCAATAGTTTTTGTAAAATCGTTTGAGAAAGATTTCGTGGTGCCTTGATTCTGTCGTCGCTGACCGGTCGAAAAGTGGCAGATGCCGTCGGCCTCCCCTTTCGAACAAACGAATGAACTCTCCCAGCGCTTTCGAAGAAAATCGGTCACTGTGCATCGGCCACCGTACCTGCGCGGACTTTTTTTCCTACAGTGCGGATGCAGGCACAAGTATTACGGAATATACCGTTTATCTTTCACTGTTGAACATGGGGAACTCCAGCAGACGACCCCAAAGTGTTCACAAGTCGACAAAGCGACAGTGCCAATTACGCTTGCAGTGAGCTCGGAACTATCGACAATGGACTGTGGAATAACTGAATCGTGTCGCTAGGGCGAATCGAATGAACACGTTTCTTGTTACACAGGAAGATCTGCAGCGGATAGGCACTTGGTGCAGGGAGTGGCAACTGACCCTTAACGTAGACAAATGTAATATATTGCGAATACATAGAAAGAAGGATCCTTTATTGTATGATTATATGATAGCGGAACAAACACTGGTAGCAGTTACTTCTGTAAAATATCTGGGAGTGTGCGTGCGGAACGATTTGAAGTGGAACGATCATATAAAATTAATTGTTGGTAAAGCGGGTACCAGGTTGAGATTTATTGGGAGAGTCCTTAGAAAATGTAGTCCATCAACAAAGGAGGTGGCTTACAAAACACTCGTTCGACCTATACTTGAGTATTGCTCATCAGTGTGGGATCCGTACCAGATCGGGTTGACGGAGGAGATAGAGAAGATCCAAAGAAGAGCGGCGCGTTTCGTCACAGGGTTATTTGGTAACCGTGATAGCGTTACGGAGATGTTTAGCAAACTCAAGTGGCAGACTCTGCAAGAGAGGCGCTCTGCATCGCGGTGTAGCTTGCTCGCCAGGTTTCGAGAGGGTGCGTTTCTGGATGAGGTATCGAATATATTGCTTCCCCCTACTTATACCTCCCGAGGAGATCACGAATGTAAAATTAGAGAGATTAGAGCGCGCACGGAGGCTTTCAGACAGTCGTTCTTCCCGCGAACCATACGCGACTGGAACAGGAAAGGGAGGTAATGAAAGTGGCACGTAAAGTGCCCTCCGCCACACACCGTTGGGTGGCTTGCGGAGTATAAATGTAGATGTAGATGTACACTAGGTCGATGGTCGTGTCCGGATACGTCGTCATTCAGACGATCCGCTGCTCGAGACACGCACTGCATCACGTACTCCGTTCGGTGGGGGCAGTATTTTGCTATGAGGGATGTTTATATGGACTCCCATGGTACTTGTGGTCTTAGTTGTAGGGACCCCGACAGCTGTGGACTTCGTGAACATTACTACGATCCATCTGCATCTGTTTCTGTTTGATATCTTCCGCTACTGCTATTGTGTCTTCCAGTAGTATAGTTGTCTGAGTCATAAGACAGAATCGTGCCACAGTAGTTTTAGGAATGTGTAAATGGATTTACGTTGATGTCTTGGCCACTAGTTTCGACTGATCTGAACCCAATGGACCAGATGTGGGTCTCTATCGGGAGCGAACTCAGCTCCCAAAAACCACTGTCGTGTCCCAAGATGTAGACAGAAGTTCACCTTATTGAAGACATGGGATATTACTTCACTCAAAGCAATCGACCAGAAAAATTAGCGTGGGCTGTTTGTAGTACTCTGACACCTGCTTGTCTACAAGCTAAAAGTACTTCAAAGCGCGGAAATCGTTCTAAATCTCGAGGAAGCAGGACAGAAATCGAAGTTAGAATGAAGTCCTGATAATGGAATTCTACTCCAGGCACTACTTCTAGGCTAAGACCTCATTAGCTGACTCTAAATACGTCCCAATATAAGTTAGCCAACTATTCCTCACAATCTACCTCATTAGCAACGGCTACATGCTTAGGTTAACGCTGTTATGTCCGAGATCTGGTGGTGAGTGACACAGGGTTACTGTCTCCTTACTACTGCAGAATTTTTCTTCCTTTGGTCTTGGGCAGACACGTATTTTTATTTTTCACAGAGGTCGATTTCCTGGACCATACCATATTAAGAAGCATGCTAGAACATCCCCTCTGGCACCTATTTGTTTTTGACGTGTCCTCACCCACGCACTTAACGCATGTCTCTTCCACTTGTGTGTACAAGTCCAGTTTGTCGCTCGGCGCCAGGAGTTCAGACTTTTGGACATACTTGTTGAAACGATGTCGCAACGCTCCGGCTGATTATGGCTGACAGCTCCTAGTTGCCGCTTCGGAACAAATTCTGAGTTTGCTACTTTTTATACCTCTGACGAGATCGGAGTTTGCGGCAACACCTGTCCGAAATGTACGGAAACTGCTTCACGTGTACGTAGAAAACTTGCACGACATACTTAAGCAGGACTTGTTGAATCCATGCAAGCCAGAATAGCTGCTGTATTGCATTCCAGAGGCGTACCAACACTAATAAGCAGATCGTTAGACGCTTCGGCTCGTCAGTAAGTACACAGTAGATAGGAAGAATAACTTTACTTATTTAGCACCTGTTACTATGATATGCATTACCTGTTATCGGCACGGGGCAACAGCTGGCAGAAAACAGCACTACGGGCATCGCAGTTCGCGTGCCCGGCGGCAGTGTGCGGCGCCGTTATCTGTTGACGCCGCGGCCCTCCACGCGCCGTTTCCCGTCCGGAGAAAGCATCTGCCCATTTCCGCCTATTTTCAGCCTCCCCACAGCTCGTCCTTTCGTGCTCGGTCACATGTATTGCAGTTATTGCGCTATATTCATCTACGACGTAATATATTTTTAGGCAGTGAATGAATCGCCTTAGATTGTCAGGATAACGACTGCAGTTGCCCTCTTGTTCTTACTATCGTCCATATGGGAATGTCTCGGCATTCTTTGCTAATCGATAGTAATTTTCTTTATTTAAATACCTTCGAGTGGTCAGATATACACGTGACATCTGCTTCATTGAACATGTGAGTAAGTTCGAGGAACCTCTCATAATGCCCAAGAAAATAATTCTGAACAAAAAGGTTTTCGTGGCAGTATAAAAGAAAAAGAGTATATTGGAAAATCAAAACCTTGTTTTAGTCCAGTACAATGTGCTGTCCAGCTGCCGTACGACTTGTATACGAACGCACATTATAAATGCAGACAGTTCAGCTGTACTGCTGGCAAGACAATGTCTGTGCATGACAGAAGCTTTGAATCGGTGAAAAGTCATCATCATCATCATCATCATCATAATCACTAATATCTTTATCTAAATACAAGTCAATAACCGCACTATGAAATATCATAAGAACAGGTGGACCGATTTGATCGATTTTTATGTGATGTGTTCATTATTTGTCTGGACAAGGTTCGTATGAAAGAAAACTTTTGGTAAATCCCCCGGGAAAGTCGGAAATTAAAATCATCTCTTGAGAACGGCTCCACCAATTTGGTTGACTTTTTTTGCGTTTGTAATTGTTGACGGTGATGGTATTTTTCGTTAATAATAAAGTAAATAAAAAGACAGTTCCGTTGTCACATGTCTTCATAACAAAAAAAATCAATTTCAGTGTTGTGCGTATAATATACAAATTCGCCTGTGATATATAAAGCGGATATACACATATAAGTGTAATATGTAAAGAGAAATTTTTACGTGATAATCCGATAATTCAACTAACATTTGGGCAGACATAGACAGATAGTTTGTATATATATGTGTGTACAGGGTGAGTCACCTAACGCTACCGCTGGATATATTTCGTTAACCACATCAAATACTGACGAACCGATTCCACAGACCGAACGTGAGGAGAGTGGCTAGTGTAATTGTTTAATACAAACCATACAAAAATGCACGGAAGTATGTTGTTTGACACAAACCTACGTTTTTTAAAATGGAACCACGTTAGTTTTGTTAGCACATCTGAACATATAAACAAATACGTAATCAGTGCCGTTTGTTGCGTTGTAAAATGTTAATTACATCCGGAGATATTGTAACCTAAAGTTGACGCTTGAAACCTCCGACGTTCAGTTGCGTGTTCTAACAATCACGGGACACGGTCGGCGAGCAGCATGTGCAGGGACATGTTTACGATGACGACCGTGTTTACAAGTGTGGCTGTAGTGCACTGTTGTGGTTTGGTCTAGCTGTCGCAGTGTCCGCATGTAGCGCTTGCTGCTATTGTTATTCTGCATTCGTCTCTGCACGCAGACCAACTGTAGTACACCGTGTTACCAGACGTCTGTGATAGTGTAGTGTTGTAGGAACTGTGACCATGGTGTATTCGAACTCTGAAAAGGCGGAGATGATACTCATCTATGGCGAGTGAGACGAAATGCATCTGAAGCGTGCAGGGTGTATGCGGAACGGTACCCGGACAGAGAGCATCCAACGTGCCGCACATTGTAAAACATCTACCGCCAACTGTATGCAACAGGTATGGTCGTAGCACGCAAACGGGTCCGTAACAGGCCCGTCACAGGAGAAGCGTGTGCAGTTGGTGTGTTAGCTGCTGTTGCCATGAACCCACACATGAGTACACGGGACGTTGCGTGAGCCGGTGGACTGAGTCAAAGTAGTGTCATGCGCATACTGCATCGTCACCGCTTTCACCCGTTTCATGTGTCGCTACATCAGCAATTACATGGTGATGACTTTAATCATCGAGTGCAATTCTGTCAATGGGCATTAACAGAGAATGCATTGCAGTTCTACCTGTTTACCGATGAAGCGGGTTTCACAAACCACGGAGCAGTGAATCTACGGAACATGCATTACTGGTCCGTGGACAATCCTCGCTGGCTCAGACAGGTAGAGGGACAGCGACCGTGGACTGTAAATGTAAGGTGCGGAATCATTGGAGACCACCTCATTGGTCCTCACTTCATTGCAGGGGCCCAAACAGCTGCAACATACATCGCGTTTCTACAGAATGATCTGCCAACGTTGCTCGAAAATGTCCCACTGGAAACGCGTCGACGTATGTGGTATCAGCATGATGGTGCACCTGCACATTCCACAATTAACACTAGGCTGACCCTTGACAGGATGTTCGATGGGCGTTTCATAGGACGTGGAGGACGCATAAGCTGGCCAGCCCGTTCTCCTGATCTTACACCTCTGGATTTCTTTCTGTGAGGTACGTTAAAGGAGAGTGTGTACCGTGATGTGCCTACAACCCCAGAGGATATGAAACAACGTATTGTGGCAGCCTGCGGCGACATAACACCAGATGTACTGCGGCGTGTACGACATTCATTACGCCAGAGATTGTAATTGTGTGCAGCGAATGATGGCCACCACATTGAACATCAATTGGCCTGACATGTCGGGACACACTCTATTCCACTCCGTAATTGAAAACGGAAACCACGTGTGTACGTGTACCTCACCCCTCATGGTAATGTACATGTGCGTCAGTGAAAAAGACCAATAAAAAGGTGTTAGCATGTGGACGTAATGTGCTGTTCCAGTCTCTTCTGTACCTAAGGTCCATCACCGTTCCCTTTGGATCCCTACGTAATTCGGTGTTCTCCGATACACACGATCGAACAGCGGAGGAGTGGTCCTCAAGCGTCAACTTTAGGTTACAGTATCTCCGGATGTAATTAACATTTTACAATGCAACAAACGGCACTGATTACGTATTTGTTTATATGTTCAGATGTGCTAACAAAACTAACGGGGTTCCATTTAAAAAAAAACGTAGGTTTGTGTTAAAAAACATGCTTCCGTGCATTTTTTTATGGTTTGTATTAACCAGTTACACTAGCCCCTCTCCTCACGTACGGTCTGTGGAATCGATTCGTCAGTATTTGATGTGGTTTACGGAATATATCCAGCGGTAACGTTAGGTGACTCACCCTGTATACATATAAAACGTACAAAGGGGGAAGCGTTGTTACCACAAATCTCGAAGAGTTCTTGACAGATTTACTTCAAATTTTTACACGATTCTCTAATGAACATTCGGACGGACATAGGACACTTATTTTGTAATATATTAAATATATGCATATATATGTACTATACGAATGGGAAACGTTGTTACCAAAAATCGCGAAAAGATATTGACGGATTAACTTCGAATCCTTACACGATAGTCTACCGAACATTCAGATGGAAGTGTACATAGAGAAGGGGAGGAGAAGATGGACAGAGGGAGGAGATATGCACAGAGAGATGAGGGGTGGGGGGGAGATGTACGGAGCTACTGAGGATTCAGATGGAAATAAACACAGAGAGGCAAGAGGAGGAAATAGACAGAGAGAGGTGACAGGAGGTTATGCACAGAGAAATTGGGGGGGGGGGGGGAGGGGGGGGGGGACAGGACGCTTAGAGAGAGAGGTGGATTGAGAAGATCGGCAGAGGGAGGAGTGCAAGGAATTCGGGACGTATATGCAATACACATACAGAGCATTGCCGGGTTCACTAATATATTATAAAATACGAAACGAAAGACTGGCGTTGTAACGTGCAGCATAAACCACCATCTAGAGATACGAAATTTGGAGGAAACATTCTTTGTCAAATGTACTCATTCCGCTTACAGCTGTGAAAAATATTTATTGCGATTTCAATTTCTACATTTTGCCATTTCAGACATACCGAAAGCAAACTCTATCATCATGTGAATTACGCTGCCACTAAAAATATAGTAACAGTACGTTAAAACTGGAAACATAAGTAGTACATACATGGGTAGTTAAAGCCCACTCTACAACATTAAGTCGTGACGTGCTGGAACACAAATTTTCATTTAAAAGTTACTTATTTCCAGCTTTCCCAACGGATGGAGTAGCCTGACAGCGACTACGTTGCCACTCTTCAGCGCCTGATTTTTTAAAAATCGTTTTTGTTATTATTATATAGAATTATTGATTCAAATATCAATTAACAACAAACTTTTGCTGTATTCCTGTAATCTTCTGTCAGGCCTTCCTACTCAGGGCATCCTCCTTGTGTACACCGTGATTCTCCGTTATTTCGTTGATACAAACTTTACAAGAACGTCGTGATCTACTGTCTTTTCGCCTGCCGAGTGGATTCCATTCAAGTGTTTTCTTTGGACATCGACGATCTGTCATTCTCAGAAAATGGCAGTACCAGTTATATGGTTTTCTTTCCATTATATCTGTCAGTGTTTCATTCGTTGTCATTAGTTTTTTCTGTTCTTGATGTCTAGCACCCCACAGTAAACAATCTATTTCCACAGCTATCAGTCATTTTTTGAAGTCAGTATTTATGGATCCATGGGTCTGATCCATAGTATAGGACAAATTCAACCATTAGCCTGCCAAATCATTTCTTATTGATGTTGTAAATGTTCTTGTCCCACAAAAAAGAATTCATACCGTATTGCTTTTTTGTTTTCTTGTAATTTGTATTTTACTTTTGTATTACGCAGTCCACTTTTATCGTTATATTCCCCTAGGTATTTAAATTTCTCTGCCTATCTCATAACTGCTCTCTCATAATTTGTATATTTCAAACGTAGTATCAGTATTCACTACCAGATATTAAGTTTTTATTAGACTTATATGTTGTTACCGATTTGTCGTATTCATCAAACGTCGTATCAGAGACTCTTAATCATATTCATATTGTGTTAGAATGGCTTGATCGTCAATAATGAAGTCCAGACTGAAAAAACAAACAAGTTTCTTGTGGCGGCCAGTTTCTAAGCAGCAGCAGTTTATTTGCACACCCAGACACTTTTCCCCTTATTCACAGGACATTTTCAATTTGTGTCCTGAAATATCTTGTAAATAAGGCGAAAAGCGTAAGATATTTATTTTAAACTACTACAATTCAAATAAAAAAGATTATGAGGTAAAATACATACGCTGATGTTTGTGAAAAGGGTAATAACGATGTGATATATCTACTAAATCGCATTGAGAATGATGTGATGTGGGCTCCCAGTAACAGCGAGTAGGGACTGGGATGTGGAGGTACTGGTGAACATATTGAACGGAGTAGGATGAGAGGTGTCTTTGTGGAAACGGATTGATAATTCCGATGAAAGTCATAGGATAGGGGTGGGTGTCAACTGAGCAAGGATGGGGGATGTCTCAAGGAATAGTTCACGTTCCGGGAGGGAAAGGCTATTGAAATTGGGAAAGGATATAGCATGCATGGAGATGGAGGAAAGTGAGACATGTCGATAGATGTGCGGCAGCAGACCTGGATTCTCAAGTTTGGGGGAGGCTCTTGGGTGTTGAAACTGAAGTTCACAGGAGAGGTGTAAGTGTTCTGAGAGCTTGGGGAGATATGGAAATTTGATTAACTGGTAGAGGAGAAAGGTGTGGAAGGGTAACAGATACCGAAGGCAAGGCAGAGAAAATCGTCGTCTGGGATTTGGAGGGACTGGTAAAAGTTAGGAGGCGCAGACGTCCAAGGAACACTTACATAGGTAAGAGTGGGACAGATGAGTGTCTTGTAGACTTGTAGAATGGTATGGGAATTTCCACTCCGTGTTCGACGTGTTAGTAGTTTTAGTCTAATGTGGGATTTTTGTGGATGATTAGTAGATGAGAATTTTAGGACAGTGTAGGATTGAGTGTTAGTCCAAGGTATTTTGGTGTTTCAGTATAAGGGTGACTGGGATGGTTGTAGCCTGTGAGGTAAAGGTCTTGGAGATGGAAAATGGAGGGGTTTTTCCTATGGTCATTGTATGGGTTTTTTCTGGATTGATAATGTGCTACCATTTGCTACACTACAAGAGGAAGTTGTTAAGGTAGATTGCAGGGCTCGTAGTTATTTTTGAAGAAGGGTAGGGCTGGTGGTGTGGAAGGCATTGTCACCAGCGTACTGGACGAGGTACGCAGGAGGGAATGTTTCTGGGACGCTGACTGTGTATGGGATGTAAAAAAGCGGTGACATGACGGATACTTGGGTACTCCTGGAGTTGAATCGAAAATACTGGATGATGTGTTTTTTTATTGATATATAAGACGGACTTGTAGGAAAAGTAGTTGCTGATGCATTACCAGATAGCTCCCTTCCGTAACAGCGTTTACTACTCAGACTGTGAAGGGAATGATTTTCTGTGATGAATGGTGAAAAACATATTGTTTTTTTGGTATTTCCAATAGTCTGTGAACTCCGAACGATGTCAAGTAACGCTCAACTTCGTAGCAGCTATTTCAGAGTTATTTGTAGTAGAAAGCTGTGTGCAGAAGTATACTGTTCTCCGTTACTAGTGGTACATCCCGCAATTATCGCTCAAAATCTAACACACCAATGTAAGGTATTGGAGACCATCTTAGGCGCCTCAGCTCCTGTATGGAGCGAAAGCTATTTTCGTACCAGACGTACCCTTGAACTTCCGTTACATATTCAGTTATACCAGTAATTTCAACATAATGGCGAGCAGTCTCATTTCACTTGTGCGGTCAGCTGTTACTGGTATGAACGATACAGACAAGAGTTCAAATGTTCAAATGTGTGTGAATTCCTAAGGGACCAAACTGCTTAGGTCCTACTTAAACTGACTTATGCTAAGAACAACACACAAACCCATGCCCGAGGGAGGACTCGAACCTCCATCGGGAGGGGCCGCGCAGTCCGTGACATGACGCCTGAAACCGCGCGGACCACTTCACGAGGCAGGCAAGGGTAGATCGACCAGTGGCCTGGTTTACTCGTTAATGGAATTTCACTCTACTTATTTACACCCCCTAGAAGAAAGTGAAATATCACTTAACGTATGCGTTACACAGAAACAACATTTGTATCTTAACAATGATTTTTTTGTAAACGGAAGCCCAATCTTGTTACGGTGGGCTTTTGTCAAGACTTGCGATGTTGTCCATAACGAGAAGAAAAAAATGCAAGTTTTCTGTGATGACTTATTGTTTAACCCTTTGAGTACCTTGGTTTGCCGGCCGCGGTGGCTGTGCGGTTCTAGGCCCTGCAGTCTGGAACCGCGGGACTGCTACGGTCGCAGGTTCGAATCCCGCCTCGGGCATGGATGTGTGTGATGTCCTTAGGTTAGTTAGGTTTAAGTAGTTCTAAGTTCTAGGGGACTGATGACCTAAGATGTTAAGTCCCATAGTGCTCAGATCCATTTGAAACAATTGAACCATTGGTTTCTGCCTGAAATCACCATTTCATTAATTTTTTTTGAAGTATCAGGCCTTTCTCATTAAACCATCATGCTATTGCACGATAAGGAGATCTAGTAGTACACACTGAGGTACTTCTACAAATGTAGTGTGTTGTTGCAGTCACAGCGTTCAAAGCAACAGTCGGAGCGGAGATTTCGCTACGTGGCTGTAGAAGATTTTGTCAATTTTTTTTATATAGTGATCGTATTGATGAGACCATTTACAGTGAAAGTAAATATATCTAATGTTATTGTAACATAAATTAGAGTGTGCTACTGCTGTTTTAAGTGGTTTCGAAATGAAACCACTGGAGTAGTGTGTAATTTTGGTATAAATTTATTAAATTTCACGCCCATCTTCGCTTATTATGAAGGGATATAATTTGTTTTAAGCGTTGTGAGTTCACAGAAGTTTCGAGATGTGGGACTGTGTGTAGAAAAACTGCGAAATCGCTTTCAAATATATCCAATGAAACGATGGGTGGTTGAAAACTGTATGTCTCAGTGGTTCCCAAATGAAACCACACTTTAAAACAGTGGATTTTTTTCGATTTTCTTCTTGTAATCGTTACTTAATACGATGATAAAGACCAATTTTGTGCAAAATTTTAAAATTAATTTTTTTATATTGTTGGGGCTCAGATGATTAAAGTGATACATTCACTGTCCCCAGTACAAGCTCCAAAAGTGTATAGTAAACTTTTAGGATCACCCTGCGTGTAAAGGAGCACTCAGAGCATTCACTCGTCATCTGGAAGTTACTGCTTTGGTACCTGCCTTTGTTGTGAAACACAACCAGCACTTTATTTACACGATTTAATGAACGCTGTTGACAGTGGATCTGTAGATGATTCTTTATTTATATATTTCCAGAAGGCCTTTAACACCATTCCTCAAAAGCGACTTATAATCGAATTGCATGCGGGTGGAACGACGTATCATTTCTGCGAATGGTTTTATGACTTCTTATCAGAAAGGTCTCAGTTCGTAGTAACTGACGTCAGTTATCTAGTGAAACTGAAGAGATACAAGGTTCGCCTAAGGAAGTGTTATAGGTGCTCTTCTGTTTTTAATCTTTAAATTGTTTGTCCTTCATCGTCTAGTAAAGTTATCAGAAGATCAAAATGAATTGCAAAATGATTCGGACAAGATATTTCCGTGGTGCACAGAGGTGCGTAAGTAGGGGTCAATTTTGTATCCTGAGGACAGTGTATCTAGGAATACATAATGTTCCCTGTTCCGTGTTTCAATCTATTAGCAATTTTAGAATCAAATGAAGGAATGTGCACTAAAGATCATTAATAAGCAGTTTCTGGCATTCTCCGCTGGTTTTGATGTTGTGAGACATGATGTTGTGTTTTGTGCAGCATTTATAAATATTTTTAGTTCTATCCATTTAAGTGCTATACAATATGTTACACGTGTTTGGAATATATTGTTAAACTTCCTGGTGCTGAATTTTATGATAATGCTATATTTTTTAAAACGAGTCGTGCGCCGTCTTGTATCTTGCAACGAAAGGAGATCTTCTGCAATGGAACATGTGATAGTTGCAAATGAACTGAGTTTGTTTAATGTCTTAAGATTTTACTTCCCTTGAATATGGAAATTTGTATTAATTTCCAATAGCTTCTGTTTCGACACGTATTTAATTCGTAACTGGTTTTTGGCACTATGTCTACTTACGTTGATTTCACTTACTATAGAGTAATAATGTAATATATAGACTATTAAAGGAGTATTGACAAGATTTTCTCTATTGCAACTCTTTTTAAATTTCACTTGAACGTTTATTCTAGGTATATGGCCGTGCTGTAACTTGTGACATTTATGCACATTTGAAAAATCTTACTTTTCACAATAACTTTTGTAGTTTCAAGAAAAGACGGCGGCGCTCAAAAAGTGAAGGCTATCACTTAAAATGGAATAAGAACATACTTTAAACATCTGTTATAGGAATGTCCAGAGGCGAAAGTTTGAAGGTGAACACTTTCCCCTATTAAAAAATTCCATTAAATTTCGGCTTTGCGATTGATAACACGAATTTAAAGATTACGGATTCACTAAATACCGAGGGCTTATGAATATAAGTAATCAAAATTGGAACCATCACATCATAAAATGTTGTAGGGAAGATGAACCAAAGACTGCGTTGTATTGGAAGAACTTTTAGACGATGCAACAAATCTGCGTGAAACGGAAGGGAAGATAGCGTGATGGATATAAGCTATGTGAGGTGACAATAACTAAAACAATGGCAATTTTCGTTGCTGCGAGATCTTTTCACGAAATTTCAATCGTTAAATTCCTCTTCCGAAAGCCAATATATTTTGTTGACTCTCACCTGCATGGGGAGAAACGAGGATCGAAAAAATGTTCAAAATCTTAGCTCTCATCGAAAGATTTAGGTGTGGATATTTCCCACATGCTAGTTGAGAGTGGAACGGTCGAGAAATAGTCTGAAGATGGTTCTGTGAATCCCCTGCAAACACTTTAGTGCGAACGGCAGAGTAATCATGTATATGTAAGTGAATCTCGATACATATTGATTAGTTTGTTAGATCTTATATACTGTAGTGGTGAACGTCTGAGATCTTCTTGGTGAGACTATATTTGCAAAAAAAGGGAGAACGGAATATTCCTGAACGTCTGTGCCTCCCACTAATGGGGCGTGCGTGTGTTGCAGGTTGCCCGCTGAGCTGCTGCAGGAGGTGCCGGTTCTGCGCGTGCGCGAAGGCCATCGCCTTCTCGCCAGGGGCCAGCAATGCTGCCTCTGCCTCACGCCATACCTGGTACGTCCCGACACCGTGCCGCAGCTACCATTAAAAAATTATAAAGTGGCGTGTAGCTACAGAACTGACACTGCTGGAAAGCTCTCCCACTCCACCGCTGTGAACTTGGCAGTGCTCTCTTGTATTCGGCGCAGTGTTCTAGACCCAACACAGTTAGATCCCTTACCTTCCGTCCGATAGTTGGTTGGTTATATGTTGCACAAATCTTTTGAACAATCTTTTATCGAAGTGTCGTGGTACAAGTTGTTTTACAGGATATGTACACATGTCTAGTTCTAACATTAGTGAACACAGTCGTATAACTTTTTAGCCCCACTCCTGCAACTACGCATAAACTAGTATTTCAGACTACCAGTTTCTGGATAAAAATTCGTTTACGGAATGGAAATATTTGTCAAGAAATAATGATTTTAGGTTATATTTATAACTTGCTCTGCGGCAACGGCCTTGCCGCAGTGGATACACCAGTTCCCGTCAGATCACCGAAGTTAAGCGTTGTCAGGCGTGGCCGGCACTTGGATGGGTGACCATCCGGGTCGCCATGAGCTGCTGCCATTTATCGGGGTGCACTCAACCTCGTGAAGCCAACTGAGGAGCTACTCGACAGAACAGTAGTGGCTCCGGACAATTCATCGACCTGGAGAGCGGTGTGTTGACCACACGCCCCGCCTATGTGCATCCTCAGTGAGGATGACACGGCGGTCGGATGGTCCAGATAGGCCACTTGTGGCCTGAAGAACGGAGTATTATAACTTGCTCTGCTATCTGCGCAGATATCTTATGTTTTTGGGTAAATGGTCAAAACTTTTTCTTGATGCATCTTGACTTCGCTTCTGAGGAGCCACTGAGAGCTTTAATAATGGGTAATATAGGCTCTTTACTCTACTAGTGTTAATGGAAAGGGTATAACTATACTTCTGAATGTAAAGGATTATCTCCGGTGATTTTGCCATTTAGTTTTTGGGTGTGTAGCTGGAGTCAGCCCAAATTAATACTGCCCATTACGACTTTCATGCGACACCCAGTGTCAACAAAACGATTTTTAAAGCGGAATTTTACATGTTCGTTCAACAGAGCAGACCTAAATTAGGCTTGTGCGACGTTCGTTTTATCGGTATGTATTGACAGGGACAGTGAAACACGAAGAATAACCAGCAGTGACTCACATTCTGCCTTGGCCCGCGCCGACTGCTCCCGCCACGCAGCAGCGTTACTCAGTCGCTGCTGGGGTACTGGCTGTTCTTCGTGTTTTACTGTCCCTTTTAATAAAACGAATACCTCATTACACTAATTTTGGGCCACTATATCGTATTGGCACGTAACATTCGCTTTAAAATTATTTTTGTTTGCAACGGGAAACAAATCGACACTTCCGGTTGACATTAAGCGTCGCATGAAACATATGATGAGCTGTGGTTTTTCGAACGACTCCATCTACACGTTGTAAGAACATAATATCAAATATCTCCTCAAACACTAGAAAAAGTGAGCTCGACGACTCCTAGGAGAAATAACCTGTGTACTGTGTAAGCCCATTTAAAACGCCTAACTTCTTCAAGAGATGACTGTGCGTGAACATCTCGTATTATTCTTACTGTTCGATTTTGTGAAATCAATATAGTTTTTCTAAGCGATGCGTTACCTTAGAAAGCTATCCTGTAGGACATTATTCATAAGAAATATGCTTAATATGGTAAGATGTTGATTCGTGTTTTTTTAAGGTAAGCAATTTTACGAAGAGCAAAAGTAGCTGAGCTTGATAGTTTGAGCAGCTCAATAGTTTTCATCAGCAGGTACGCCCCAAAATGTGGAGCATTCTACCCAATTTACTGATTCCTGTTCATGTGGTACATCAGTTGTTATTATGACCCATTTTTATACACACCTGAATATAATGTATTTTCTCAAAATGAAGGAAAAACTATTTTCAGCGAACCACTTAATAATTTTGTGAAAAATGCTATCTGCATTGCTAAGTCGTAAACGGCGCAACTTACCGATTTTTTATTTAACAGTTATTTCCCAGCACAAACTACCCTGCAACACCCTTACAAGGTTTTCAGATTGTTTCTGACCAACCTGTATACAACCTGCACGTACAGCAGCGTGTGTGGACACAGTGCTTCTCGTACTGACGGAGGCGGATGCAGTCTCTTTCATCGACATGATAGAAATCGCTGTCAGCGTACTCAATTGATGGATGAGTCTCAAGATGAATCACCAAAGTCTTTTCTAAGATCCTTTCTTTGTTCCATTCCAAAACCTCCACCGAACACAAGTTTACGTTTAGTGCCTTTGTTCATTGTTTTGCCTTTGTATTCGGGCTCTTTCAATTTTTTATTTCTCTTCATTTTCCTTTCTTGTTTCTTCTTATGATTGTCCCCTTTTCGTTGTCTCTTTATTTCCAAAGCTATTTTCACGGGTGTGCTGGTTATGTGTAGAGACGGCACCTTATTTCTTCGTTTTCTTGACCTCCTTTAGAAGCAGCTTGAGGTAACGGAGGTGAAGCATTTGTTCCCTCTCAGCAAACGAAATCTTTATTAACCTTCTTTTGCCAATACGGCTCAGTACTAGTGGTACCTTTATGATAACAGTTGAACATCCTGTCTCATAAAATTACAAATCTGGTGTGCTCAAAATTGTATTTTGTTCTTATTTCTCTACATACATGAAAGAGTCCCTCTACATCTATCTCATTAAATGATGCCAATCTAGCTGCCGACGTAGGTTCCGGTTTACGAAAATTGAACTTGAGCCGCGTTATGAAATTTTGAATACAATCTTTCCGTGTCACCTTTTAAGCTTTGCTGAATCTGTGCTCTATATTTTTAAATTCAGTATAATCGTAGACAATTTGAGCGAAGTTAGGCATAACAAGTCCATAAACTCTTTTGTCTAAATCGATGACACATTGCTCCAGTTCTTCTAATTGGTTATCATAAAATGTGTTTTTAAACCTGCGTGCATTTTTGGCAAATCCTGAAATAAAATAAGCTATGAATTACTAGATCCGTAATGAGATTTTCGAAAAACTTAAAGACAAAAATTTTAAGATTTTATTTTAATTTTATTTTTGGTGAAAAATAAGTGGGTACGTTATTAATTTAAAATGAGGTTTTCAAATATATTTAAATACGAACAAAAGCAGAGCTTACTTCATCGTCTCTCTCTCTCTCTCTTTCTCTCTCTCCTTTTTCTTTACGTAGCGACGTAAAGGAGCTCCAGGTAGGTTGAACTTCCTAGCGCCGGCAGTAACAAGATTTCTAATTCTTACATGCTGTATTGCCTCTTTCATTGGTGCCTTCTACCTTATATATACTTTCTCCATATTTATTACGTAGCCTGTGATGAAAATGACACGAGTGTACAATAACAAACGAACTAGATGCCGTTTTAGCGGCAGTCGGCATTCTGGATGCAAAAAGTCTTACAGAATAATTTCATTAACCGCGCGGGATTAGCCGAGCGGTCTGGGCGCTTCAGTCATGGACTGTGCGGTTGGTCCCGGCGGAGGTTCGAGTCCTCCCTCGGGCATGGGTGTATGTGATTGACCTTAGGATAATTTAGGTTAAGTAGTGTGTAAGCTTAGGGACTGATGACCTTAGAAGATAAGTCCCATAAGATATCACACACATTTGAACATTTTTGAATAATTTCATTAAACTGTTTTTAAAGCATCAGTGAATCTATAAGGCTGAAGAGGTATCAACTAATATTCATTAATATAAAAGTATTACTTACGTGAAACTTATTTAAACCGTTCTTCTTAGACTTTTCGTCAGTCCAACCGACCTTCCCCTATATACGAGAGTCGTACAATAAATAATACCCCATTTTTTCTACCGACGTTTTTATATACAGGAAAATGTTTTTAGATACTTAAAATCTGATGTTTCTGCTCACGTGTTCGAAGTTTTGAACAATTCGAACAGGTGGCAGAGCCGTAGCGAAACATCAAAGAGGCATCTACGCAAGACACTGTCTACAAGCACAGAGCTGTAATTAAATTTTTTGTTGCAGAACCGCGGTGAACATCCATAAACGTCTGTGTGCAATGTAATGTAGTGGTGCAGTTGATAGGAGTACTTCGGGAATGGCTAAACAGAGTTGAAGAGTCAGGAAGAGCAGGAACTGATCGGCCACGTTCGGGACGCCCTGTCACAGCCACTCTTCACTACACGGTGAATCACGCGAATGACGTTATTCGAACAGAGCGGCGGATCACTACTCGATAGTTGGCTCTGCAGATGTTGGAAGCCCGTGTGGAATGACTGAGGCACCTCGATATTCAAAGAGGTGCTGAGGAGAGCTTCCACGAATGCCCAAAAAAGACCACAACATGCATCACATCTGTTGGAGCAAACTGAGACCAGTGAAGTGGCGTTTATGCTGTAGGTTGTTACAGATGACGCGACCTGCATCACTTTGAGCTGGAAACAGTCATTGGAATGGCACCAGCCGCAATCACCAACAAAAGAATAAAGTCATGATGACAGTCTTTTTCGATACTGATAGTGTCATTTTCGCGCGTCTGTTTCCAAAAGGTTCAATCGTTGAGAAGCATATGTGATGACTGTGAACAAGCTAAGAAATAGACTCCAACTTGTTCAGTCAGACAAGAATGCGAAAGAAATCTTGCTCCAACACGGCAAAGCATGCCCATGCACAAGTGTCGGAACCTGGAAATACAGCACCAAATTAGGTAGGATATCGTTGCTTCATCCACCTCTGTAGTCCAGACATGGTGCTCTCGGACTCCCATCTGTTTGGAGCACTTAGGATTTTCTAAGTGGCTACACTGTGTAGGTGAAGAGAGCGTAATTCACACAGTAAAAACATGAGTACGAGGATACGGCAAGAGCGTTTATGAACAGGGAATACGAGTACATGCTCTTTCACAACGCTGGTTCAAGTGGTTCAAATGGCTCTGAGCACTATGGGACTTAACATCTATGGTCATCAGTCCCCTAGAACTTAGAACTACTTAAACGTAACTAACCTAAGGACATCACACAACACCCAGTCATCACGAGGCAGAGAAAATCCCTGACCCCGCCGGGAATAGAACCCGGGAACCCGGGCGTGGGAAGCGAGAACGCTACCGCACGACCACGAGCTGCGGACCACAACGCTGGTGGTAGGCCGCAAAACTTGAGATGCTATGTAGAAGAAAAGTGTGTGTAAAATAAAAGTTCATTGATTCTTCCACCAAATTATACTTCTTAAGAATGAACATGTTCTGAGAAAAGTATGGGACATTATTGAACGACTCTAGAGTATCGTGAACGGTAAGAGCTTTATTACATTACTTTCACATATGACGATTGCTTTCAGTTCGTCCCTGAGATCTCTCCATCAGGAAGTCTTGGATCCAATCTAAATCTGATCCGACGTGCTGTAAGGCATGTGACCAAATGATAGCAATACGCCATACATGTAACTTGCGGTGAAAATCACCTGCAAGTGCCGAACCTGCGATATAATGAGTATGAAAATTTGTGCCAGACCGGGACTCGAACCCGGATTTCCTAACTTCTGTTACCAGCTCTCCACTAAATGTGTTCCTTCCTGTGGTGCTATTCCTCCCTGTGGTGGAATCTCTGGCTGGAATGTTCGGAAATCGAAGTAAAGACATAGTTGACAATGAAAGTGCTCGTGCTGAGATAGCCTGACGGTTAAGGCGAATACTCTTCATAAGAGGCTTTAAATATTTCAATACAGCTACCACAGCAGTTGCTGACGTTGTGGTGAAGGTGACATCAGAAGAAATCAAAACGGGCTACTCTGTCCCGTCTCCCCGTGGTTTTGTTAAATCTCCAAAGGAAAATACCAAGATGGTTCCTCTAAAAATGAAATTTGAGCTTTCATTCCGTTCCAGTGACCTAGTTCTTCGCCCCTACTCTCTCTCTCTCTTCCATGCGCTTGTCATTACTACCATAAATGACCTTACTTACATAAAACTGCAAGGGTGGGTCAAATTATAATGTCTCCTGCGAAATAAAAAAAATAGTGAATATACAGCAGCGAAATTAGTACAGACCATAGCCTGAATTGCCGTCTATGCAACACTACCTTTCAAAACACTCACGTGAATTTCACATTCGCACCATCGTTGAATCCAATCATCAAAACGAGTTTCAAAAACTTCAAGATTTTCCTCCTCGATCCATGATTTTAAAGCTTTTTAATCTGATGCATGAAGGAAGCGTATCGGGACACTGTAATGGACTTCAGCAATGTGGGTCGTTGGGTGAATAAGTACGGTAACGCAGAAATAGAAATTGCAGATAAAACGCTCAGATAAAACAAGGTCTGTTATAGATGACTGTCGAGGACGTGTTGAGGAAGTGATTCGAGGAGAGAGATGCGTTAGAGTTTACTATCAACAGCGAGACCTGTGTAACCACAGTTAAGAAACTTAGTGAGGCAATGATTTATCCCCACAAATAATTTTCACAACTCAAGCGACTGCAAAAATGGAATAGTCAGTGGTGTCTCGTCCACCCTGCAGCCTTGATTGGGCCCCGCATGACTTGTACTTGTTCAGACCTGTGAAAGACAACCTAGTGCTTACATATTCAATGACGTAGACGAAATTAAAACAGCTTGAAAATCGTGGGTCAATAAGCAAACCCATGAATTTTTTCATACTAGTTGTGATGCCTAGGTTGAACGATGGCGCAAATGTGTACACATGTATTATAACTATGTTGAACGGTAGTGGTGTGTAGAGGATAGTTCAGGCTGTGATATACACTAATTTCGCTGTTATACGATCGTTATTAAATTTTCCATGACACCAGAGGCATTATTTTTTGATCCAACCTCGTGTGAATTAGGAGTTACAATAGCACAGTAGAACAAATATTGTTCAGATATTTGAATATTTATTGATGAAATCTGAATTCTTTGCAGCCAATAAGATCGTTGAGATCATCTGTATCGAGTAGTCAAACACCACGCACTTTCCTACTTCCTACCATATACGTCGTGCGGAATGGCCATGACGGAAAGTATTGAGAGAGGTCCCACTTACCAGCAGTCGTTCTTCCCGCACACAATTTGCAAATAGAAAGAAAAACAAGAAAATGATAATGGTACCCACTGCCCTCCAGCGTTCTTTTATTTTTCCGCCTTTCGATCGATACTGCTGATTTGTTTTGGAGTTATTACTGCTGGAACTCATTTATAGCAAAGTTAATTTTTGCATAGCAATCTTCTCAAAAGTCACATTTCATAGAAAGGTGTAAATCATCTGCGTACTGTAGAGCGTGAATTTTTCTTTGTTTCTTTCAAATGTATGATGAGATCGAAAACGGATATGTCGAATAATAGTAGGAGCAAAATAGACATCTGCTGAATACCTTTATTTGTAGTTCTATCTTCGAGTAATGTATCACTGAATTTTATAACTACTGTTCTCTCGTTCAGCTGGGACGGCGGAAGTTATTCGGTAGTAGATGCTCTCACATATGTGAGAATAGCTGAGTTATTATTACCATGCATCTGATAAATATTCAATAGACAGCAGGAATGTCCTTATTTTTATTGGAATATTTAAATACACCTGTCTTTAAATAAGCATGCGAACCACCTTTCTACCTGAGGTCGCTAAGACACGCGGTCGCCGATTCGAAGCTTGTTGGTGGAAAATCTTCACTGCCGGTAGTTGGCCGGCAAGGAGAGGCTGTGGTATAACTAGACTTTGAGCCAGTGTCCTGTATTAAATTTAAAACTGTCCGCAGTGTGTGTATCATGAAATGAGTGAACCTGACAATATTGATGGTGATTCGCCTGTCGGTAGGGGACGTGAAGCTCTGTGTAGACCAGGGCCGGCCAAACGCTGCACAGTGTGCAGACGTGCGGAAGTGCTGCACATGTGCGCACGTGTGCGACAGGGAGCGACAGCGACATCTGTTATTAGACATGTGTCTTAAATGAACGGCGGCGGCTCCACTTTCCTGTTTATGTGGTACAAGCAAGAGCGCAACGTACCCAGTCTCGTTTACCCCTAGTGACAGTAACCTTAACAGACAAGTACTGAGAAATGCAGGTACTGTGAAAAAGCAAAGGACGCGAGACCTATGTTCTCAGTCGTTTAAAAATGACTGGGAATTGCAGTTATTTTTTGTAGCCGTTGGTGAAAACTCAGTGTTTGCTGTGCCGCCGAATAATAGGCCACCAGCGTAAGTTTTCAATTGAAAGACACTACAATACATATCACAAAGACGAGTGTAGTGTACTCAACGGTGAAGAACGGCAAGCAAAATTAAATGTCCTTAAGAAAATGGATGAGACACATCAACTCGATATTACTGTACGTCAAAGTAACAGATACTTCTTGAACTCTTAGTTTCTTGTGTTACATTTATGTCTATTTTACTGTACGCTGTACAACGTACTGTTTTCAATTTTCCAGAATGACAACCACACTAAATCTTCATTGCGAGCAAGTTTCAAAATCGCATTAAGAATTGCACAATCTGGGAAACCCTTTTCCGAAGGGGAGTTTGTGAAAGGGTGTCTGACTGATGCTGCAGAACTTGTGTGTCCCACGAACGTTAGCAGGTTTCATGAAATCAGTCTATCCAAACAAACAGTGACAAGACGTATCAGTGCTATGGCCGGCGATGTGCACAGGCTGCTAATAAATAAGGCTAAAGACTTTGTTGCGTTCTCTGTTGCGCTCGATGAAGCAACAGATCTTACAGATACAGCCCAGGTTGTGACATACATACGAGGTGTCGATAACGCACTTTGTGTAACAGAGGACGTTTTGGACTTAGTACCTTTGAAAGGGACTACTACAGGTGCGGACTTGCTCCAAGCTGTCGAGCAAGCGATTGATCGTGTCGGTATGAACTGGAATCGGTTAGTCTCAGTGACCACAGATGGAGCACCATCAATGCAAGGCCATCAGAGAGGACTCATAGCACGGATGCGCAAAAAGCTAGGGCGCACAGACGAGACGTTGTATGGAATTCACTGCATTCTGCATCGAGAGGCGATTTGTGCAAAATCAGTAACGTTAGCAAACGTCATGCAAATTGTTGTGCGTACTGTAAATTATCTGAAGACACATGGGCTTAGGCATCGCCAGTTTCGGCGGTTCTTGGAGGAATTAGGAGCGGAGTACGGCGACATACCGAAGAACACTGGCTCAGTCGAGGTAAAATGCTGAAAATATTTTTCGATTTACGTTTGGTCATAGTAACATTCTTACATGAGAAGGGAAAAAGTGAACCTATGTTGGAAGACCCTTGTTGGATATCAGACCTTGCATTTCTCGTGGACAGTACGTCTCATATGAACAGCCTGAACGTCAGTTTGCAAGGTGAAAATAATTTAATTTCTGACATGTTGGAAAAAATAAATACCTTTGAAAGGAATTTTGCGCTTTGGGACAGACAGCTATTGACAGAAAACACTGCACACTTCCCGACTCTTGGACTGGTCCACGAAAGTGCTAGATTTCAAGAATACGTGTCAATAATTGTAAAAATTAAGGAAGAATTTCGAGCACGATTTGCAGATGTTACGAGTTTGTCCCCTGTCATTCGCCTCTTTGCTCGACCGTTCTCGTCGTCAGTTTAAGATGCTCCGAATGATCTACAGATGGAACTGATCCACCTACAGTGCAATACAAGACTGAAGGGCAAGTTCTTTGCAGTGCAAAGTACAAAAGAATTCTACGAAAATTTTTCACAACAAGAATTTCCACGCCTGCACCGAGAAGCCGCGAGAGTTATGTCCATGTTCGGGTCGACATATGTTTGTGAAAGATTTTTCTCTGTGATGAAAATGAATAAATCAAAGTTTCGATCATGCATAAGTGATGAAAACCTTCGGAACTGCTTGCGTTTGTCAATCAGCCGTGCTTTTATGCCCGATATTAACTATATCATTTCTCCTGACCAGTGATAAACGTGTTTGGATTTATTCCTTTCATAATTAAAAATTATTGTTTACTAACTGTGTATTATTGCCTCATTCTGCCCAAAGTTACATTGTTATTAGGAAAATTGGTCATTAAACCGATTGTTCCAATGTATACTTACATTTAAGGCTTTTTTTTAATGTGTGAAGGGCTACACTCAGCTGAAGTCGATAAAACATAACATTCATCTAATTGTTATTATGCAGATTTCAGACGGAACTGATGAAAGATACAGCAATAATGGTATTGAAATAACATGTGATCATCGAGAGGTCTGCGGTTATCATTCTGTTCAGAGGTCAGTGAGACAGAAATTATGTGGGTGTAACTGAGGGCACCGAGAATTAGTTATAGGAAACCTTGCGTTAGTTTAACGTTATTTGAAATCATGAATAAGGTTCGTTGGAAGTCGCTGTGCTCTCTTTCTTAAATACTAGATCAAAAACATTAAGCTGGCTTAATAAAAACCCACGGTTATTAACTGTATTACTTGTCTTACTGGATTAAACTGTTAATATAAAAGTAGACGTCTCAATGAGTAGACTGTAATAGGATTTTAAATGTTTAATACGCGAAATACCTTCCCATGGTTGGCTTGCAAGCTATGGAAAGAGCACTAGAATGCGCCGGTACAGAGTATCCCAGCAAGTGGATAAAGCGACATCTGTGCGTAGAAACATGCAATACATGAACGCTGACGGCTGCGGCGCGCACGCTGTGACCCGGAAGTTGCACATGTGCAGGAGCACCGCACGCGTGCAGAATTTCTGGCCGGCCCTGGTGTAGACTATATGACGGTATCATCGATAACAACAGAAACCCGATACTATGCTGTACCAGCAACCATCACAGCCATCTACGCTATACAGGTATACTCTTGACACTACGTAACAAATCGGTGGAAGATAACGGCAAAAGACGTCTTAGAAACTTGCTTAGAAAGGCGATGGAGAATTGCTGCATCTGCTCACCTGTGCTTTCTCTGAGTACAGGACTACTTTTTGAAAGAAGCGTGCATATCCACTGTAACAACCTAAAATATTCTTTCAAGTCAGAGGGAATCGTAAATAAGAGAGTTTTGGGCTCTGAATTAGAAAATTTTCTAAATGGTAAAGTTGGGAGTTTGGTCGATGGAAGTCAGTCAGCCATAGAAGTCTTAACATTCTGGTGTATACTTCCAAAGGTGAAGTTTGCACCTAACAAATCACAAGTCGAATTACATATTCCTAAGAGGAAATCCACTTAGAGATCTAACTGCGAAGATTAGCGAAGTAGTCTTATGTAGACAGATTGCAGTAAGATATTTTGTCATTTACTCGTGCCTTGGCCAGAATTGAAATTTCGCGGCACACATCGAACAAATGACTAGAAAAGCTCTAATTATTTTGCACAAACGTATCAGCCTTGGACAAAGGAGATTTCATTTTCCTCCCAGGACTGGCAGTCTTTATAAAGGTCACGTTCCTTCTAGCGATGGTGGGCTATGGACCTAGTGCTTGGGCTCACATCTTACGGTTTGTTAAACCCACAATGGCGGTAAGAAGAATACAAAGAAATGTATTAACGAGATCGTAATGGGCTTCTATGAGTACGTTCTTTCTTCCCTAACACAAAAGAAAATCTTAAAGCGAGATTCTTTTGTCCTGGACAGGATCTTGTAAATCGTCTTATCGAATAAGAGGACTGCCCTGTGTATTTACACAGAGTTGGCGAACGATGAACAGTGAGATGTGATTGTGGTAATGAGGTAGATACCACAGAGCATTTAACATTTGAATGCCTTGAATTTTTACAGTTTGTCTCGGTCGGGAGGTTACTCCGAAGTACCCATAATTTAAATGAAATTTACAATTAATAAATTGTGAGCACTGAAAGTATAAGTATCAGTTGTTTCAGTTAAAGCTCGAATAGACTATTATGCACATAGAAGAGGCTACATCTACACACAAACTGCGTATCATACGGTGTATGGCGGAGGGTACTTTGTACCATTATTTGTCGTTCCCTTTCCTTGCAAATGGAGATAGGGGAAACGACTGTCTATATGTCTCCTAACGAGCCCTAATTTCGCTTGTTTTCGCAGCTCTTAGAGGAAATGTACGTTGGAGGCAGTAGAGTCGCTCGTAGTCAGCTACAAATACCGATTCTCTAAAATTTCTCAGTAGTCGTTCGCTAGAAGAACGTCGCCTTCCCTTCAGGGATTCTCGTTTGAGTTCTCGAAACGTTTCCGTAATACTCGGCCACCTGAGGGTAACAAATCTATCTGCTCGCCTTTGAATTGCTTCGATATCTTTCTTTAATCCGACCTTGCGGGAATACAAAACACACTCGAGCAGTACTCAAAATGCGCCGCACTAGTGTTCTTTATGGATGAACCACTCTTTCCCAAAAGGCTCCCAATAAAACGAAGGCGACTATTCGCCTTCCCTACAACCGTCCTCGCATGCTCGTTGCATTTGATATTTAATCGAAGTGTTTGTGTCAAGCAGCAGCCCACTAATACTTCATTCTAACAATATAAGATTGTTTTTCGTACTCATCTACATTGTTGTTGTTGTGGTCCTCAGTCCAGAGACTGGTTTGATGCAGCTCTCCATGCTACTCTCTCCTGTGCAAGCTTCTTCATCTTCCAGTACCTGCTGCAACCTACATCCTTCTGAATCTGCTTAGTGTATTCATCTCTTGGTCTCCCTCTACGATTGTTACCCTCCACGCTTCCCTCCAATACTAAATTGGTGATACCTTGATGTGTCAGAATATGCCCTACCAACCGATCCCTTCTTCTAGTACAGTTGTGCCACAAACTCCTGTCCAATTCTCTTCAATACCTCCTCATTAGTTATGTGATCTACCCATCTAATCTTCAGGAGTGTTCTGTAACACCACATTTCGAAAGATTCTATTCTCTTCTTGTCTAAACTATTTATCGTCCACATTTCACGTCCATACAAGGCTACACTCCATACAAGTACTTTCAGAAACGACTTCCTGACACTTAAATTTATGCTCGATGTTAACAAATTTCTCTTCTTCAGAAACGCTTTCCTTCCATTCAGTCTACATTTTATATCCTCTATACTTCGACCATCATCAGTTATTTTGCTCCCTAAATAGAAAAACTCCTTTACTACTTTAAGCGTCTCATTTCCTAATCTAATTCCCGCAGCATCACCCGATTTAATTTGACTACATTCCATTATCCTTGTTTTGCTTATGTTGATGTTCATCCTATATCCTCCTTTCAAGACACTGGCCATTCCGATCAGCTGCTCCTCCAGGTCCTTTGTTGTCTCTGACATAAGTACAATGTCATCGGCGAACCTCAAAGTTTTTATTTCTTCTCCATGGATTATAATTCCTACTCCGAATTTTTCTTTTGTTTCTTTCACTGCTTGCTCAATATTTAGATTGAATAACATCGTGGATAGGCTACAAACCTGTCTCACTCCCTTTCCAACCACTGCTTTCCTTTCACGTCCCTCGACTATTATAACTGCCACCTGGTTTCTGTTCAAATTGTAAATAGCCTTTCGTTCCCTGTGTTTTACCCCTGCCACCTTCAGAATTTGAAAGAGAGTATTCCAGTCAACGTTCTCAAAAGCTTTCTCCAAGTCTACAAATGCTAGAAACGTAGGTTTGCCTTTTCTTAATCTACCTCGTAAGATAAGTCGTAGGGTCAGTATTGTCTCACGCGTTCCAACATTTCTACGGAATCCAAACTGATCTTCCCCGAGGTCGGCTTCTACCACTTCTTCCATTCGTATGCAAAGAATTCGTCTTAGTATTTTGCAGCTTTCACTTATTAAACTGATAGTTCGTTAATTTTCACATCTGTGGACACCTGCTTTGTTTCGGATTGGAATTATTACATTCTTCTTGAAGTCTTAGGGTATTACGCCTGTCTCATACACCTTGCTCACTAGATGGTAGAGTTTTGTGAGGCCTGGCTCTCCCAACGCTGTCAGTACCTACATTAACTTATATTTTTCTACATTTAGAGCAAGTTGCCATTCATCGCACTAAATAGAAATTCTAAGTCATTCTATAGCTCTCTACAGTCAATCAACAACGAGAATCTCCCGTACAGTACAGTGTCATCAGCAAACAGTCGCAGATTGCTGCTCACCCTATCCGTCAGATCATTAATGTATACAGAGGACAAGGATAATCCTATCACACTTCCCTGTTGCACTCGTTGAACTAAACAAGCTTTTCTCAACCAATAGAAGCGTTCACAGATGTGAACGTTGTGCAGTAGCAAGTTTGTACAGGGTGGTTATAGAACAGTTACACGTCTTCATGGAACGTCCATTTTAGGTGGTACTATCAAATGGTAGGAAAGAGACATAAAATGCAATAGTTATCAGATGGTAGAGTCCCACCTCCTCACAATGGGAACGGTAGTTCGGCAGAATTGTCTGCTGGTGCTAAGAAACCATCTAATTAACAAGTTGTATTTTTAACGCAGACAAATAACCGTTTTGTGATGTATAAAGTTATGAAATAATATTGATTGTATGGTCCAGTATTGTTACGGGCCATAGTTCAATAACAAACGTAAAATAAAAAAAAATTCTGAACAATATACCGATACTCTTTCTTAGTTATCACATTTTGTTTTGGGTCTTTTCTTATGGGAGTTGAGCTTGCCGGAAGCTGCACTGCGGAATTATAGCGGGCTGGGAACTCACGTGCGTACCGCGGCGCAGGCCGCATCGCTCCGGATATTATGCTGTTGGGCCGAGTTACGGGCGCGCGCTATTCGCTGGAAGCCCCGCTTCGCGTGCCCTGCTAACTTTTACTCTGTTTAGCGGCACGCGAGCCGCATCGCGCAAGATTTTACGGCTTGCCGGAATTATGCCTCCCCGTCACGACTCTATGCTCATTTACTCCTCGACGTGTGCGCGCTCTGATTATATTTCTTGATATTCTCTTTAAGATAACTGGAGAAGTACGCTCACTGTATACGACACTGCTTTTTTCTCAGCTGAGCCAGCAAAATGAAATCGGAAAGTATGCCGACTTCGTAGATGCAATCAACGAAGCGTTTGCTTTATTGCGATCAGTATTCGTAACTCACATCCTCCCCATCGCCGGAGAGAAAGATAATCTTGTTACTCGTCGTGAGTGTACCTGCTTTGTATGATGTTTTCTTATATCGCTGAGAAAAACGTATAGACGACCTTTCATCTAGCTGCACAGCTGTACAGAAAAAAGCTAATTTCAAGACAAAAAAAAAAAAAAGAATAAAAACATATATTTAAAAAATGCCAAGAAACTTGGAAAAAGCGAATCCTCCGATGCAGAGGTGAAGATTAATTTTGGAAACAAATCCCTAGGATATGTTTAATTTATTTCTCCTGGTCTTACTAAAGCGCTAGCAGAGCCGTGCCGAGGTGACCCTGCGACCTTGGCTAAACTGCCAAATCTATGCCACCACCCGTCCGCTCTGTAAAGCTACCTTTCAGAAATTTTGATACGCATATTTAGCAAATTTTATAATTCTGAATGTAGGTTTAAGAAAAATGAAGATTTATTGAAAAGGATTACTGAAGGTGAGACTCGCCCTAAAACTTCAGTTTTTTCCAAAAAAAATTCTTTGGCTATTTCTCATTTTTGTTTGCTCTCATATGCCAAAACAATTTGGCTATATCCGCAATACAAGTACTAGATGAAGCACATCATGGAGATAACATTCGTACTCCTCTTACTATGGATGTTGTGCTCAGGATAGTATGTGTCTATCGGAGACTTGCATCTGATACACTACTGGCAAGATGCATTGATGGCAAGACACAAAATGTAGATGAAAGTTTGCACAGAGTTATTTGGTCCAAGTGTCTCAAAGACATTTTTGTGTCTAAAAAAAAGATCCTTTTGGGCCTTGTAGAAGCTGTTTCTCAGTTCATTATAGTCCCAGCACTCTTTTAACATTCTACCACAAGAAGATCTGCTTATCTAGAGATCAACGAAGCAGTCCACAAGATAATGTCTGGAGAAGGAAAAATTCAAGAAGAAAGCTACCATGATGTTGAAATTACAAGAAGAAGCCTTACAGTAGTAGTAAGGGAAAATGTATGTTGCTGGTGAATTGTAGTGGGCCTGTGTCTTATACTAGCATTCATTTATTTCGTTAACTATTAAACTCTATTTTCCCATAAGTTTGTTCTTCTAAGTTCAGTGCCAACTTGTTTATCTTAAATATTAACCGGTCTCAATAAAATTTTTGCAAGTAGTAGTCTTGAGGTATTTTCATACTCCTACTCATTAATATTATCGAAATGTTGTTTCTTTATTCTATTACCACAATTATGTAGCTATAATTTAAAAAAATAAATTTAAAATTTGAAAGGATACTGAAAGTAAATTAATACCATTTCTCATTAAATGAATACCGAGAGCTTATGATCAATGTCTTGTCAATGTACCTAGAAATCTACAATATGAAAAGTTGATGTCTGAGTGTCAAAAGTTGGTTTTTCAATAAGGCCATTAAAAATCTTATTAAAAAATCAACTTCGCAAACCAATGAAGTCCTGCACATGAAAACTTGGATGATCATAACTCTTCACATGAGAAACATGATTTTATAATTTTGTTCAAATAGGCGAAGTAGAGGGAAAGTTAAATTTTTGGGTGGACTCTGCCCTTAAATGAGCTACATTGAAGAAAAACTAATGCTCACAACAAATTAAATATATCATTATAAATGTAAATTACTGTATTTATAATATTTATAAAACACTGAAAGTAAAACAAAATCTATAATTTTCTGTTTGTGGCAGTTAAATTGTAGGTTTCAGCATAAAATATAATAAGCAATAGGTTTTATTTGTTTCCCTTGAATTATTAATTATTAATAAAATTAAATGGGCCATAATTAAGATAACGTGTCTTTCCACGTTTATTTGCACGAGGATTCATCTTCGGTGAAACAGAGTATAGCTGTATGTACGCAAAATGACTAACAAACCCGTAATATTGTTAATGCATCAAATAACGCTTGCTGTTTATTTGTTCTTTATTTACAACACAGGTCATACCAACCGAAACTTTGGAAAAGCAAAATTACTGGATGGAGTGGCAAATAAGTACATATCACCTTCACGTATTTTGCTTCCCTCTTCCACAGTCGCGTACCACCCAGTCCCCAGTCGGCAGAAATCGCCAAAAATATAAAGTCTTCGATTACAGAGCATATTTGCTTCATCAACAACTAGCAGACCTTGGAGATTCTACAATCCTATGGTGAAGTAGCACTAAGAATTCCAATGTTAAACATGAGCGAGTTGTGTGGACGACAGATGGGGGAAACAAGCGCAATGTTGGATCATAAAACAAATTTGCGATAGATGTCTGTTAGGTAGTATTCGTTTCTTTATTTTGCCGTTTGGAGGGCATAACAGAGTGACAACAGCGTGCGTTTATAGTCGCTTGTCAACGGGAAGCTTCTTCTCGTGGACATAAATTAGCTATAGGGGGTGCTGGAGAGCTCGTGTAGCTTTTCTTCTGGTGAGTTTTTACGCCAGCTCTGTGGCCGTCCCTTTGGCGGGAGGTGTCTCGCCATCCATTTGGTACGGCCCTGAGGGCTAGTCAAGCAACCTGTGCAAAGAGTTACTGTGAAGTTAAGAACTGAGGAGAAGAGGTACTGCCAGAAGTAAAGCTGCGAGGTTGAGTCTTCGAGTGGTGCATTGGTAGCTCAGTCGGTGAAAGAACTGGCAGCAAAAGAGAAGATTTTGGGTTGAGGCCCCGCCTAATACACAGTTTTAATCTGCCAGGAATTTTCGAGTATATTGTACCAGCGGCAGAATGCTGCTATCGGAGCAGAAAGAAGGGTAATGTGCTACGGTTTAATAAAAGATTGACAACAAAATAGGATACCAGCTGCCTCAATCTACCGTGTTCAGCACCTTTAAAATTTTTCTCAAAACTTTCGCATACGTACATATCAGCGTTCTTTTCGACATGCTGAGCTAGTGACGGCGGATGTGGCTTGAGACTAAGGTTCCGCAGTTTGGCTTATACTGCACTGTGAAACCTGAGTATTGGACAGCGGTGAGCCCCAAATACCAGGCCTCAGCGAATGAGCATTGACGGCGACGGTTGCCCAGCTAGATGGAGGATCCTGCCCATGGCTCGATCGGACGATGCGTGACGACTGCTGATTTCGTGGTCCCCAACTTGACCAATGTTCCCATGGACCACACAGAAACCGTCCGATTATAGTGGCCGTTGTTCGATGTCCTGTTGGCTCGATGTACGTGCATTAATAGTGCCTCGGTGATCCTTTTTTTGGGTCCTGCTGGCGGTAGCATCACGTTGCAAAGTAACTCGACATCCCATGCTTAGAGTTGCTGCTAGGACGTCCTAATACGGAAGATGACGTGAATTCTTGTAATGTCTTCAGCTTTGGATGAACTCCTGCAGTAGACACTGCAAGTACGTCGCGCTTCTCCCTCCTTCAGAGAATTTGGTCGCCGAGTTCAGCATTCTAGGTGGTTCAGACGACAATGGACATGTGTAGGAAACAGAGATTTTGTTAGACTTGGACTCCAGTTGTCCACACTGCTGCCGCTTATTTCAAATATTTTAAATGTTTTATTTTTACTTCATGCTGATTCTTTGGAAGTTCTGACGTACTTGGCATGGGTCTGTTGGCGAAAGGACTGTGAGTGCGTCATTTGTATGACTTACCATCTATGGGAGGAATAAACTGCGCATACAACGAGTAGTTCTAAGACGGTGGCCAATGAGGAGATTGATGACATGGTAGCTCACTGCTGGTAGTCCGTGCAACACTGCTTCACATGCTGAAGTAATTGACGATGCTGATTCGCTTGTTCTGAGCAGAGACGAACTGGTCCATGGAACCGAGAAGAGCTGGATCTAGGTTGACGTTTAATTAGGTCAGATCTTCGGTGGGCAAGATCTCAAAGGGAAGATCAGGCAGATAGAGAAAGAGATAGATGATGTTCAGTGTCTGAAATTTGTCACCAACATCTTCCCAAATTTATGGTTACCTACCTCTCGTCCTCAGTCCTTTTGAAAGGAGAGGGAAGGTAATATGTAGATGCAGAGGGAATTTCCTCGCTTCATTGCATCGCTGTTTTCTTCTCTCTACCATAACTTTCATCCTCCATTTTGACGTGGCTGCCATTAATAGGGGGAGAACTTCCGCGGCACATCTGACTGGTCTAATGTGCTCCACATATAGCACAGTGGTTCGAGTTAGAAGATGCAATTTCACGGTCACCAGAGATGTCATCCCTGCTACCTGATTGCGACCCTGATCTTGTATGACAAACTTCTTAGTTTTCCCTCTGGGAGAGTATAGACTACTTAGCATTAGGTATTGAGATACAGGGAGTTTTGCTATTTGGTGTTCCTTTGTAACACTCCCCTGACTTAAATTTGCAGTGTTTGCTGAATGAACCTGGTGCCAGACGGATTTTAACTTCTTCGCGAATCCGTGTACGGCCGGAACGTGCTACCTAGGAGGTGGTTTGACTAGCTAAAAATTCCGTAAATGACCTCAAAGGACAAAAGCACCGTGCTCCCAGTTGTCAGCTGCTACAACATGGTGACAACAAGCCATACCGTTCATTATAATGATTTTTCATATAATGACTTAGCAACTTGCTTGTGGTTTTGTGTACCCGCTGTCCTTTCATTGTCTCGTGGATAAATGAATTTCATTACTCGCAAGAGCTAGACTACTTACGACACAAAAGCGGTGCCTCGATCTGCTATAAGACCCTTTAGTGGTTCGAATTTTAATACCCACTTGCTGAACATGGGTTGTGCCTCTGCTTCAGGTAGCTGGTTGGCAATGGCAGTCATCAAGATATAACGCGAGAAGTGATCAGTGATGGTCAAGACACGGCAGTTTCGTGCCACTGTTTGCCCAGAGAGTCCAAGAATCGTCATACCAATCAATTTAAAAGCTTGGGTTACTTCTGGTAGTCCTTTCAAGGGCATCCACTGATGTCGAAGTTATGTCCTTTGTGCACAATGTAGGTAATGCCTCACATACTGCTCTACACCATGCTTGCGGAACCTCCGTCAGCTGTTTTCTGCAACCTGTTGTACCGTAACTCTCCATCCTCCATGACCTGCCAGAATAACATCGTGGACTTGGCTTCAGTACTTTGTTGTGTAAACTCTCTGTTACAATTGTATGTCGTCCACGCATGGTCTGCTCGTACAGCATCCAATTGTCATGACATAAGTGTGTTGCCGTTGCGATGCATTCAACGTCTGGCTTATTCCCTTATATTTATTGGCATTTGTCTGTAGACATATCAACACGATCCACAGCGTGCACTTTTGGGCTAAGGGTGTCGGCATTTCTGTGAAATTTACCGGGACATCTTATAATTTCATGGTCAAATTCACTAAATCGTAATTCCCCTCTAATCACGGAGCGAATCAGACCCTTCAAGCCCATAAGTTATTTCAAAGATGTATGATCCGTTTCTATTATGAAGCGTCTGTCGTACAAGTAACAACAGAAATTTGGTAGTCTGGAAATATAGGCTATCAGCTTCTCTGAACCGTTTACTATTTGACTTTATAAGCACCATACCGCGTTGTGTATAGCACTGCATGACAATTCAAATTGCTTCTGGTTACCTAGAAAAGCAAGGAGGAGACCATTGGTCAATAAATCGTTCAACCCCGCAAGGACTTCTTCGGTATCCAGATGTACAGAGAGATTGTCCCAATATTTATCGATGCACCGGGTGACTGTAAGCCAATATATACCTGGTATCCCTCCCAAGAGTCAGCCGAATTTTCTCTGATGTTTCGGTAGATATCTGAAATTTTGTTTTTGAAATGTGAAGCTGGAGTCAGCCCAAACGAATGCTGCTCGCAACGCCGTATATATGACTCCCAATGTCGACGGAAAGCGTCGGTTTGTTTCCCACTACAAACAAAATTGTTTTTATAAAGGGATTTTACGTGCCCATTCGATAGAGCGATCCTAGAGTATATTGTGGTATTAGTTTTATCAACAGTAAAACATAAAATAAAAAAAGTACTCAAGCAGCGACTAAGCAGCGTTACTGAATCGCAATAGCAGTCAGTGTATAATATTCCTCCTTTTGACTTGTATGTGTTATTTACTGTCCTGATATGTAGAATCAGATGTAATACCTGCGTGTATTTTGTATTCTCTGAATTGGTTTACAAAACATACTGTCATGCATAACCCAACTGTAATATTCTTATACTATACTGTTAATAATAAGCAATGTAACAAACAGCAATACAGTTAGCCGCGCGGGATTAGCCGAGCGGTCTATGGCGCTGCAGTCATGGACTGTGCGGCTAGTCCCGGCGGAGGTTCGAGGTGTGTGTGTTTGTCCTTACAATAATTTAGGTTAAGTAGTGTATAAGCTTAGGGACTGATGACCTTAGCAGTTAAGTCCCATAAGATTTCACACACATTTGAACATATTTTTAGTAATACAGTTACCTATTCGGACAGCAAAACCACAAAAACAAGTGTAATAACCGTGTGTGTTAATCTAAGGAATAAGCATCAGACTTTAACTCGTTTCTTCAAATAAGTCATTAGTTCAGAGGTATGGAAAATAACAGTAGTTAGACTACTATTCTGCATCGATAACAATATACAGGGTATTACAAACTTTCAGGAAACATTCGCCGCACACAAATAAAGAAAAGATGTTATGTGGACATGTGTCCGGAAACGCTTAATTTCCATGTTGGAGCTCATTTTAGTTTCGTCAGTATGTACTGTACTTCCTCGATTCACCGCCAGCTGGCCCAATTGAAGGAAGGTAATGTTGACTTCGGTGCTTGTGTTGACATGCGACTCATTGCTCTATAGTACTAGCATCAAGCACATCAGTACGTATCATCACCAGGTTAGTGTTCATCACGAACGTGGTTTTGCAGTCAGTGCAATGTTTACAAATGCGGAGTTGGCAGATGCCCATTTGATGTATGGATTAGCACGGGGCAATAGCCGTGGCGCGGTACGTTTGCATCGAGACAGATTTCCAGAACGAAGGTGTCCCGACAGGAAGACGTTCGAAGCAATTGATCGGCGTCTTAGGGAGCACGGAACGTTGCAGGCTATGACTCGCGACTGGGGAATACCTAGAACGACGAGGACACCTGCAATGGACGAGGCAATTCTTCGTGCAGTTGACTATAACCCTAATGTCAGCGTCAGAGAAGTTCTGCTGTACAAGGTAACGTTGACCACGTCACTGTATGGAGAGTGCTACGGGAGAACCAGTTGTTTCCGTACCATGTACAGCGTGTGCAGGCACTATCAGCAGCTGATTGGCTTCCACGGGTACAGTTCTGCGAATGGTTCATCCAACAATGTGTCAATCCTCATTTCAGTGCAGATGTTGTCTTTACGGATGACGCTTCATTCCAACGTGATCAAATTGTAAATTTTCACAATCAACATGTGTGGGCTCACGAGAATCCGCACGCAATTGTACAATAACGTCACCAACACAGATTTTCTGTGAACGTTTGGGCAGGCATTGTTGGTGACGTCTTGATTGTGCCCCATGTTCTTCCACCTACGCTCAATGGAGCACGTTATCATGATTTCATACGGGATACTCTACCTGTGCTGCTAGAACATGCGCCTTTACAAGTACGACACAACATGTGGTTCATGCACGATGGAGCTCCTGCACATTTCAGTCGAAATGTTGGTACGCTTCTCAACAACAGATTCGGTGACCGATGGATTGGTAGAGGCGGACCAATTCCACGGCCTCAACGTTTTCCTGACCTCAACCCTCTTGACTTTCATTTATGGGGGTATTTGAAAGCTCTTGTCTACGCAACCCCGGTACCAAATGTAGAGACTCTTCGTGCTCGTATTGTGGACGGCTGTGATACAATACGCCATTGTCCAGGGCTGCATCAGCGCATCAGGGATTCCATGCGACGGAGGGTGGATGCATGTATCCTCGCTAACGGAGGACATTTTGAACATTTCCTGTAACAAAGTGTTTGAAGTCACGTTGGTATGTTCTGTTGCTGTGTGTTTCCATTCCATGATTAATGTGATTTGAAGAGAAGTAATAAAATGAGCTCTAACATGGAAAGTAAGCGTTTCCGGACACATGTCCACATAACATATTTTCTTTCTTTGTGTGTGAGGAATGTTTCCTGAAAGTTTGGGCGTACCTTTTTGTAACACCCTGTATGTGGTTGGTGGTACACTATTATTCGCCAGTCTAACTAGGCACACGTAATGAAGCTGAATAGGACAGCAGAAAAGATTACAACTCCCTACTTACCTAACAGACTTCACTTCAGATTTAGATAAAAGATGATTCAGCAATACAAGAAAAGTTTAACCGCTCGAAACAAAACTACAGTACCCAATTGCTTAAGCAAACAGACTGATTTCATGAAAGCAAAAGTAAATTTGGACGGGGGAAGTTTCTACATCAACATATTTGGTACTCAAAATTTCATTTATTCACTATAAACTGTTTAACGTTACTATTTATCGCCATTAATCATCAACTTAGTATTTCCTTTCATTAATACGTAATGTGAAAGCAGCAAACAGTTTATCTAATGTGGACTCTGAATCTGGCATAACCTTACGTAATCATTTTAACACAGAAAATAATAGCAATGTTAATTATAAAATTCTCAATTATTCTTTCCATCAATTATTTGACTGATTAATCACTGATTTGCCAACAATATATTAAAGATTCCACAGTCTTGTCTGAACACACGTCACTCGGAATTTCCATTTACCAGGTTAGGATCCTGCTTGGTTTATGAGCGGGATAAATAACCAGGTGGACACAATTGTTAATTTGGATGATGGTTATTATTCGTGAAGCACATTTCAACGTCCTGGCACACACTATAATACATAACTAAAATGTCGTACCCTGTAAGCTGTGATCAGCGACGGTGGCGTTGGTGGCAACAACTGCATTTATATAAGAACGGCCAAGAGCAGTTATCCATGTCGGACTTATTTCCGCTTCATAGCGATGATCCATGTTATAATCAATAGCCCGTTTTTCTCCCCATACGAGGCCGTGATAAACTGCAGTTTCCAACCGAGGCAAAATGCAACAATATGCCGCACTCCACACTATGCTGGCGCTGTACGTGCTGCCTCTAAAGCCGTCGGCACACGGACAGTGCAACCGAACGTTGAGCGTTGAGCGTGCCGAGTTTCTGACGTCATAGCGTGGAACAGCACATTCGGGAGTCTTTCCGAACGTGCAGAGCAATATCTAGCATGTCAGATATCCTGAGCGTGCGTCTGAGCGTTGACCAATGAAATAGCACAACGCCACCTACATCACACGCACGCCGTCTCCCTGCAGTACAGAGTTGTGAGGCGCCATATTGGCATTAATTTCAACCCTATACGTACATATGCCGTTTCTGCGCACCATAAAATTGAGAATCACTAGAAAACCCGTTGCTAACTGTGTGATTCGTTCCAATAAACTAACGAGAAACAGCATATTCGTGGCAAAAGAATTATTGTAACTTGCGTTTTATGAGAGCATTCTATCTGAAGGCAGCGACACACTGAAGATCCACCCAAAACGCATTGTTCTTGGTACAATTTGTTATAATTAAATTTCAATTAGTAACATATCTACGATTAAGGTTTTTAGCAAGTGCCAACACTATGATTGAGTAGCAATAGCGTGTTGTTGGTTTAGCGAAGTGAGCTACGTCACTCATGCATACGATGTATAATGTTCCGCCATTGGTTCGCGACTCGACCATTCCAAATTTTTTTTCTAACATTTGCGTTTTTGTTGTGTTCTGGTACTTTATATATATATGGATATACTATAATACTTGATGTTATGTAAATATAAGTTCACCTTTTTTTGAGGGGTGACTTTGTTCGATTGGCTTAATCTACAGGACAGCTTGCACTACTTGTATAAAGATATTTTGCTCCTTTTTTCTTTTACGCTTCGTAATTCACATGTTGCAAAGATTATGCTACTGGGTAGTAACAGTGTTCAAGTAAGTCTGACCTTGGGGTTTTACTAAAATGTGGGAATGATGAAACGATGTTTATCTTATGTGGAGAAGTATTGAAAATTTGTATCGCACTGTTTGTAATGGAACTTTTATAAGGCTGTGTCCTTACTGATTGGACATGGTACTTTCCTTTTCGTGGACGATGGAGGAAATGTGCGTTTTAACAGAGCTAACGTGGGAATTTACGGGCGCCCGTTTCGTAAACAGTGTGATTTACGAACTAGAAACATCCCGCAACTGCCACTGGAGTGCGTTGCGATCGCGTATACCACGTTGGGGCCCACGTACCGTATGCACAAGTCGCATCATTTCTGAGCGTTCAGCACACGTTGGACTTGGCACGCTCAACGTTGACGTTCGACAGCACGGCCCGTGTGCCAACGGCTTAAGATAACTGGCCACCGACTGACTTTGTTCGCGCCCACCAAAACGCGCCAAACGATTCCGCTCCCACCTTTTTCTACGCTTACACAGCTTTCCGTTCCTGACGGAACTACTCCATCTTTTATACTACACATATCTCATACAGTCCTAAGTGAGTGCCAGTAACTATTACATACATAATTACATTATAGCACCTTTTCACATTCAATAAACAAATAGATATCTTTACAATATTTAAAAGTAAATATTACACCCTTTTTCTTAATATGTACGTTCATTTTAATCTTATCAGAGAGTTTCAGTATCGATTTCGCTTTAAACAAGATGTCTCTACTTTCGCTTTAACAGTTTCAATAAAATATTTACAAATTTTTTTAAAAATATATGAACAATAATGTCACAAGTGCGGACCATATTGCTGCTGGAGTACTGATTATTCTTTGTGTTTCACGGTGTCTGTTAATACATATCAACAAAACAAACATCGTAATAGCCTAATCTAGGACCGCTTTATCGAATGGACAGGAAAAATTCCGCTTTAAAAATATTTTTTTTTAATAATGGAAAAAAGACGCCTTCCACCGACACTGGATGAAGGACGTGACGAGCAGTATTCGTTTGAGATGGCCCCAGATACATATTACGAAAATTAAATTGCAGATATGTGCTGAAACGCCTGACAACTCTTAGGAGAGAGATCCTACATATAGCCTCAGATGAATTTTTTTAATTATGTGCTTATGGTATAGTCATGAGCGATAATTTTTCTTGAGTTATTCATATTTGGTTCACAGGCATCGAAATCGACTGACGGAAGCTGTAGTCCACCTGAGGCTGACGTATTCTAAAAATGTTTTATTTAAAGATATTGGCTTATCGAGTAAAACGAAATTCCAATATTTTTACTGTCCATGTGACTTAAGTGTGCTGCAGAAAATGTATTCAAATTTAGACTGTGTTGAGGTATTTTTCATGTTGACTTATAAGCACCTGATCTGTTGATGTATATGAGGATCGTTTATGGATTTTATGTTTGACGGGACATATGATGTATCTATGTCATATGTACGATCTATGTACCAGCACCCTTGACAATTTTACAAAACAGAAAAAATCGTAACTTGGTTCTACAGTTGAGTGTAAACGTTGATTGTATGCTAAACGCTGATCTTCCTTTTCTTTTTTGTTTTTAAACACTGTCACATTAAACTTATCTTATTCATCCGCGGTTTCTTTGTGCACACAACCATCAGACACATTTATAATTTTAGTTCATATAACGTACATTTTGAAGGAAAAACTGCTGCATTATTTGTGTTCAGGGTCCATCTCAAAGGAAAGTCACTGCACTGAAAGGGAAGTAAGAGATGACATTGTGATTTTGTAATACTTGCCTATCTCTCAACGTTGCTTGGTCCCAATAAAGTAACTGCTTAGCGTCCCATGGACGAAGCGGTCAGCCGGTCACTGTGGCCGAGCGGTTCTAGGCGCTTCAGTCCGGAACTGTGCTGCTGCTACGGTCGCAGGTTCGAATCCTGCCTCAGCATGGATGTGTGTGATGTCCTTAGGTTAGTTAGGTTTAAGTAGTTCTAAGTGTAGGGGACTGATGATCTCAGATGTTGAGTCCCATAGTGCTTAGAGCCATTTGAACGAATTTTGAACCAAGCGGTCGTTGGGGATCGATATAAGTAATTATAGTTCCGCTGAAACAGACATTAAACATACAAACCTTCCAAATATACAGATGTTGGAGGTATATGCAGGACTATTTGTACAACTGTATTGGTACGATGTATGTCCGAGTTTCATAAAAGAGAGTGTTTCGTGCTTTATACACACGGGAAAGCAGCATTAAGATTATGTCGTTTTTCTGGACCCGTATTTCGAGTACCTCTTCTTTAAACCACTCGCAGGTAACATATATACAGTACCTTCAGTGGGATTCGTTTAAATGTTTTACATTCCATGTAGCTGCATTACCCGAAAGGAGAGTGGTCTGTTGGTGAACATTTCTCAGTGTCGGTGGACGAAACACAGAACGCGCACTCTCCTCGCCGACGCATTTCTGTATTCATTGCTTTGCGTGTCCCACTTTCGCCCCTTTGAACGAGCGACAAAGCGTCTTGACGAATGCAAGTGAATTATTCACGCGGGTAGGGGGGAAGCGCAATCTGTTAATGGCCCATTTCTTTTCGCTTCTGGCAGAAAGCTCTGAACCTTTGTCCTCCTCTTTTTAGGCACAGAAACAGAGATCTTTTGCTGGTGCTTTGACATCAGCTTTCGAGAGAAGCACAGCCGTCGCAGCGCTTTAAAACGTCGCGATATAAATGAACGGCAGTTCATTCAGTGTCCCGCTTTTCTCGCGTCGACTGCTTCATCTGGAACAAGCTTTAATACACATAAAAGAGAAAGCGCTCGCTGCGCCGCTTTCCATGATCGTTTTTTTCTATCTTTGTCTCTAAACCAGCGCAGCGGCTGTTAGAGTAATCGAACTCGAATGCCGGAGGAGACACAAAGACGCAGAAAATTTTGGTCCCAGAGGATTCTCTGACACATGTTCCTTTTTTATTTTCAATCCGCCGGAAAACATCAGTCCGTAGTAATATCTGAATGATTATTAGTTTATGTATAAACACGGTCCACTTAAGATATAACTACGTGTTTGCTCAAAATATTCAAGAAAAACAACCTCCGTCCTTCCCCGCCATTATTGTACCGTTGCTTTAGATTTGATGATGAATAAAAGACCTCTCCTCTCACCGACCCACCTAAAGAGTTGTGAAATGTATATCTATATTGAGCTTTTCCTGGTTATAGTGTAACTATTTGTACAATTTTGAAATTTTCTCTATAATTCCACGAACTGGCTTTAATTATAACGCTCACAGAATTTTCCAAATAATGAATCGAAGTTAACGGGACGGTAATCGGTGTGTTGTTTGTGATCAGCGCCCACATAGTGAATAAACAACTAAACGACGCCGACGGTACCCCTTATGGAAGCCAAATCGTCACAAAACAAATGAAATTAGTGACAGATATGCCGCTAGTTTAAATAGCTTATCTGAAACACCTCAGTTTTGGGGGACGAATTAGATTGTAATTTAGCTTCTTAAGGTCTACGCTATTTAGAGGGAGACTGATAGTACTGTTCTGTATTCATTGATACTACCACACAGACTCATACAGAAATACAAAGCAATATCTATACATTCGGAATGATATGAAGGATATAAATGAGGTTAATATCATGCATTAAATTTAACTGTGTTATTGGTAAAGGAAAAGTTGCATTATTTTGCCCAGTAATTAAATTACAATACTCTTGAAAGCAAACGAAATAAGTGAGTTCTACTCAGCTACGTTATTACTTACAATTTTCCATGTTGGCAAAAATCATACAAACGTACTTACAAAACGATAACTGGTGAATTTCTTAGTGAGCCACACTTTATTAATGACAAACTACTACCTGTTTTATCAACGTAGAGCAAACATAAACCTTCCGTGGGCAAAAGAAACATGAAAGATTCACTTAGGACGTATTGTTACAATGCAATTCACGTCTTGACATGACATGAATATAAAATTTTTAATGCTTTAGCATAATGTTTGCTGTGGTATTCAAAGGAGGCATAAGCATTTAGGATTTTTATCGATGGACAGGTTCACCTAAACCAGACTGCACAGACACAGCAATTGAAGTTTCACACCGCATCTTTAATTTACGGTTTGCCTGAAGTTACTTAATAGTCCACATTGAAGGGTATGAATTTGGCAATTAATTATCTGCAGTTTGCAGACTGTACACTGAGGGCAACGATGTGCACATGTTATTAAGACGCTACTAACATAAGAACAGCACATCGAGAGCAATCTTATTCTTATTCACATGGATAACTCAGCGGACTTTGTAGAAAATTATCCATGATTTTACGGGATTATTTGTCGCAACTTCGGCCCCCAAATCTGTGTTTAAGTGCAGTTTGGGAACAGCCTTGCCTGAGACGTCTGTACTACACCAAGCGTGCGAGTCTATTACACTTTGCCTTTATGCCACGAGACTCATTTGCAATAAACTGTATAAATGTACTTACACTGTACTGTTTTCCACTTTCCTAACAATTCAGTTGCACGCAAACGTGTAAATTATTCATAAGTCACTTGCTACAGCATAAACCTTAAACTAATGTATGATAATACATTCAAAAGTTAGGAATTGCCGTGTCGGTTTTACTATGTTTACAAAGGGAATTTTCAAAACGAACCAAATTTAGGACACTTCCTGGCAGATTCAAACTGTGTGCGCGCCGGACTCGAACCCAGGACCCTTGTCTTTCTCAAACAAATGCCCTGAGCTGGCCAAGCATGACACAATCTGCCTCATAGCTTTACTTCCACCAGTACCTCGTCTCACAGGAGATTCTATTCAGCTCACACTCCGCTGCAGAATGAAAATTCATTCTGGAAAATATCCCCCAGGCTGTGGATGAACCATGTCTCTGCAGTATCTTTTCTTCCAGAAGTGCTAGTCCTGCAAGTTTCGCGTGAGGACTTCTGTGAAGTTTGGAAGCTGAGTGACGGGGTACTCGCGGAGGTACAGCGGTTAAGTACGGATGGTGAGTCGTGCTTGAATTGCTCAGTTGGTGGAGCACCTGCCCGCAAAAGCCCAAGGTCGCGTATTCGGATCCCGGTCCCGCACACAGTTTATCTGCCAGGAAGTTCCGTATCAACGCAAACTCCGCAGCAGAGTGAATATTAATTCTGGAACCGATTTTATATAAATTATAATCCATGTAAATGTATCTATGTAAACTGTATCCAATTGTTATTATTATACTGTGCCGTCACACATGAAACGCTGTTGCCAGCCTAATGGTTTTGGTACCAACTATAGCGGCTGATCTAATGAACTCGTAATGAAGTGAGATGAAAATAAATATCATTCTCTCATAAATATTGTTATCCAGAAGTAGATGGGCATGAAATATAGTTACCGGTTCCTAAGGCTTCCATTATTTTCTTCTTTTCTGAAACGAATTTTTAGTAATGTTCGACAGCGTGGAATGCTTGCCTCTTACAGTCAGACGATGTGCGATTTGTAGAGACTGTGAGGAGAGAAGACAGTAGTGTCAAAAGGCTGATACACTGGATGCGCCGTTAACTTACATACGTTTATAAAAAATCAGTTGTTTCCAGCTAATTTCCATATACATTCTTCCTATTCCGCAACGAAGGAACAAATATTGTAGGATAGTCTTACGCTGGGGGATGTTCGAAAAGCGTCAGCTACAGGATCGTTCATAAGCATCCTTCAAAAACGCTCTTGCAGAGAAAAATCTCATGAAAGTGTTGCGACAGTATACATTCTTAACAGAAAGGCAGATTAACGTTCTAGAATGGAGCTTCCTCTTGGATTACAGCATAATTGTGTTGGCATTGTGAGTTCCTTCGTAATGAGCTGCTGGCGTTATCACTTATCAGGACAGAAACATAAGAAAAAAGAAATTCAATCACGAATGGAAAAAGCTGTAAGATATACATGCAAATGTTGCAGTGTTTTCTTACTTTACAAATAGTTTGTGTCCGCACTGAAACAAAAATATGAAAGCCACTAATAACCGCTATAGTTGCCTGTGTTACAGTACTCAGGAACATGCCAATTTTTGTTACGTTCTCGTTCCTCTTTCCGCTTAACTTTTCCTGTTACTACGGGGTATCACTGTTTATGGCAGAGTCACTCCTCATTGTACGTTTTTTAAATCTCTGTGACCAGCTGATATTCCAGAAATTAATTCGTCATTTTTCTCATCTTGAAAGAATAACATATATATGTTCATTGCATGAATTTGACCTCTGCGTATTTCCGTGATTTTCATGCTACTTTGCTACAGCATTATTTGTTTGACCCGTAGCAGTGTTTGCTTTAACTCACACAAGCAACCCTCCTCGCCTTCGCACTGATAGCACTAAGTATCTCCAAACGCACTGGTAGCACTAAATACCTACTACCGGACGACTTGTCTAGCGTCGAGCTAATAAATTATACAGGATGGGTAATCTAAAACTCAGCGCAAATATTGCAGAAATGGGAAGTGCTACTGATGCGCTGTTTTCCCAGAATGGTTTGGTAGTCAGGGGCTCATATTGTTATCCAATCAACAGATTATAGTAATAATTAGAAAGTGAACTTTTGTGCAAATATAACACTTTCGTAAATGGAACAATGCCTATTGGCAAGTAGGATAAATTAGAATGTCAGTGGTGCTTGTTGCAGGATTCTAGAGCGAGTCGTTTACGAGATATCGTATTTTGAAAAATTTCCACACTTACACTTGCGCAATACCTGTGTTAGCATACACTGGAGAAAATCACAAGTGCATACACTTCTTATGTGGATTCTGACCACTAACCAGATAATTGATCATCCCAACTTGTGTTCAAACTGATCACCGGAAACGGCAATACCCGCTTCGAGTCTGGGTATGGAACGACTGCTGCACACATACTAGCGTTTCAGCAGAGATGTCCGAGCAGGCTCCAGTAATACGTCGTTGCATATCAAGGGGTGTAGTTGATGTGTTCTTGTAGACAGTGTCTTCCAGCTTTCTTCACAGATAAAAGTCTACAGCCGTTAAATCTGGGGAACGGGCCGGATGAGTTACAGGTCCTCTGCGTCCAATCCAACGATTTAGAAACAACTCGTGAAGGCATGATTTCGTGCATTATGGGCTGGGTAGCCATCGTGTTGGTACTATAAGTTCCTCCTAGACTGCAGAGGAATGTCTTCTAGCATCTGTCGAAGATAGTCTATTAGGAGGCTGCGATACTTGTGCGCGTTCAGCGTTTCGCCTATGAGCTGATATTTCCCTACCTCACACCACACGATTACACCCCATGGACGCTGACGTCCCACCTGACGAAGACAACAAGGATTGTCAACAGACCAATAGTGCATATTTCGGCGGTTTATCTGGCCATGATTGGTAAATGTGGCTTCAATACTAAACAAGGCATGCGAAATAGTTGGAGTTTCCTGACCTAACGCTCATATACAGAAATTAACACGATTCTCATAATCGTCTCCATGCAGTTCTTGATGGAGAGAGACGTGATAGTGTTGGAACCTATGTCGTTGGAGAATGCGTAGGACACTTGCGTAACTCATGCTACTTCCTCGTGCGATTTAGCGGGAGCTAACGTGCTGAACAACTGCAACAGCAGCAAAAACATTAATTTCTCCCTCTTCCGTCGTCACTTGTTTCCTTGTGTTACTTTGTCTAGGTGTCACACCACCACTTTCACGTAATTGGTTGAAAAAAATGGTTCAAATGGCTCTGAGCACTATGGGACAACATCTATGGTCATCAGTCCCCTAGAACTTAGAACTACTTAAACCCAACTAACCTAAGGACATCACACAACACCCAGCCATCACGAGGCAGAGAAAAATTGGTTGAAGAAGTTGATAAAAAATTGGCGAAATGGTTGACATCTATTGGGATATCTTGCCGCCTACACAGTACAAGAACGAACTGCGTTCTTCCTACACTCTCCATACACAATGAGCAAAACAGCCTCTTCTGCATTGGTAAAGCCGAGCGGTTCTAGGCGCTACAGTCTGGAACCGCGCGACCGCTACGGTCGCACGTTCGAATCCTGCCTCGGGCATGGATGTGTGTGACGTCCTTAGGTTAGTTAGGTTTAAGTAGTTCTAAGTTCTAGGGGACTGATGACCTCAGAAGTTATGTCCCATAGTGCTCAGAGCCATTTGAACCTTTTTGCACTGGTAAATCCCATCTCCTCTCACGACCTAGTGCTTGGACTGTGACACACTAACTGACTAGAAAGTGGCAGTGCACTCAAGGAACACACAAGCACACCGTAAACAAACATAACAACGTCGCACCTAGCAACTACGGAGGCTGAATGGCACATATAAGTGTCGGTGTGGATACTTTTCAAAATTTGTATCTCTGAAACGAGTCGCACTGGAATCCTGTAACAAACACTACTTAGTTGTAATCTACCCTGCTTTTAGTCTGTTAATGTCTATAGGCATTGTTCCATTAAAAAAAAGTGTATGTATGCACAAAAATTATTATTACAATCTGTTGATTGGCTAACAATACGAGTCCATTCTGTGAAACCTCACATCAACAGAACTTTCCATTTTCGCAATATCTGCGGTGTAAGTTTTTGATGATTCACCATGTGCACGTAAACCTTCTTCTTAAATTAGTCTATTAATGAAAACCGTATCAAAATGCCTGCATGGGTTCCTGAGATTGGCCTTCATGTACAGACAGAAAACGTAGAGAGCAGAGGAGGCTTTTAATTCATCAAAGTTCACCCAATTTGCAGAAAATACCTGTAAATTATATACGGAAGCCTTCCTCGCGAATCAAACTACCTATTTGTGAAAATTTTGTCAAAATTAGTACAGCAGTTCCTGAGTTTATGCTTCAAATACAGGTAGAAAAGCGGTAATGGGACCTTTAATTTATAGTATGCAGTGATGGAGAGCTTTCAGAAACGACGTACAGCAGTTCCTGAGATTATTCTTCAAATACAGGTAGAAAAGCGGTAATGGGACCTTTAATTTATAGTATGCAGTGATGGAGAGCTTTCAGAAACGACGTACAGCCATAAATGAATGAAAAGTTCCAGTACAGAAATGGTTTACATACGTCGGAATCAAGCTTTTTACGCATCACGTGGGTCTCTCAGGTTATTTGCAATTTATTTCCGCTGAATGAATACATGATTTCGACTAAAATGCTTGCATTTTTTGCCGTTATCGATTCATATTAATTTATCAATTCATATTAATGATACATTAGTTACCATTTCCAGTCGTTAATGGAAATGTCTCACCCTGCAGAGCATGGGGGAAGGAATGTACAGGTACGAGGAGTACACACTCACTGAGGGTTCCATTAAAACTTAATTATGTCCATGGACAGTTCATCCTGTCCGGAATCAGGGATATGACGATTTTTGTCTGTTATCGGCACTGATACTGGCCAGATATTGGTCCCAGGGATTCCAAGACTTCCGAGAAAATTTTAATTTGAAGTATGAAGTCGAATAACAAATAAAAAATGTAAGATAATTTTCGTCTCATAGCTTGTGCTCTCGCGATAGTGTTCTCGCTTCCTGAGCGTGGGGTCTCGGGTTCGAGTCCCGTCGGGGTCTGGGATTTTTACCTGCCTCGAGATGACTGGATGTTGTTGTGTCGTCTTTATCATTATTCATCCCCGCTACGGTAGGAGGAAGGCAATGGCAAACCACCTCTGCTAGGACCTTGCCTAGTACAGCGGTGCGGGTCTCCCGCATCGTCCCCTATGCTCTATAAAGGAGTATGGGACTTCATCATCACTATTACAAGTCAAAAATTTTGGGTTCTTCCCGTAAGTGTGCTGTGAAACCTTTCATCTTGTCAAATTTCATTATTCTAGGTCAACGGGGAGGCCCTTATAGGTTTTGATGAACGAGTGCGAGTATCAAAATATGTGACGTAAATGGTCATGTTTTATGACTGCAATGACTTAGAAGCTTGCGTTTGCTACACAACCGAGGGACAATAGACTTTGTTTCTGACGTAAATTTCATCTTGATACGTCTACCCATTCCGGAGAAAAAAGTGGTCTCAACAGACGGAGGGATAGACAGACAGTCTGATAACAAATTGCAAAATTTTTTCGCGTGATATAATGACGAATTAACAGTTTTCGGATTTTTTCCTTTGGTTGTAGTGTGAAACCTGCTTTCTAGTCTAATTTCATGATTCAACGTCAACAGGAAGTACGCTGTAGGTTTCGATGAGTGAGTTTGCTGGAATCAAAATACTGTATGTGACATAAATGGCCGTATCTTTTGACTGCATGTGTTTAAAGGCTTCACTTTTATACAGCGCCAAGGGACCGTAGACCTTGATATGAAGCATAAATTTCAACTTTATTCGTGTATTCGTTCTTGAGGAAAAGGGTTTTGAACAATCGGACAGACAGATAGAAAGACAGACAGATAAAAAGACAGACAGATGAACAACAAAGTGACCCAGAAACGGATCCGCTTTTACCGACTGAGGTACGAAACCGTAAACAAGACTTGTTTCGGTAGAGTGTACAGGAGTGTGACTAGCGGTGGCTGCGGGAACACACACTGTGCGATACGTTTATGTCGACAACTGACTTTGGTTCACTGACGTGAAATGAATGAGGATGAAACCAATGAAGATGCAGCGACGTGTAATGTGATCAGTGAAAACATTTCAGACTCACTGAACACATTTGTAATATAGTCGTTATATTGCGCGTTCTAATCACTGTAAAGAATTTAACCTAACGGGTATGCGTCCTTATGGCCTGACAAGCCACGGTTCGCCGCAAAATTCGTTCTGCTAGTGTTGCTACCCACATATATCAGTTGGGCTAACGAAAAGCCGACGGCCCGTGAAAAGCCAGAACTCTTGCTTAGTGTCCCGACTGACACTATTTTTAACTGGCCGCTAAACGTTCTCGTAGTTTTTATTGTCACGTAGAGTAATTTGCAACCAAATAAGTAAACAATAACTGCGAAGAATAACTCTGCTTTTGTGACTCGTCATGATACGACTGTAAAGTTGAATTGTGCGATGAAGGAACTTACTGGTCTGAACTTGGAATGTTGGATAAAATATTAAGAAAACAAATGAGAATCAATACATTTTTTCCAGGTAATTCGGGATATAAACAACATGGAGGCACTATGATATAAGCAGTTTCTATCTGCATCTTTCCGAGTTATAAAATATTGTCGGGTTAAGCAACTGAGGTTTCTTTTCGCGTGTTTGCGCAACTTGTTTCATTTATTTACATTCAGGATCGATTGATAGAGCCTGCACCATTCATCAGTCCTCTGCAGGTCATTCTGCAAATCCACGCTTTCTGACATTGCTATCTTCTTATAGACAACCGCATCATCTGGGAACAGCTATATGGACCTTCCGACATTTTCTACCAGAGCATTTATATACGCGGTGGCCCAGAAATGTTGCGACACACTTAGATGGGTTGTAGAGGGTGTCTATGGAACAAATCGAGGACAGAGACACGTGTCCAGAAACGTTATCCAACGATGCAGCTGAGTGTCGAAGTTACAAGCGCTGTCGCCTGACATAGGTCACCCCTTCGGCAGCAAACGTGAATTTTCCACGCTTATAGATCGAACCAACGGATAAGATTGAGCTGGTTGCTTCGTAGAAAGGCTTTGTTTATTATGAATGCGATGCTCTATTGCGTCGGTGGATGACGATTTCGGACACAGGTTTCCTCCACATTTTATTTTTCTCCTGGAACCCTCCAAAATCTCCAACATTTTCCGATTTGTTCCTCAAGATACCCTTTAGAACTACTCAAAGTTTGTTGCAACATTTTTGGGACGTCCTCTTTGTTATAGACAATAACAATCCCATCACACTTACTTGGGGACATGTGAAAATTACCTTCAAATCTGTCGAAATCTTTTCCGTTAAGAGCGACATGTTGAGCTCTATCTGCAAGGAAGTCTTGAATCCAGTCACAAATCTGGTACGATAGTCAGTAAGCTCGTATCTGCTTTCAATAAAAGGCAGTGCAGGACGGTGTTAAATGCCTTCCTGAAGCCAGGGAACACGCAGCAACCTGAGCGCCATTGTCTATGCTGCTGTGGATTTCATGTACGAAGAGGGTTAGCTGCGTTTCGCGACATGTTTGTTTTCGGAATCCACGTTGATTCCTAAGAGGAGAGTTTCGTGATCCAGAGACGTCGTATTGCGTTAGCATAAAACATGTTCAGTACTTGTACAACGGATTAACGACGTCGATATAGGCTTATAATTATACGCTTCTGTCCGAGGACAGTACACGTGTGGATTACTGTCTCTGAAGGTAAGAACCCCTACCACTGCTAACTGTGAGGATGGGAATAAGGGGTCATATAAAGATAATCGAAAAAGTACTGATATCAGTGTCTAATCCATAGTTTTCAATGAATTTTTATACTACTAGAATCTTGTCAGTAAGCTGAGTTTGTATTACGCTATACTAGGTGACTGCTAAATGGGGGGCAAAGCGCAGGGAAGCATCCCCGAAAACGGGCAGACAAGCTTTTATGGACATATGGTCGCAAATGTGTTCGAAGGCAGGTACATCCACTTGAAGCTGGAGATAAAAGGTCTTTGATAGTGACCTGGGTATTTACACCAAGCAGGTGGGCTGCCACATGGGGTACGCCAGACGAACAGGTGTGACATTCTGCACGACAACTATCACTAGCCGTGCCATTTTCAAAGCGTACAGGCCTCATTACATAAGGACTCCGTAGCGACGGTTTTGTCGCTGGTTCGTCGCACAGGCCAGCACGGTACTGGGTGCTACGGAGAATGGTATGGTGGCAGCGAGCCTTCTACAACGATTCAGCCTCTAGGTGTGGGCGGCGATTATTGGCTACCGCCTCGTTGGACTAGTCATCTTACTTGAAAGCCTCAAAGGGTGGCATATCTGCACCTCCTGCGGGTGACACTGCTACCCCTGGTGGAAAGCGTGTCTCTAGTTGGACGAAGGATAATGTGGCTGTGCGGTGGTGTTCGAGCTCCTGCCCGATTGAGTATTTTCTTTTCTTTCTTTTGCTTGTGCCGTTTTTCCCGCCGCTGATACGCAGGGTCGTCATGGTTAATCGGATGTGGCAATGTTAGTTGAAGGGGTGGCCGGATGCCCTACCTGCCGCCACCCCGTACCCTCCCCCCCCCCCCCCCCCAGGAAGGATGGTGCAAAAGCGTTCAGATGTCTGCGAGCTGTGTAACTGAGGCGGGACGTGGGGACCAGCCCGATATTCACCTAGGGGGATGTGGAAAACCGCCTAAAAACCACATGCAGGCTGGCCGGCCCTCGTCGTTCATCCGCCGGGCGGATTCGATCCGGGGCCTGCGCGCCTACCCGAGTCCAGGAAGCAGGTTAACCTGTTGGGTAGCTCCTGCCCTATTGAGTGTGGAGCTAAAACACTGGGTACATCTCCCTTGGAATGCACTTCTGGTCATATGTCCACATGACATTTTTTGCTCTCATGGATCGTTTTCTGCAGTTTGTCTCCGTTTATACGTAAATATCACCCTGAAGATATATTTCAGTCCTTTTGCCACCTAATGTAGGACTGGACAACGCCAGGCACCCACCTGGTAGCGTGTTGAGTCCCCGCGGCCGGTGACAGATGTGTTATGGTGTTGCAGGTGCGGCAGTGCGTGCGAGCGCTGCCATGCGGCCACCAGTTCCACTCGCAGTGCCTGGCGCGCTGGCTGCTCGACACGTCCGCCACCTGCCCCATAGACGGCACGCCCGTCAGGCACGACCTGCTGCGGAAGGCGCTCCAGTGAGTATCAGCGGTAGTTCTAAAGAGGTTGCTTTTGCGGCACAAAACGGCTCAGTCAGTGGGTGGATCGAGGACATCTGTCGCTGTTTTATAGCTGGACGTGCCTGGTGCACCCGCTTTGTGCCATAATAAGGTGAACCGTGATCACAGGTCTTTCCAATAAATACTTATCAACGTTTACACTGCGATGCTACACACAGACTTCTGTCTGAGATGTGAAAATCTTCCTATCCATCAGCCTCAGTTCTGTGTTTACCAAGACCTTCGAATCCTTTTGCTGCCAACCTAAACCGACGGCCACCCCTTCTTGTCATCCACTGTGGATTCCATCCAAAGTTTTCCTCTGATGACCAGCTTCTGTAGCTTAACCACCATCTCTCTCAACTAATGTAAAAACCGTCAATCTACCATATTTCAGTTCCATGGCCTTGAGAAAGCTTATGACTACGTGCGGCATTCTGCTCTCGTTTTCTAACTCCAGACGTATGTCCTTCCACTAAACTATTTCTCTCAGATTGCATACTTTCTCTCAACCCCACACTGTATTTAATAATAAACAACACGAAATTTAGCATCTTACATCTCACTGTAGGTGTGCCGCAAGGCTGTTTGCTTTCTCCATTCTTGTATATTATCTACATCTACATCTACATTTATACTCCGCAAGCCACCCAACGTTGTGTGGCGGAGGGCACTTTACGACTGCCGGAAAGCCTCCGTACGCGCTCGAATCTCTCTATAAATTTATATTCTCCTCGGCAGGTATAAGTAGGGGGAAGCAATATATTCGATACCTCATCCAGAAACGCACCCTCTCGAAACCTGGACAGCAAGCTACACCGCGATGCAGAGTACTTCTCTTGCGGTGTCTGCCACTTGAATTTGCTAAACATCTCCGTAACGCTATCACGCTTACCAAATAACTCTGTGACGAAACGCGCCGCTCTTCTCTATCTCCTCTGTCAACCCGACCTGGTACGGATCCCACACTGATGAGCAATACTCAAATATAGGTCTAACGAGTGTTTTGTAAGCCACCTCCTTTGTTGATGGACTACATATACTAAGGACTCTCCCAATGAATCTCAACCTGGTACCCGCCTTACCAACAATAATTTTTATATATCCTTGACGGGTTGCCGTTGCAATAGGGGCCTTCGAACTAGACCAAAAATCATCTTCTGGAACCTTTTAGCTATCGAACTAGAGCGTGATCACCATAGTATATTGGCAATACATTTGAACAAAACCGAGCAAATGAAGCACATATTGCAAAATATGGATTGTCCCAATGATCACATCAATACACAGTGTTTCAGCCCAGATATCTCCGGCGGCATACTTTATCGCAGCCAAATAATCGATAATACAGGTGGTGAATGTCATTCCACGATAAACCATCCGAGAAATGTAGCACCTGTGGTTACAGTTCGGCATGCCTAGCACTTGCACTCTACAGCGGCAATACGCCTGAAGCCTCTCATCCTGTCTCCCTGCCGCCTACGTCTTAGCCCTATCGCACCCCTATTTAGGAATGTCAACGATTCCTTCAACTGTGTCTGAACCAGCTTACCTCCTAATGCAACCTGTGGAATAATCCTACATCCTTTCCAAATCGCTCTCCCTCCAACTGTTCTCACGTACTGCTCAATTCAAGCAACCCAGTCCAGTTCTGATAAACAGTATCATCAGTTGACTGTATTAAAGAAGACACAACATTTTGCTTTAAATATTCGATATGGAACTCACCAGTAATAACTTTAAAAACAAATACATATTAGGTTGATGCTTAAGTTCGTAGCGGTTTTGTTTTGCATGTTGGTATTCCACTTACCATGAGTTTATTTATCGATTGTCATTGTGTATTTGCAGTGCACTGTAGCTATTTGAGTTAAATACTGACGTTTACTCATTTGGAGATAACGAGCGGAGCTGTGGACGCTAGAATATGGGATGCCAAGTGGAGACATCTCAACATTTCCGACATATTCCTACATCAATTCCAAATCACTCTCCCTCCAGCAACCCTCCTCACGTACTGCTCACTTCGAGCAACCCAGTTCAATAAAGGAGTGACCGCGGCGGAGACAGCAAGAAACAATTTTATGGGCACAGTGTCATTGGACAGAGCGCGCCAAGAAAATGTTTTTCCCGTTTTAAAGAGAAGCGTTTTGACATTTGTGACTTTGCATTCAGGATGACGTACGGGGTTTGATAAAGATCCTTTAAACGCATTAATCCACACTGCTCCACCACTAGCAAATGAGATGAACTGTGATCGTGCGACATTTGTATGCAATGGGGGAGGTTCAAAAATCGGGGCATACAGGTACCGCACGTTCAAAGCCAGAGTCACCAAAGTCTATGGGAGGTCACGTGTGCATCTCTGCTTGCTCATCGTCAACTGACTTGTGAACAACACCGTCTATTCCTTTGCTGTACCAAGACTGGTGACAGAACGCCGACTATTCCTATGCTGTACCATGACTGGTGACGAGAAATTGTGTCTTTATGTTAACATAAGGAAAAGAAAGGAATTTTTGAGCCCAAACAAAGCAGCAACTCCCCAGACAAAGATCTGCGCACATCCACAAAAGATAATGTTACTCATCAGGTGGAATAGCGATAGTGTGTGTACTACGAATTGCTTTCTAGAGGTGTAACCATCACTGTTGACATTCGTTGTCAATAACTGAGACGTCTTGCAGACGTAGTCCAGTAACAACGACCAGGAAGACCCACGTGAGGATAACTGCTCCACGATAACGCCCGCCCACATTCTGCTAGACTGACAAAAAGCGCTGTACAGGAGGTGGGTTGGGAAATCATTCCACATACGCCTTATTCATCTGATATTGTATCCGCAGATTGTCACCTTCTCCGCTCTCTATCGAACAGCCTTCAGAGAACTTCTTTTCCCGATGGAAATGCGCTCTGAACGTGGCTCGACGAATTCTTCGCCACAAGATCATGTGGTTTCCAGAGTCGCGGAATCGAAATGTTGCTCTAGCGGTGGCGGACTATCGTAAATAGTGAAGAAGAATATATTATTGATGACTGAAGTCTCTAATATTTGTGTCTGTTGTTTTTATTAAACTTATGGAAAAACGCTGCCAACTTTTGCGCCAACCCAGTACTTCAGTGCATTTTAAACTGCTTAGAAACTCAGTTTGTATATTTTACTAATGCTCTCAGTGGCAGTGTACCGCGACCAACCTCACTTCACCCTGACGGAGGAGCGAATAAAATAACACTAAAGGGGGAAAATGGCCATAGCTAACAGATAAAGATAAAGAACCAAGGGCACACATGTTTTCTTTCTGTGTGACATTCTTCCAGTTCGTACAAGAATTTTCGGTAGATTTGTTTATGTTGTAAACAAGTTTCAAAGATAGTAATCCCTATTATTCACAAGTGGAAACACCTCCCAGTTGTTCATCAAGTTTGGCTAAAAGAGTAATAGGACATACTTGCAACAGCTCAGGTTTTACATTATGGAAATGAAAAAAAGGAACTACATCTTTTTATCCAATCTTTTCTTTCACCTCTGGAATCGTGACCTGAAGTCCTTTCCTTTTCATTTAAGTGTGATGAAATAAAGCATTTACTTGTCGTCCACAGTACTACCAGCAACATATGCTTTTAATATAATTTTTTAATATACACATTACATTAAAGGAAGGGTTCCCTAAGGGCTGTAGAATATTTCAGGTTCGGTTTTCACTGATATGCAGTGAAAAAATGTAAACATAATTATTGTAGCCGCAGTTTACTGTAGTTAATCTTGCAGTGAGGACTACAGAATTACTGTTACAGGTTGAGCCAGCTACATCTATATTCGATGAGGTCTCCACGATCAAAAAGACAACTGAGCTTCTATTAAGTTCACTTTCCGCCCAGTGCAGCCATCTGCCGCTGCAGACATAAGAGCGGGCCTGGACGCCGCTTTAACGTTTTGGCGCAACCAGGATGTGACAGCAGGACGATATGGCGCAAATATTCTCCTACATACTTTATGAAAAAAGCGTTGAATTAGAAAAGATATACATTTCATGTTCTGCATTACTCATAACTAATTTATCATACTATTGACATTTTATTTAATTAATTTCACATGTGTACATTATTAGTAAATAATTCTGACTTATTGTTAAGTGAAATAGCTCGCTATCAAACAAACATTTCATGACTTCGGTATTGAATTCTTGTAGTAAAGTACTGTAATCAACGATGTTCAAATGTTATTCTAACCGTAGTGCAACGTTCTATCCTAGCCCTGTTGCAACGTGCTATTTCTACGAATGCTCCAAATAAAAAGGAGAACGCTCGTTCATATTTACCTATCTGAAAGCACCTCATTTTTCACTACAAAGTTTCAAATCATTGCTCAGAAACTTCCTTCATAACTGTCGTGTCATTATCAATAGATCATAAATATTTCTGGTCTGATGGCTGCATCTAATTATGTTGAAATGAAAAGAAGGACATTATCGCAATGTATCTGGAAGAACTTACTTTACAATAAGATAAAGTTCAGTCAGATTATGTGAACAACGTTCTTAAACATTTAGTTTAACTGCCGCCCACTGAATTGCGCACAAAATTCGTTCATTTATACTTGTAGTAATACTCTATGACGTGAAGATTATGAAAAAATACGTCCAGCACTGGAGTATTATCGTAGTACTTATTTCAGCATTCACTCAGATACATGATCATTGCTACGAGACAATACCAGGACTTTTCTCGCTGTGTGTCTTTGTTTTGGTTCCGTTTTTCTCGTACGTCATGTGCTCGAACACTTATGCACATTATACCACAAGCATTACTGGGCATAGTTATTATATTATATTATATCATTTCATGGGCTTCTAGAAGGACGTTCCGCACGTGAAATGTGGTATTTCTTGGTTTTGGACTCGTGCACATGGCTACTTCATAGGGAACAGACAACTATTAAGTCAACTAATTTATTACATTTCGATATTGAATCACTTATACCATGTGGGATAGGCAGCGGTGTACAGCTAAATAAATTTCAGAATACGTTTGGGCATGTGATACATTTATGCACATTGCAGATGCGGTTTAGACATTAGGTACGTTTCCCAGAGTTTTCTGTACTTATCACTTGAAAATGGCAATCAGCTAATTGTGTAAGACATTCAGACTTTTGTCTAATATTTCCTGCCAAATAATGAAAAATTGACGGCACTTAACTGTTTCATAGGCGAGTTATTATCTAGCTCACCAGCAAGAGAAGTTTGGTATGTGGACAGTAGTTAGTGTTAGAAATACATTTTTTAGCAAATTACTTTTATGGGCCAGAGGGATTTAGGTTAACTACATGTCATAGGTCCCATACGACCCAAAAATGGCAGGGGAAATTGTATGTGCTATCACAGATTACATCACTTACTAACGGTTATAATTACTAAATTTCTGGTTTAGTAAGATCTATCTTTCACACAGAAGCTGTTTAGAAATACGTTTCAAATGCAGATGAATAATTTGTACATACATTTTTATATTTCAGGCTATTGTTTCAGTTCTCTTTCACATAGCACTGCAAGTGGTTTGGCCGGCCGCAGTCACCTCAGATGTTAAGTCCCGTAGTGCTCAGAGCCATTTGAACCAAGTGGTTTATCACATAATGGAATTCAATGTTTATTATTTGAAGGGCCACTTTCAGGTGGTGGTAATGGACCTATAGATCTGTCTTAAATCGAGAATAATAACGAAGAGTTGAGTAGCAATGATTCTGAACAAAGTAGATTTGAGACGCACAACATTGTCTTTTTTGCATTCCCATGTAGCTGCGCGTGAAGCTGCAATCAGAAAACATTCGTCCATGCCATACCCTCATTCATAGATGAAAGCAGTATAACAATAAAAACTAGAAACAAACAAAACCTGCCACCAGTGGCCCATTTGTGTGAGTTTCTTTGATGCCTGTGTTAACGACCACAGTGTACTTCAGACCGACAAAAAATTCCTTATATTTCATATAAGGAACAGGCTTTTATAGGAATTAAATTGTGCATCTACATCTGTACTCCGCAATCCACGTTATTATGAGTAGCAGACGGCACTGTGTACATTTTCACTTTCACTTACACCCATTTCTGTTCAGCGTGCAGAACCATTGTTGTTAAGCCTTCGTGTGAGATCGATTCTTTCTAATTTTACCTTCATGGTCTTTTCACGGGATATACATGGAAGGAAGAAATATATTGAATAACACTACTAGAAACGTAGGCTCTCAGAAATTTAATGGTAAGCCACACCGTATTGCAAAACGCTGCCATTGGAAACGCTCAGTAAACGAAATAATGAAAGTGTCGCTATTCTCCATATTATCACTATTACTTTTATGAATCAGATCTGGTACGGATCACAGACTGACGATAATACTGAAGTATTACTTGAGCGAGGGTGTTGTAAGCTACTTTTATTGTGGGTCAATTACACTTCCTGAGGAATCTTCCAATAAGTTTCTGATAGGGATCTGAGTGTTACCTCAGTACCAAGGTACAGAGCTTACTAGAGTACAAAACCCGACCTTGAAGGGAACTGCACTAACAGCGTCTGTTAAAAGATTCAGCCAGTGAGGTGATAAGTACTTTTTTAGCCACACTTCACGCTTGTGTTTCATTATTGTACATAAGTAGCATAAACTAATGCATTTATTTGTATTTTTACAAAACAATGACGATTCCACGTAAAATATAATCAAGTAAGTAATTGGCGTTTCTCAGTCCTACTTACCGAGGCTTTTTCGACAAATTTACTGCCCTGCAAAGTATTTATAGTGCTCAAGAAGGTGCCATGGTCGTAGAACATTCCTGAATCGACAAAACTTCCACCTTCGACTGTAATTATTGTCTATTTTCAGTATTGGTCAATTTTTTTTTCTATGCCATTGTCAACTGGTTGTTATGTATGGGGGTAGATCATCACGCTGTCCAGTCACCAGCTTATGTCGCACAGACAAAAAATTTACGACAAGTAATCATGCATAAAACAATTTAAATGCAGTACCGTAACAGAGAACTTTTCGGTTCAGCGTGATTAAAAAAGAGGAATAATCACAGTTGATGACGGAAGTATTGTCATTTCATTGTTTATAATATAATGGCTTGCGGAGCATAGATACATCGCCGCATGCTAAAAGGACCTGTCATTCTAACCTAGTTTCGAGAAAATTGTTAAACACGTAAGCACATTTGAACCATTACTTCTTTTCTCCTGAAAAGAAAAATAAAAAGAAACAAAAAAAACCACCAGTAATGTCTAATGTTGGTGTAAATATCAGGGATCGTTTCACGATGTGGAAAACTAAAAATTTTGCACATAAAATAGTTTAAGCTTTTATGATTGAGGTCCTTTTAGCACGTTCCGCGATTTATTGTAGTATTTACTGATTTTGCTCTTAATAAATGCGTTGAGTAGTGGATTTGATAGTAACAACGCCACTGTACGTAAAATGCACAAAACTACTGATAAAAGGTGGATTTTATTATCTCTTGGGAGACTTTTATGGCAAGTTTCAACTGAAACATAAATCTTCTTCCAAAACTTCTGCCACATAGTCTTGAAATATCTGTCACAATTGTAGCGTGAGATTTGCCAGGTCGTATATCATGTAGAACCTGTCATGCTTTCTAAGCACTCTTTTGATTAAGCTGAAATTCCTGTCACAGGGGAGAGAGGAATGTCCGCTGACAGGGAAACAGTGTTCAGTATTCTGAAACCGGTCACAACCAATGCCAGTAATATTCCGCATATGACACGATTTTTGTTCTGTCTTCCACAGTTGTCGGAATATAAGTGTAAATCAGTGACTGATGGAGGAACGCTCAGCAGAAAATTACAGAGGTAAGGAAGGTGCATACTTCTCTGGGTTTATGTCCTCCACTGCCTTAGCTGTCAACTGTTGCAGATAAAAAGTGTCCTAGACAGGAGTCTGTGGAATTAGGACATTTTGCTCGAAGGCAGATAGCAAGTACAGAGGGCTCATCTGTCCTTTTAGCTCCCTCTGCAAGCTGAAGTATAAAATTTTTGGCTCTTTCTCTTGTGAACCGTTAGTTTTCCAGTGCACATCTCTTTGTAGCATCGTTAAAGTCTGGGTTTGTCATGTTCACCTTCAGCTCTTCAAATGTGCAACAGCAGTCTATTAAAGGGCATCTGAAATGCAAAGTGAAATTCTCCTTGAAAAATGTTCCTTAAGGTGATCTTTATCTGGGGACGTTTCTCCTTAACTTACACATCATTAGAATGTTAAGTCTGAAGTCAAAATATTTAATACTCTTGCCAGCATAATGACTTCCTTTTCACGGAAAACTTTCAATGTGTTGTCGTGTAGGTTCTCATGTTTCTGCTGAAAGGGCTCCCTTGACATGCTAGAAGAGCTTCAGTCACAGAAGTCATAGCACATGCACGGTCCGTCACAATAATGTGACCGCCCGTCAAAAATATAAATAAACAGTGTGGGTGAGCAGGAAGAGAGTCAAGGACTTCCTGGAAGGTATGGAGAGGAATGTGGAGCCTTGCTGACTCCAGTGTCATGCCCATCTACCGTAGGCTTTCCCTCTGAGGATCCATTGTGCGAACGGCTCGATCGAGGTGGTCCCACACATTCTAGATTGGTTTCAAATCCACGGAGTTTGGTAGTCAGGGGAGTACAGTAATCTTATACTGATGCTCTTCGAACCACGCACACATGCTGCAAGCTGTTTGACACGTTGCATTGTCCTGCTGGTAGATGTCATCGTGCTGAGGAAAAAAACAAATTGCGTTAGGGTGGACATGGTCCACAAGGATAGATACATACTTGTGTTGACCCATTGTGCCTTCCAGAATGGTGAATTTACCCAGAAAATGCCACGAAAATGTTCCTCTGGCCATAACATTTCCTCCTCTGGCCTCGATCATTACGACGATTGTTGCAAGCCCTTACACGCCAAGGACCGTCTGTGCGGTTTGGCATGAAATATCATTTATCTGAAAAGGCCAACTGTTGTCACTCAGTGGACGTTCAGTTTCGATTTTTTTAAATTTTGAGTCATCAATCTTCTGACCGGTTTGATACAGTCTGCCACGAATTTCTCTCCCCCTTCATCTCAGAGTAGCACTTGGAATCTACATCCTCAGTTATTTTCTGAATCTATTCCGATCTCTGTCTTCCTCGACAGTTTTTACCCTCTACAGCTCCCTGTAGCACCATGGGAAGTTGCTCCCTGATGTCTTAACAGATGTCCTATCATCTTGTCCCTTCTTCTATTCACTGTTTTCCATATGTTTCTTTCCTCGCCGGTTTTGCGGAGTGCCTCTTCATTCCTTACGTTATCAGTTCATCCAATTTTTAACATTCTTCTAAAGCGTCACATCTCAAAGGCTTCGATTCTCTTCTGTTCCTGTTTTCCCACAGTCCAAGTCTCACGTTCATACAGTGTTGTGCTCAGAAATTTCTTCCTCAAATTAAGACCTGTGTCTGATACAAGCAGACTTCTCTTGGCCAGGAGTCCCTTTTTGTTGGCGCAGTTTTGCTTTTTATGTCCGTCTTGTTCCGTCCGTCTTGGGTCTTTTGCTGCCTAGGTAGCAGAATTCGTTAACTTCGTCTAGTTCGTGATCCACAACTCTGATGTTAATTTTCTCGCTGTTCTCATTTCTACTACTTCTCATTACGTTCGTATTTCTTCATTTTACTCTCATTCCGTATTCTGTACGCACTAGACTGTTCATTTCATTCAGCATGTACTGTAATTCCTCCTAATTTTCACTGAGAACAGCAATGTCATCAGCGGATTTTATCATTGCTATCCTTTCACCTTGAATCTTAACTCCACTCTTGCACCTTTCTTTTATTTCCACCATTGCTTTTTGGACGTATAGATTGAACAGCAGGTGTGAAAGTACTACATCCCTGTCTTAATCTTTCTTTAATCCAAGCCCTTCGTTCTTGGTCTTCCACTCTTATTGCTCCCTCTTGGGTCTTGGACAGGTTGTATTGTACCAGTCTTCCTTTATAGCTTACCCTATTTTTCTTAGTAGTTAGAACATCTTGTTCCATTTGACATTGTCAAGCGCTTTTCCGGAACGACAAATCCTATGACCATGTCTTGATTTTTCTTTGTTCTTGCTTCCATTATCAACCTCAACGTTAGAACTGCCTCTCTGGTGCCTTTACCTTTCCTAATGTCTACTCCCGGTAGCTGAGTGGTCACCGCGACAGAATGTCAATCCTAAGGGCCCGGGTTCGATTCCCGGCTGGGTCGGAGATTCTCTCCGCTCAGGGTCTGGGTGTTGTGTTGTCCTAATTATCATCATTTCATCCTCATCCACGCGTAAGTCGCCTAAGTGGCGTCAAATAACTAGACTCGCACCCGGCGGACGGTCTGCCCGACGGGAGGCCCAAGTCACACAACATTTTTTTTTAACTTTCTTAAGGGCAAACGGACTGTCATCTAACACATAATCAGTTTTCTTTACTATTCTTCTCTATTACCATGCAGATTCGAGCCTTCATCGTCGATAAACAGCAGTCAGCATGGACGTTCGAACGAGGCACTGATTGCGCAGCAATGTTCACTGAACGGTCGTAGACGAGACACTGTTGGTAGCCCTTTTGTTCATCTGGGCAGTCACTTACTCAACAGATGCATATCTATCCGCCCGTAACCTGTCCGGAGCCGTCGTTCGCTCCTCTGATTTTAAGACCCATGGTGCATCACAGTTGCTTCGGCGCTAGTTTTGGGTTCACCATTTTTCTACGCACGGTATCCCTTAACCACGGCAGCACTCGAACACTTCAAAAACTTAGTCATTCAGGAAATGCTTCCACCCTTGGCCGCAAAGCCAAAGATCATTTTCTTTTGAACGTCTGATAAATCGATTCGTTTGCGCATTACGACAACTAGTGCACTATTGTCTCGTCCCGTCTGCATGCTTTATGTACCCCCCACTGCTAGCGCTGCCATCTGATGCCTGTGACTGGTTATTTCACGTTTACTTAGAACATGGGCAGTGGTCACATTAATGAGACTGGACCTATAAGATGATTTCTGAGGTTCTTTCCTATCATGATCAAGCTTCTGACGTAACAACAAGTCAATGTGGTGCACTTAATTTTGGTTCAGATGGTTCAAATGGCTCTGAGCACTATGGGACTTAACATCTGAGGTCATCAGTCCCCTAGAACTCAGATCTACTTAAACCTAACTAACCTAAGTACAACACACACATCCATACCCGAGGCAGGATTCGAAGCTGCGACCGTAGCGGTCGCGCGGTTCCAGACTCTAGCGCCTAGAACCACTCGGCCACAACGGCCGGCTTAATTTTGGACATTTGCTGACATCATTTTAGTATGTGGTGACTCTGATGCAGACGATGAGGCGTCTCTTCGGTTGTCAGGAGACGGTATTCGGTGCGGCTGGACTCAGAAAACTGGGGCCCTGGCCAGCAGCAGCAGCAGCAGGGCGGCAGCCCGCGCAGCCCCCAGCGGCCTGCGCCGGAGGACGCGCCGGGTCCCGGGCCCCCTCTCGAGGTGATGGTGCGCCGCCTTGCGGAGCGCAGGCCGCCCTCGTGCCGCCGAAGGCTCAGCAGCGGCAGTGGCGCCTCCAACGGCGCAGTCACCCCCGCCGCCGACGCGCAGCCTAGCAGACAGCTATTCTCCAGTGCCTCCAGCAGGTCAGCATACAACGCACATATTCTTTCCAGCCTATTAAAAATGTATCTACACTTAGTTGACAAACGTCATGGGAAGCGATACGCACATATAGAAACGGCGGTAGTACCGCATACACTAGGTATATAAGTGCAGTGCGTTGGTGGAGCTGTCATTGGTACTCGGCTAATTCATGTGAAAAGATTCCCGACGTAGTTATGACCGCACGACGGGATTTAATAGACTTTGAGCACGGAATGGAAGTTGGAGCTAGACTCAAGAGACATCCTGTTGTAACCTGCTGTAACCGCGACCGGAACGGTCGCTGGTGTGTCCGAGAAAGCGCGGCGGGACCAAACGGAGAGCGGCCCGCGAACTAACAAAAGAGCGGAAAGGACGGACACGAAACAACGACGGACGATGGAGAGGGACCTCACGACGACAACACGCAAGAAGCACGGAGTGACAGAGACAACCAAACGAATCCAAGACGTTTACTAGTAATGAAAACAAAGAACGGTAAACACGCTGTCTGTTGTCGAGGGAATATGTCAAGACTCATGCAAGGATTATACTCGCTGGCTGAGCGAGAGGCAGGCGCTTAAATCCTCTACCGGGGGCGCCGCTATTGACCGCTGGAACCACTTGTTCCACTGTGGCGCTCTCACACTAAATGCGGGCCAGGAGGCGCGCGCCGCCACAGTTTACGGCGCGATGGTGCAGAGACCTCTAGGGCTCTTCTACGTCCATGACGTCTTGCCGGGATTCAAATTCCGCGGCGCGGTACCAGACATCCCATTTCGGAAATCGTTAGGGACTTCAATATTCCGAGATCCACAGTGTGAAGAGTGTGCCGAGAATACCGAAATCAGGCATTACCTCTCGCCACGGACAACGCAGCCGACGGGATTCACTTAACGACGGAGAGCAGCGTCATTTGCATAGATTTGTTAGTGCTAACAGACAAGCAACAATGCGACGGTCGTATCCTTTGGGACAGTACGGAAAAATCTGCAGACGACGGACGCGAGCCGGCCGAAGCGGCCGTGTGGTTAAAGGCGCTGCAGTCTGGAACCGCAAGACCGCTACGGTCGCAGGTTCCAATCCTGCCTCGGGCATGGATGTTTGTGATGTCCTTAGGTTAGTTAGGTTTAACTAGTTCTAAGTTCTAGGGGACTAATGACCTCAGCAGTTGAGTCCCATAGTGCTCAGAGCCATTTGAACCATTTGAACGGACGCGAGTGCCTTTGCTAAAAGTACGATATCGCCTGCACCGACTCTCCGGGGCTCGTGACCATTTCGCTTGGACCATAGATGATTGGATAACCGTAGCCTGGTCAGATGAGCCCCAATTTTAGTTGCTAAGAGCTGATGCTAGTGTTCGAGTGTGACGCAGAGCCCACGATGCCATGGACCGAAGTTGTCAATGACGCTCTGTGCAAGCTGGTGGTGGCTCCGTAATGGTGTGGGCTGTGTTTACGTGGAATGGACTGGCTCCTCTAGTCCAGCTGAACCGATCATTGACTGTAGATAGTTATGATCGACTGCTAGCATTCAAGGACTTCATGTTCCCAAAGAACGACGGAATTTTCATGGATACAATGCGCCATGTCACTGGTCAACGCCGGCCGCGGTGGTCTCGCGGTTCTAGGCGCTCAGTCCGGAACCGCGCGACTGCTACGGTCCCAGGTTCGAATCCTGCCTCAGGCATGGACGTGTGTGGTGTCCTTAGATTAGTTAGGTTTAAGTAGTTCTCAGTTCTAGGGGACTGATGACCACAGATGTTAAGTCCCATAGTCCTCAGAGCCATTTGAACCAATGGTCAACAGTTGTTCGCTGTTTCTACATCTACGTCTACATCTAATGGATACTCTGTAAATCACATTTAAGTGCCTGGCAGAGGGTTCATCGAACCACCTTCACAATTCTCTATTATTCCAACCTTTCCGTACGAACTCTGATTTCCCTTATTTTATCTTGGTGATCGTTCCTCCCTATGTAAGTCGGTGTCAACAAAATATTTTCGCATTCGGAGGACAAAGTTGGTGATTGGAATTTCGTGAGAAGATACCGTCGCAACGAAAAACGCCTTTCTTTTAATGATGTCCATCCCAAATCCTGTATCATTTCTGTGACACTCTCTCCCATATTTCGGGATAATACAAAACGTGCTGCCTTTCTTTGAACTTTTTCGATGTACTCTGTCAGTCCTGTCTGGTAAGGATCCCACACCGCGCAACAGTATTCTAAAAGTGGACGGACAAGCGTAGTGTAGGCCGTCTCCTTAGTGGTGGTGGTTAGTGTTTAACGTCCCGTCGACAACGAGGTCATTAGAGACGGAGCGCAAGCTCGGGTTAGGGAAGAATTAGGAAGGAAATCGGCCGTGCCCTTTCAATGGAACTATCCCGGCATTTGCCTGAAACGATTTAGGGAAATCACGGAAAACCTAAATCAGGATGGCCGGAGACGGGATTGAACCGTCGTCCTCCCGAATGCGAGTCCAGTGTGCTAACCACTGCGCCACCTCGCTCGGTCGTCTCCTTAGTAGATCTGTTACAGTTTCTAAGTGTCCTGCCAATAAAACGTAGTCTTTGCTTAGCCTTCCCCACAACGTTTCCTGTGTGTTCCTTCCAATTTAAATTTTTCGTAATTGTAATACCTAGGTATTTAGTTAGATTAGACTGATTTATCGTGTAACCGAAGTTTAACACGTTCCTCTTAGCACTCATGTGGATGACCTCACACTTTTCGTTATTTAAGGTCAACTGCCACTTTTTGCACCATTTAGGTATTTTTTATAACTCGTTTTGCAGTTTGTTTTGATGTTCTGATGACTTTTATTGGTCGATAAACGACAGCGTCATCTGCAAACAACCGAAGACGGCTGCTCAGATTGTCTCTCAAATCGTTTATATAGATAAGGAACAGCAAAGGGCCAATATTCCTACCTTGGGGAACGCCAGAAATCACTTCTGTTGTACTCGATGACTTTCCGTCAATTACTACGAACTGTGACCTCTCTGACAGGAAATCACAAATCCAGTCACATAACTGAGACGATATTCCAAAAGCACGCAATTTCACTACGAGCCGCTTGTGTGGTACAGTGTCAAAAGCCTTCCGGAAATCCAGAAATGCGGAATCGATCTGAACTCCCTTGTCATAGCACTCAACACTTTATGTGAATAAAGAGCTAGTTGTGTTTCACAGGAACGATGGTTTTTAAACCCATGTTGACTGTGTGTCAATAGACCGTTTTCTTCGAGGTAATTCATAATGTTAGAACACAATATATGTTCTAAAATCCTGCTGCATATCGACTATGACGATATGGGTCTGTAATTTAGTGGATTACTGCTACTACCTTTCATGAATATGGGTGTGATCTGTGCAGCTTCCCAGTCTTGGGGTACGGATCTTTCGTCGAGCGAACGGTTGTATGTGATTGTTAAGTATGGAGCTAATGCATCAGCATACTCCAGAAGGAACCTAATTGGTATATAGTCTGGACCAGAAGACTTGCTTTTATTAAGTGATTTAAGTTGCTTCACTACTCCGAGGATATTTACTTCTACGTTGGCAGCTGTTCTCGATTCGAATTCTGGAATATTTTCTTCGTCTTCTTTTGTGAAGGCATTTCGGAAGGCTGCGTTTAGTAACTCTGCTTTGGTAGCACCGTCTTCGATGGTATCTCCATTGCTGTCGTGCAGAGAAGCCATTGGTTGTTTCTTTTCGCTAACATACTTCACATACGATCAGAATAGCTTTGGATTTTCTGCAAGGTTTCGAGACAAAGTTTCGTTGTGGAAACTGTTGTAGGCATCTCGCATTGAAGTCCACGCTAAATTTCGAGCTTCTGTAAAAGATCGTCAATCTTGGGGATTTTGCGTCTGATTAAATTTGGCATGTTTGTTTCGTTGTTTCTTTAACAGTGTTCTAACCCGTTTTGTGTACCAAGGAGGATCAGCTCCGTCGTTTGTTAATTTGTTTGGTATAAATCTCTCAATTGCTGCCGATACTATTTCTTTGAATTTAAGCCACATCTGGTCTACATTTATGTTATTAATTTGGAATGAGTGGAGATTGTCTCTTAGGAAGGCATCAAGTGAATTTTTATCTGATTTTTTGAATAGGTATATTTTTCGCTTATTTTTCGAGGATTTGGGGTTTACAATATTCAATCTTGCTACGACAGCCCTGTGTTCACTAATCCCTGAATCGGTTTTGCTGCCCGTTATTAATTCAGGATTATTTGTTGCTAAGAGGTCGAGTGTGTTTTCACAACCGTTTACTATTCGCGTGGGCTCATGAACTAATTGCTCGAGATAATTTTCAGAGAATGCGTTTAGCACAATTTCGGATGATATTTTATGCGTGCCTCCGGAATTGAACATGTATTTTTGCCAACATATCGAGGGTAAATTAAAGTCACCACCAACTATTATCGTATAATTCGGGTGCGTGTTTGTAATTAAACTCAAGTTTTCTTTGAACCTTTCAGCAATTGTATCACCTGAATTGGGAGGTCGGTAAAAGGATCCAATTATTATTTTATTCCGGTTGCCAACAATGACCTCTGCCCATAACTCACAGGAAGTATCTACTTCAATTTCGCGACAAGTTAAACTACTTCTGACAGCAACAAACACGCCTCCGCCAACCGTGTTTAGCCTGTCCTTATGGAACACCTTTAGGAGCTACGCAAAAATTTCGTCTGAGCTTATATCCGGCTTTAGCCAGCTTTCAGTGCCTATAACGATTTGAGCACCAGTGCTTTCTATTAGCGCTTGTAGCTCTGGTACTTTCCCAACACAGCCACGACAATTTTCAACTGTTATACCAATGGTTTTTCCTGTGTTCAGCCTCCACCCTTTGTGACTGAAGCCCTTCATGTGTTTTCCCGAGACCTTCTATCCTAAAACACCGCCCAGTCCACACCACACAGTCCTGGCTACCCGTGTAGCCGCCTCCTGCGTATAGTGGAGACCTAACCTATTCAGCGGACTATGCTGCAAATGGTCAGCTCTGCTTTCAAGCAAGACTGGCAGCCTTCTGTTAGCCGCTCGAGATCAGAGAGAATCTCTTCTGATCCAAAGTTGGTACCGACGTTAGCAACCACCTGCAGCTGGCTGCACCCTGTGCTATTTCATGGCATCCGGGAGGACCCTTTCCACATCTGGAATGACTCCACCCGGTAAGCACACGGAGTGCACATTGGATATCTTAACCTATTGGTTTGAAGAACACTCTGGACGGTTCGAACGAATGATTTGGCCACCAATCGAACACTTTTGGGGTATAATCTAGAGATCAGTTCGTACATAAAATCCTGCACCGGCAACACTTTCATCATTATGGACGGCTATGGAGGCAATATGGCTCAACATTTTTGCGCGGGATTTCCAACGACCTGTTGAGTCCATGCCATGACGAGTTGCTGCACTGTGCTGGGCAAAAGAAAGTCCGACACGTTATGAGGAGGTATCTCATGACTTTAGTCATCTGAGTGTATTGTTTCGTAACTAATGAAAACAAGGCATCAGTTCCGAAGAACAATGTTTAACGAAAGAATGCAGGTGGTTACATCCTGATCGTTACCACAAGGGGTTTTGTTAAGCACACCAATGTTCGAAATATAAAAAAAAGATAATAAGTTAATGACACACTCTGTGTAGCAATTAATTTGAATAATTAAGTGGTTGAATGAATTTAGATTGCATAGTAATTACAGTCACCAGATCAGAAACGAGCAAAATTGACGTGACTTTGAATGATGTAATAACTGGGAGTGGATAATAACGCAGCAGATAAACAAAATGCGCTAGCGCGAGCTTACATGTCGAAGACACGTTAACAACGATGCTAATTTGGAATACACTGATAGTAGGCGAGGATTAACTAGTCTGATGCGAATCACCTCGTCTATCTCTCCTGTATCGATCTTTGGGAGAAATGGAGGAACTTACGAGGCAATATTGACCCTACGACTTATCTTAGAAAACAGCTTAATCAAAGGCAAACTACGTTTATAGCATTTGTAGACTTAGGAAAAGCTTTGACGGTGTTGACTGGAATATTCACTTTGAAGTTCTGAAGACAGCCCGGGTAAAATACAGGGAGCGAAAGGCTTATTTGCAGTCTGTACAGAAACCAGACGGCAATTATGATTCGAGTGGCATGAAAGGGAAACAGTGGTTGAGAAGGGACTGAGACAGTGTTGTAACCTAACCCTAATGTTATTCAGTGTGTACATTGAGCAGACAGTAAATAAAAACCAAAGATGAATATTAGAGTAATAATTAAAGTTCAGGGAGAAGAAATAAAAACAATGAGATACCATTGACATTGCAATTCTGTCAGAGACAGCAAAGAATTTGGGAGAGCAGTTGAATGGAATGGACAGTGTCTTGGAAGGGGGGTATAAGACGAACATCAACAAAAGCAAAACAAGAATAAGGGAACGTAGTCGAGTTAAGTGCTGACGAATTAAATGCTGACAGAATTAGTTAGGAAACGAGACACTTAAGGTGGTACACTAGTTCTGACATTTGGACAGCAAAATATGTGATGATGGCCGGAGTAGAGAGGAGATAAAATCTGACTGACAATGGCAAGAAAAGCGTTTCCGAACAAAAGAAATTTCTTAACATTTGATACAGATGTGTTAGAAAGTCTTTTCAGAAAGTATCTGCATTGAGAGTAGCTATTTATGGAAGTGAAACAGAGACGGTAGATCATGTAACTATTGAAGAGGTATACACATTCTGAGATATCAAGGAATCACCAATTTCGTATTAGAGTGAAGTGCCGTTGCGGGGGTGGGGAGGGGGGGTTAAGATTGTAGAGGGAGACCAGGAGATGAGCAGAATAAGCAGATCCAGAAGGATGTATGTGGTAGTAGTTTTTAGGAGATAAGGCATTTGAACAGGATACAGCAGCGTGGAGAGCTGCATCAAACCAGGCTTTGGACTGAAGACCACAACAACAAAAATAATTAGCTCAATTAGTGTCTATATGCTGATTAGTATTAAGATGACTGTGTATGACCTGAGGTTTTCTGACTAACAAAGAAAAAGAAACGGTCGCCAACAGATCCAACAACAACTGATCTTTAATAGTACACAAAGACCTTATGAGTTTTGCACTAATATTCATGATTATGTACCATCCTAATAAAAGTTATCATCTTCATCCAAATACACATACCTTCAATCATGAAATCGATAGTCCTTTTCCCCAAAAACACAATTACTCCACTTACAGTAGCACGTGCGCTTGCTAAAGGGAGAAACTGCTAGTCTCTGCTTTAAATCGTGTAACCATGAGTAATGAAATGATTCGATTTTTTTTGTTTTAACCACCGTAATGGTTCTGTTAAGGGTAGCTAAATAGCTAACAAGTGTAAAGTCTAGCAAAACAAGTGTCTATTGTATTATCTGCAACAATGCAATTTTCAGTAACTATTCCTGTTCACTGAATTAATCAGTTGCAAAGACTGATTGAAATGCCACTAGTGAAAACTTTGCGAAGGCAAATGGCCTTCATGGCAGTGTTAACTGGACTTCAGTTCATATTACATGCACTGGTCCAACAAAGAGAGATCACTTGCCTGATATCGTCTATCGTCCATTATCCAGAACGTACTTGTATTTTTGTATATTGTTTACGTATGACTGTTATTATTATTGGAGCTTTTCCAGCAGGGACGGTAATAAATATGACTATAGTTGGCTCCTTTAATTAACGAAAAATAAGGAGAAATGATTCAACATTAGATAAATTTCACCACAGTCAATAATATGCATTTTTCCGCCAAATACTTTTATTGCACAACTTTATCTATTATGAGAGAGAGTTCTGTCTCTACTCATAAAGTGAGGTAAAGAATACGGTTAAATCCGTTTGATGTAAAATAGAAAGGCAGTGCACTTACGTCGCTCATGTGGAGTGTTATAATTACGATATCTTGTTAGAGTGGTTATTTTATTGAAATGTGGCTTCAGTAATGCTTCACAAGTGATTAGGCGTCGTGACAGCGGTCACCGTTACTAATGGCCACACCACCCAAAGAAGTAGCCTTCGTTCATTCCCAGTTTTTCAGTTGCATTTCCCGTTAACAGGCCACAGGCTGCAGCGTCCAGTATTGTGCACTAAGCTATCAACAACACATAGGTATAAGTAATATATCCTGTCTGACAGTCTTTACATTGTGAAATCACTTCAAATACATTGTCTTTGATGATCCCGCAACATGTCTGTTCACTCATTGTCTAGAAAGCATCTGTGTTTCAGCTGTGCTTCACGAGTGCCTTGCGCTAAAATTAACCTCAAAGGGATAATTCACAGCAACTGTTCTTGTCTGTTCTACCCGCATTGCCCCAAAAGAATACATTGCACAAAAACTAAATCACATTATTATCCAAAATTCCTCTCTCGCCTTATAATAATTTCAAATACATTTTTAAATTATCCACACTATTACATTAAACAAAGTAGTTTCGCAAATACGTAAAAGAATTAGATACAATTATATTAAATTTAAATCTTTTACACCTTTGTCAGAAGCTGTTATGATTCCAGGTAGAACTACGTAAGGCGTGCAGCCGCCTATCGCTAGTTAGCGGAAAACAGAACAGTGGTTACGTTGTCTGGCAGCTAGATAATGCGAGCATGTATCTTTTGTCATCATCGCTCCCGTGCCTGATTAATTCATCAGACGCCTTTATTTCTCGTGCCGTGCACAGATAGTGCAGTGGAATAGTTTCGCCATATCAGGGTAGATGTCTTCGCGACGCATAGCAATATGAACATTGGTCCAAAAATCATTCGTTAGTGAGGTATGAAAGAAATTCCCAGTAGTCACTCTTGATAGTGTAATTTACGTCAGATGTGCATTATTACTCGGTTTCTTGTTTACTGTTGTCATGGTGTTTGCATTGTATGTTGTGATTGTCATTGGTTATATTTTAAAGTAACTTCCATCAAAAAATGTGACAACGATTATTCCCTGTTGTGATGCCTGATTGTGCAATTTACCTCAAATGTGCATTTTTACTTGCTTTCTTGTTTACTGTTGTCATGTTGTTTGCATTGTTTGTATGTCATTGGTTCTATTTTAAAGGAACTTCCATCAGAACAGATCACAACAAATCACAACGATTATTCACTGTCAGAAATGATGGATATGCACTACGAGTACGCGATGTCTCAGGACGAATTAGTTTAAGTTCCGGCGAGAGAGGATGAATTCGGCATAAGGTGCATGGAATATAGAATATGGGTTTAGTAGCTGGGCGGTTACCCGTACTGGTGATTATCGGACAGGATACTAGGAATGGGTTTTCCAGTTTATGTATTGGATGCGAAGGTGCACCAACAAGAGAAGGAGGTGTGGGGAGTGCATCATTTGTTATCAGATGCAATTTGGGAGAATTTAAGCAGCACGGAAGGTGAGGCAGACTGCACGTTTTCTTAGGATTTCTACGTTTTTATAGATTTTAGTGGAAATTGAGATCCAGGCAATGTTGGCATAAGTTAGAATGAGATAAATGAGCGATCTGTAGGTGAGGATGATAGCAGGAGGATGTAGACCCGAGGTGCGGCCTTCAGTAGCTGAAGACTGTTTTGGGTTTCGTGGTGGATGGTAACTTTCTTTGTTGTCTGTCAAGGGTAGTCCTAAATTCTGTGTTAGTCCGAGGGATGAATTGGTTGTAGATGTGGTGGTGGAAATCTGTCGTACGTCCAAAGATGGCAGCTTGGCTTTTTTGAGGATTTACTTGAAGCTGATACTCGACCAGAAGATTCAAGTAGCGTTGGTGGAAGATCTGGACTGTGTGGTATGCCGCTGCGAGCTGTTTACGACACGTAAATATTTCACATGGCTATGTTTCACAGATAGCCACCAGTATTGGTCTAATATTGTCTGGTGTTAGCATGTTTTTAATTAGCTCTCGCTACTTGGTGTTTACCCTTTGGTTGTTAAGCCCAGACTGTATTTTGCAGAGGCTACTCGATGCCGGCGCGGCCGCTCACTCGAAGGAAACGCGCAGCGACGAGGACGGCCCCGCAGCAACGCGGGTTCTCCAGAGAGCAGACACCTGCCAGCAACGCCAGCACAGGTCAGAGCCCAGCTACCGACTACGCTAGTTGTGAACTGAATTCGATATACATTTTATGTTAATAGGAAGAGAATTTCTGTCGCCACGGCGAGTAGTAAAGTTCAAAATCTTGTAGTGTTTTTCCTCACACTGATTCGACGCAGCTCTCTACACTAGTCAGCCCTGTGCAACCCTACACATCTCAGCGTAACTGCTGCACTCTGCATGAAACTGAACGTGCTTACTGTAGTCAACCATTTTACATTTTCCAGCTCTCCCGTTCCCACACCTACAGCAATTCGAATCTCACGGTCGAGTAGTGTATAACGTGGAAATTCCAAGCAAATCTACGGATAAACCAAGTTACCATCTTTGGACACACCGCTCAGGGCTTACGTAGTTCAGATTTCGACCAGCCCATCCATCTAACCAACAAGTTAAAGTATTTAGGAATAGCTCTTGATAGAAAACTGACATGGTATTCACACCTCCTTACCATCCAACACAAAGATCAAAACCGACTAAAAGTACTAAAAGTATCAACAGGCTAAACCTGGGGCTGTATACCTGTACCATTATCCTAACCTATAAATTCCCCATCAGCTCCATCTTATGTTCATGTTGCCTAGATTTCCTTCTCCCCTAATTTTTTTAAATCTCTTGAAATGTATGAAATGTATCTGAAATGAATATAAAGAGAGAAAGAGGGATTTTGGATAACACTGTGATTTAGTATTTGCCCAATGTATTCCTTTGGAGTAATGCTGGTAGAACAAATAACATTGTTGTAAATTATCTGTTTGAGGCGAATTTTGGTATAAGGCTGTCGTGTAGGACAGCTTGCGAGAGAATGGACGTGAAGTATTGTTGAGATAGAAATCATTTATACGTAGATAATGAGTGAACAGTCTCGTTTCTGGATCATCCAAGACAGTCTATCTGAAACGATCTCACAATGTACGCGCATTTCTCCTCGACACCTAACTTGCCCAACTGGGATCTTATAACAGTCCATTCACTACCCACACGTTTTTCTCTCCCCGGAGCGCCTTCGGATCCGATACATCAACCACAAAACCCAGTCCTGGCATCCAATGTCCTATCCAGGAATCACTGATCCAGGTACCCTACTGATTATTCACATCCATTTCCCACCCTCCGTGCACCTTTGTGCCTTATGCAACCTCTCTTGTCGGCACTTCAGTCAACTTCACAACCCAACAATGAAACTCGACCCAAGATAGACGCTTCTTTCCAAGCCTAGTGACATTGCTCCGCCTCCCTCCACCTCAACGACTTTTAATTGCTACCTGCGGTTTCACAGGACCCTGTAGTCTGCGGTTTCACAGGACCCTGTAGTCATACTCATCATTCCACATCCGTCATGAACATCATAATTTTCGTACACCACCATCATACCATTCCTCCTTGACAGCGCTAAAATTACGTACGATCAGTGATTATATTTTAACCCTAGTATAAAAACGTCTAAAAAGTTTTAAAAATGATAAAAATTGTCCATAAATGTATTTTTTTTATAAGTTATTTATTGTCATCTGTTTTGCGTCTCTTAAAACCTCTTTTAAATATGTATAGTCATCGGAAGAGACCTATTTTATCCTTTGCCAGCATGCCCCTCTGTGGTAAATTCTAAATAACAATATAAAAAGAAGAAGCGATGTCTTGATCCCTTTAAAAATACTTAGCCTCCACACGTCCCTTCGTTACCAAACTATCGATTCCTTGGTGCCTCATAAAGTGTTTCTATCACCTTATGCCTTCTTTTGGTCTAGCTGTGCTTCTCCAGTCTGTTAAATATTTACTCATTAGTTATCTGCTATATCCATCTAATTTTCACCCTTTTCCTGCGGCATCACACATCAGAAGCTTCTGTTCTCTCCTTGTCAGAACCAGAACTGTGTAACGTCCGTGCCTAACCTTGGTGCAAGACCAAACTCCAGACAAACACCTTCGGAAAAAATTCCCAACATTCATTTTTATAGTCGATGTTAACAATATTTTTCTTACTCAGCAATTCTTTTCTCGCTGTGGGCAGTGCGCATTTTATATTCTCTTCACTTTCAACCGCCGTCAGTTGTTCCGCGGCCCAAATAGCAAGACCCACCTACTTCTGCAAGTGTCTCAGATCTTGGTCCTTAGCATCAACTGATTTAATTCGCCTTTAAACCATCACGCTTGTCTAATTTTGTTGTTATTCATCTATCAACCTCTATTCTGAACATTGTCTATACCATTCTACTGATCTTCCATGACCCTTGTCATTTTGACTGTGCGACAACGTCATCGGCAAACGTACAAGTTTTTGCATCATATTTTCCCTACACTTTGAGTCACCTGCACGTTCCTCTGTGTGACAGATTGAATAACGGAGGGGATTGGCTACAACCCTTCCTCACGCCCTACAAAACCATTGGTTTCCTTTAATGCTCTTCGATTCTTATAACTGCAGTCTAGTTTCTGCATAAGTCTTAAATAACCATCTCTTCCTGTATTTTATCTCCACCACCTCAAGAATTTGAAAGAGTGCTTTTCACTCAGCATTTGTCGACATTTTATTGGAGGTAAAAGTCGTAGACCTGATATTGGTAGTCAGTGTGACAGAGAAGAATGGAGTGGCTGAAACGTTCAGTACCAATGCATTGCTCACAATCAGATAGTAGATGGCCATCATATGGTCAACAACGGGTATATTCAGTGTTTTGTTTTAGCTTTTCTTTGTGTTCGCGTTGTTTTAATTCCTTTTCGCTCGGCAGATCAACTTGTTCTGGTGAATCTTATTCTTTTCTGGCAGCCTTGAATCTTCTGCCTGAAAATTTTTCTGTTCACTGAATGGAGTTGTGCACGGCTCAGCTCTCCTTTGAGTGTACAGATCTATGTTATTGTTTCAAGTTTAGTTTGAGAGAGAGTTTCGTACAATTTCACAACCTGGTTAGTTAATCTGGTTGTTTCCATTACTTTAATATGCTCACAGAATTTTAACCTGCATTTTTCGTGTCTGAATAAATGTTGGTGTACTTTTCAATTTGTTTTTTGAGTCTGTATGGTCCTTCTTTAATACAGGGTGATTCAAAAAGAACTTTACAACTTTAAAAATTCATATAAATTTACTGAAAGAATATATAGAGATGGATTTAGCGTTGTTTTGCAGGGAAACGCATACGTTTTTTTACCTTAAACTAAAGGTGTTGTGTGTGCCTTTCGTTGGTTATCCTGCGCACATCCCACCGGAAGTCAATTTCTTCTCAAACTCGCTGTAGCATTGCAGGTGTAACTTACACAGTGGCGGCGTAAATTCTTGCTCTAACAATGGGAGGTCGCCAATTGTGAAATTCAGACTCGATTCATACTGCGCATAATAGAAGCTCATGGCCAGAGGTGTAATGTGGCAAAGCACCAAGATGCACTTCTCAGCCGTTGTCGAGAAAATCGACAGTTAAAAGAAACCGTTGCGGTGAAATGCTCTCTACGATTAATAATTTTCTACAGCGTCGTGGCGCAGCGGTAAGCGCTCGGGTTCGTAATCCGATGGTCGCCGGATCGAATCTAGCGCAATGCATTTTTTTATTATTAGTTTTTTTGTAATTCATTAATGATTTGCTTATGCATGTTGGTGAAGCAGGATCGCTCTCCAATTGTACCGCCTCCATTTTTCCGTTGCGCTAGGGACCGCATTTATCTTCTTTCGAAGTTAGCAGGCAACTACGCTGTTATGCGGCGGCTCGTTTCGGCCCATTCAACATCTGTCCTTCAAGTGTAACGAGACAGTAACGGAGTTTATATTTCATACCTGCCACAGAAAATTTGTGTTCGTGGGGTTTCTGTTCTAATCGAACGTTTGACTTACGCTATACGTATTCGTTTCGGAATATCGTTTCTACGTTAACTATACGTGGTTAACATTATGAAGACAATTAATAACATTTGTGAAATACAACTTTGTTTGTGGAAAACATAATGATGTTCGAAGTCGCCAGTTTTTCCACGACAAACGACTTTCAACAACTTATTATATGCATAATTGTTGCAATATATATATATATATATTACAAGAAACAAATACAAAAAAAAGTTACATAGCGCGAGATTCGATCCGGCTACCTTCGGATTACGAACCCGAGCGCTTACCGCTGCACCACGACGCTGTAGAAAATTATTAATCGTAGAGAGTATTTCATCGCAACGGTTTCTTTTAACTGTCGATTTTCTCGACAACGGCTGAGAAGTGCATCTTGGTGCTTTGCCACATTACACCTCTGGCCATGAGCTTTCATTATGCGCAGTATGAATCGAATCTGAAATTCGCAATTGGCGGCCTCCCCTTGTAAGTTGAGTTAGAGAAGCCGGCACAGGAGGTACAGACACGATATCCTTGGTGAATCCCCAAAGAGAAAATCGAGTGGTGTTAAGTCCGTGGAACGTGGGGGCCATGCAATTGGCGCATCACGGCCAATCCATTGTCCTGGAAAATTGTCACTGAGAAACTCCCGGATGCCATCCAGGCAGTGGGGTGGTGCACCATCTTGCATGAAGTAAAAATTTCGTTCTTGGTCATCCTCTTCGATCTGTGGCATCAAAAATTGTTGTAACGTATCTAGGTACTCTATCCCATTGATGGTTCTCTCACGGAAAAAAAGGGTCTTTATGCTTTGTTTTAGCTCAAAGCACAAAAAATGTTCAGTTTAGGGCTATCATGAACATGTTGCAATGTTTGATGCGGATTTTCACAGCCCCAAGTCCTATAGTTATCTGTGTTAACTTTGCCACTTAGAAAAGATAATTTCGTACAAAAAATGTTCATCCTCATGTAATCGATTTATCATATCCTTACAAAAGCTCTTGCGAGCAATTTTATCAGTGTATTTTATTCCAGAATGAGATTTTCACTCTGCAGCGGAGTGTGCGCTGATATGAATCTTCCTGGCAGATTAAAACTGTGTGCCGGACCGAGACTCGAACTCGGCACCTTTGCCTTTCGCGGGCAATTTCTCTACCATCTGAGCTACCCAAACACGACTCACGCCTCGTCCTCACAGCTTTACTTCAGCCAGTACCTCGTCTCATACTTTCCAAACTGCTTCTGTGAAGTTTGAAAAGTAGGAGACGAGGTACTAGCTGAAGAAAAGCTGTGAGGACGGGGCGTGAGTAATGCTTGGGCAGCTCAGATGGTAGAGCACTTACTCGTGAAAGGCAAAGGTCCCAAGTTCTAGTCTCGGTCCGGCACACAGTTTTAATCTGCCAGGAATTTTCACTGTCTTTTATTGCTTGTACGGTCGTAAACCTGTACTGTTTCAAATGCAAACGGTTCCTCAACACACGCCAAATAGTCGTCTGTGGGATTTTCAGTTCGCGAGATGCACGCCTGGTCGATTTCGTAGGGCTCTTGATAAAACGTTGTCTCACTTGCTCAACAACGTCGTCAGATGTGCTTGGACGACCTGATGATTTCCTAGTTTTACCGAGCACCCTGTTTCTACAAAACATTTATGTCCTTCAAAAATTGCAGGCTTACTAAGAGGATCTTTAGCGTACTTGGTACGGCAATTACGCGGGACTGTTGTCGCTGACTTCGATTTTCAATGCAAAACACACAGATCGCACGCTCGGGTCCAGTCAAGGCAGCCTTCTTTAAGTAACTCAAGTGACAGTAGCACTCCTTGCGGTGCGATTCGGCACTAGAGCGTACGAGAGATAAGACTTGATGTATTTCCCTACAAACTGACACTACAGTCACCTCTACAGGTATCGTGAATTAATTTATATGAATTTTTGAAGCTGTAAAGTCCTTTTTGGAGCACCCTGTATAATTTTGACTTATATTTGCCTAATTATTTTTCGTTCTCTCCCTCTGAATTCTGCAATATCTCCCTTTCTATTTTAAATCAGCGTTTCATCGCCATAAGGACGGTCTGGTTTGGTGATTGTCTTATAGTGGCTGGCTTTTGTGTAATGAGAGATTCATTTCTTTTTGTGGCTACCTTTCTTAAGCTTGAAAGTTGTTTCCATTTTGCGACTAACGAATTTTGTACCAGTGTTCTTGTTGGCCAGTTCCTTGTGTAATTTCGATTAAGTTCATGAACAGAGAACCTCTCTTAATTTTCCCGTATGTATATTTTTTGAACTGTTACTAGATGTGTATTTGTTTTTTCGAATGATATTTGATGCCTTACTCTTTTAATATCGAATGTAGATTTAAGTGATAGGAAGTCTTTTCTGAAACTCCTTGTATGGAGTGTAGGCAGGTATGGAAGTGAAACATGGGTGACAAACAGTTTAGATAAGAAGAGAGTATATGATATTGAAATGTGGTGCTACAGAGGAATGCTAAAGGTCATTTGGGTAGATCACGTGACTGAAGAGGTACTGAAGAGAATTGGGGAGAAAAGAAATAGGAGGCAAAACCTGGCTAGTAGAAGGGATCGGTTGATATGGAAAATTCTGAAACATCAAGGGATCATTAGTGTACTGTTGGAGGGAAGTGTGGAGGGGAGGGAGGCGGGTAAATACCTTAGAGGGAAGCCAAGAGTGGAATATTGTAGGGAGGTTCAGAAGAATGTAGGCAGCAGTAATTCTTCGGAGAAGAAGAGGCTTGCACAGCGTGAGGTACATGGAGAGCGAGCCGTGCACGGTTCGTGTTCGTGCCATTTATGGTTTGTCATCTTCTATCACGGTACTGCTGTCTCGTTTTCTTATTCCATTTACTGGCGTCACTAACTTCCTGCCTTACTTGCCTGTGAGTGGCAGCAGCAGCGCTTATCGGTAAGTGCACTGTCGTACCATCTCTGGAACGACCGATAGTATTTCCGGATCGTTGTGTGTCTGGAAGTGAGTTCGGGACGGACCAGCAGTGCAGTTGGGGAGGAAGCAGTGTCGGGCACCGAGCGCCAGTGAGATGTGGATAGCCAGTACCTGCCGACCGCTGGCGACACGCATGTACTGTCCGACTGAAGAAGACTGGAGCGGCAACGACCATTGGTTGGCCGTTCGGTCGGTCATCTCATCGGCCGACGTGTATTTGATCTTTTGACCTTTTCCGGGTGTTGGGCAGTCGGGTGGTTGGGGCAGAGCAGCGAGGAAGTCTCCGTGGCGCGTAGTCAGGCCGAAGCCGCTGGCAGCGTGCACGCGTGGGCGGAGTTGTGAGGCGCTTCTTGCGAGGGTTACGAAGTTCGTCGCCCACCGATCCTGGACACTAAAGTTGAGCGCTCACTTGACCTACTATCAAGCCTCAACTGCTATCACATCTCCTCGTTTGATCCTGGTTGTCGCTTTCTGGGAGATTCCTGCGAGCATCAACGTGTGTTCATTGAAGTCGGCTAGAATTGCAGCCGTCTTCCTGTGTGGTGTTTAACTTAATTTAATTCATTCCTTCATTAATGAAGTGTACCAGCGGTATCTTCTGCCTTGTGGCCGTTGGCGTTCCGGTGACCTGCCCTGGTCGTTGACGTAGTTTTTGGCAGTGTATTTTCCCGTCGTGTTGATGCTGTCCAGCACGGGGTGTAGTTCGACAGCTGAGGTGTTGTTGGTACTTTTAGGCGTTTATTCTGACTTGACTGGATTGGGCACCAGTATCCAGAACGATGTTCTGTTGACACCTTGATGTCGTTTTGCTGGTCGGGCGGAGCAGAACTGATCTTGTTGGTTGGTTCGTCGACTGGCTTTCGGTTGGGTTGACTTCCGATTAAGAGGTTGTCAGTCTGGCTGCCTGTCTCACCTAAACGTGCGTTAGGTAGAAAATCCGAAGAAATTCTGGTCGTATGTAAAGTACACAAGCGGCAAGATGCAGTCAATAACTTCGCTGCGCAGTGCCGATGGTGCTGTTACCGACGACTGTGCCGCTAAAGCGGAGTTATTGAACGCAGTTTTCCGAAATTCCTTCACCAGGGAAGACGAATGGAACATTCCAGAATTTGAAACACGAACAGCTACTAGCATGAGTTTCTTAGAAGTAGATACCTTAGGGGTTGCAAGCAACTCAAATCACTTGATACGGGCAAGTCTTCAGGTCCAGATCGTATACCGATTAGGTTCCTTTCAGATTACGCTGATACAATAGCTCCCTACTTAGCAATCATATACAACCGCTCGCTCACCGATAGATCTGTACCTACAGATTGGAAAATTGCGCAGGTCGCACCATTGTTTAAGAAGGGTAGTAGGAGTAATCCATCGAACTACAGACTATATCATTGACGTCGGTTTGCAGTAGGGTTTTGGAGCATATACTGCATTCATACATTATGAATCACCTCGAAGGGAACGATCTATTGATACGTAATCAGCATGGTTTCAGAAAACATCGTTCTTGTGCAACGCAGCTAGCTCTTTATTCGCACGAAGTAATGGCCGCTATCGACAGGGGATCTCAAGTTGATTCTGTATTTCTAGATTTCCGGAAAGCTTTTGACACCGTTCCTCACAAGCTATTTCTAATCAAGCTGCAGGCCTATGGGGTATCGTCTCAGTTGTGCGACTGGATCCGTGATTTTGCTGTCAGGTCGCAGTTTGTAGTAATAGACGGCAAATCATCGAGTAAAACTGAAGTGATATCACGTGTTCCCCAGGGAAGCGTCCTGGGACCTCTGCTGTTCCTGATCTATATAAATGACCTGGGTGACAATCTGAGCAGTTCTCTTAGGTTTTTCGCAGATGATGCTGTAATTTACCGTCTAGTAAGGTCATCCGAAGACCAGTATCAGTTGCAAAGCGATTTAGAAAAGATTGCTGTATAGTGTGGCAGGTGGCAGTTGACGCTAAATAACGAAAAGTATGAGGTGATCCACATGAGTTCCAAAAGAAATCCGTTGGAATTCGATTACTCGATAAATAGTACAATTCTCAAGGCTGTCAATTCAACTAAGTACCTGGGTGTTAAAATTACGAACAACTTCAGTTGGAAAGACCACGTAGATAATATTGTGGGGAAGGCGAGCCAAAGGTTGCGTTTCATTGGCAGGACACTTAGAAGATGCAACAAGTCCACTAAAGAGACAGCTTACACTACACTCGTTCGTCCTCTGTTAGAATATTGCTGCGCGGTGTGGGATCCTTACCAGGTGGGATTGACGGAGGACATCGAAAGGGTGCAAAAAAGGGCAGCTCGTTTTGTATTATCACGTAATAGGGAAGAGAGTGTGGCAGATATGATACGCGAGTTGGCATGGAAGCCATTAAAGCAATGACGTTTTTCGTCGCGGCGAGATCTATTTACGAAATTTCAGTCACCAACTTTCTCTTTCGAATGCGAAAATATTTTGTTGAGCCCAACCTACATAGGTAGGAATGATCATCAAAATAAAATAAGAGAAATCAAAGCTCGAACAGAAAGGTTTAGGTGTTCGTTTTTCCCGCGCGCTGTTCGGGAGTGGAATGGTAGAGAGATAGTATGATTGTGGTTCGATGAACTCTCGAACCCTCTGCCAAGCACTTAAATGTGAATTGCAGAGTAACATGTAGATGTAGATATAGTATTACTTTCCCAGGCCGACCCTTGGAACCTTCTGGGCGCCGCTCCTTGTGTTTTACATACTGATTTCCTGTTTAGTATTAAGTACTTTTTGTGGCCTTCAGCCGAGTTTTAGCTTATTAAAATTTCAAGGCTTTTCTTTTTAGGCCTTAAGCCGTAAAAATGGTTTCTTGTTTAGTATGTGGCCTTCAGCCTAGTTTCAGCCTTTTAAAATTAAAATTGAAAATTCCTTGTGCCTAGGCTTAAAGCTGTAAATTTGTATCAAGTTCGTATGTGACCTTCAGCCGAGTTTTCAGCCTTTCCAAATCAAAAGCTGAAAATTTTTGTCTAGACCTTAAGCCGTAAGAAATATCTTCTAGTTTTTATATGGCCTTGAGCCGAGTTTTCCAGCTGAAATTAAAAATTGGACATTTCTTTGTCTGGGCTTTAAGCCGTAAGATTGTTTGGTTTTCGTATGTTGCCTTCAGCCGAGAGTTATGTGAAGTATTTTAGGATAAAGCCTTTAGCATATTTTAGTTGAAATTTAGAAGCTCTTCCTTTTAGGCCTTAAGCTATAAAATCGTTTTTTGCATGGTGTGTGGACTTCGCAGAGTTTTAATCTCTCTTAAATTAAAAATTCAAAATCCTTGTCTTGCCCTTAAGTCCTAAGATTGTTATTCTTTAACGTGAGGCCTTCAGCCGAGTTTTACACGAAATATTTTAAGATAAGGCCTTCAGCCTTCTCAAATTGAAAGCTCTTCTTCCTAGGCCTGAAGCCGTTAAATTGTTTTGTTGATATGCGGCCTTCAGCCAAATTTTCAGCCTATTTAGAGTAAACTGTCTCGGCCTTAAGCTGTAACACTGTTCTTGATTAATGTGAGACATTAAGCCGAGTTCTATGGGAAATATTTAAGCTAAGGCTTTGAGCCTATTTATATCGAAGATAAAAAACTTGAAGTGAAACCTCCAGAAGAACTCCTGCACCTCAATTCCTTGTTTAGGCCTTGTGCCTTGGATTTTCGATGTGGCCTTCAGCCGATCTAAGTTAAATCAAAGGAGGTCTTTCGTTAAAACGTTGAGAGTTTTGATTCTTGCTTGTGTAATTGTGTGTTTTAAGAAATAAAGTTTATATATTGAGTGCAACTGGCAGTAACTTATTTTGGCCACTTTACACAAATATAATCGATCCGCTCTGTCCTGCTAGCCCAGGGTTTTCAGAGAGCTGCATCAAACCAGTCTTCAGACTGAAGTCAACAACAGCGAGAATCTCTCTGCTGTTTTTACGCTGTTGGAATATCCTGACATAGAAACTCAAGGTCCTATGCGAAATCTAAGTATTCTACCCTAATATGTGTTCTTCCTAATTTGTCTGGGTCGTCGATTTTAAGCTCTATTTTTGTTTTCACCACTCTTGGATTCTGTTTGGTAGGAGACAGTTAAAAATTAATGGTTAGGGGCTTTAATGTTGTTTCGCTCCTACTGTCATTTCAAAATATTCTAACATTTCTTACCTGAATTTTACGTTAGATTTCGTATCATTTAGTGTACCACTAATAATTGTAGTGGTTTTGGGATTGAGACCTCGTTCTTTTAGAATGTGGAAGAGACACTTCGGGTCCTCTGAGTCCACGTATGTGTGTATTTATTTGTACGTAGTGTTTGTGGTGGGGACTTACGGGATCTGAGCCAGTGTGTTTTCTTGCACAGGCAGTGGCAGCCAGAGCCCAGGCAGGCTGTCGGTGCAGTGCCTGGAGCTGTCGGCGACGCAGCAGCGGGTGAGGGCTGGCGCCGCCTGCCTGCTCGAACCTCGCGTCGTGCTGTCTGCCGCCAGGGCCTCTCGCAACAGGGGCTCGCGCCAGGCAGCGCAGGCCCAGGTAGGCCAACCCACACGATCACTGAAGCACGCCTCGCTGAGAACGGACGAATGCAAGGCGAGGCAGCTAGCGTGGGGACCACACGGACTGGCCCTCCTGTGGGATGTTCGATAAGGATAGAAGGTGAAAGAATAAATTGAAATTCGTGCCACCGCCAGGACTTGAACCAAGGACTCCTGCTTACTAGCCACATGCCCTAGTCATTACACCACCACAACGTTGTGGCTATTTAAGTCGAAAGCCGTCCTAGCATAAACTTCAAACCATTTTTCCCAGTCTCACATCATCATTACAACCAACGCTCTACACTAGAATAACACCCGAGCATTGTACCTGTGGGGGACATTTTGCCTGTAAAGCATCTGTGGTAACCACAACGTAACAGTGGTGTAATGGCTAGCAATTCTATGTATTATGTCCCACTGGGGTCACAAATTTTAATTCATTGCTTCAGCCTCTATCTTTGTCAAAGATAAATTTGAGTCATATATATCTGCAAAAACGTAATTCCAACAGATTTACATGATACTGCTGACAGCGGTAATACACTGTCCACCCACATTAATGTGACCACCGTCAGAAGCGAGAATAACCAGCTTTCCAATGCGGATCTCTACAGGACGTGCAGGAAGAATGTCAGTGAGTTTGGGAAGGTACCGACAGGGATGCGGAGCCATGCCATCTCCAGGGCCTTGGGCAGCTGCATTAGGTCTCTCGATTGAGTATCCATGGTGCAAACAGGCCGATTGGGGTGGTCCGACAAATTCTCTATTGGGTTTAAATCCGGGGAGATTGGTGACTAGGGAAGTACGGTAAATTCATCCTGGTTCTCTTAGATCCACGCACGTACACTGTGAGCTGTGTGATACATTGCATTGACCGGCTGTCTTAGAAGCACGCACGTATACTGTGAGCTGTGTGATACGTTGGATTGACCGGCTGACTGGTGCAACAGTTCACAGTAAAAACAAACTGCATGTAGGGGTGGACGTGGTCCCCAAGGATATATGCGCACTTATGTTGATCCATTGTGCTTCGAGAATACCTTCCTCATAGATGCATGTTTGTGATGATCTGTTGTGTCTTCCATTGTGCCTCTGTCTGGACCCTTCTGATGATTGTTGCAGAGTGTTTGCTTTCAGACGTGTGACGCGGCACATGTCAACAGCCATCTATCTAATGGAGCATAAAACGTGATTCATCTGAAGATGTTACCTGTCGGCACTCAATGGGCGTTCAGTTGCAGTACTGGCGTGCAAACTCCAACCATCATCGCCCATGAATAGCAGACAGCATGGGTGCACGAACCAGTTACCTGCTGCAGAGGCTCATAAACAGCGACGTTCGCTGAACGGCGATTGAGGAGTTGCTGTTGGTAACCCTTTGGTTCATGTGGGCAATCAGTTGCTCAACAGTTGCATGTCTATTCTCCCATACACATCTCTGCAGCTATCGTTTACACCTGTTATCTATGGCCCGTGTTGCATCACTGTTGCTTCGGCACTTATGTTGCAATGGGTGGTATACTTTGACCTTGGCAGCACACGAACTGTCTACAAATTTAACAGTTTCGAATATTCTTCCACTATTTCCCTAAAAGCCAACGATCATGCCCTTTTGGAGTCTGATAAATCGCTCCGTTTCCGTATTACGACAACGAATGCACAGTTTTCCACATCCCCAACACACTTTATATACCCTCCGCTACCATTTGTGAGTAGTTATTGCATTGTTGACGTCGAGCATAGGCGGTGTTCACATTGATGTGACTGTACCATGTATAAGCTCAATCTTTTAAATTCGCGAAATAGTATCAGGGTGTTAAAAAAAGTATTCCGTATTTGGAGAGGTGGTAATATGGATACAAACAATACAAAACGTTCAGTAAACATACACTACAAAATGCACACGTTACGAGCTATGAACACTTTTTCATCTTCGCTATTCTGAAACACAGCTCTTCTAATGTGAGCTCTTTGTTGCTAACAACAACCTACAAAATGCTGTAACAAATGAGGACACATTTCTGTGTTATTCTTCATGGATATAGCATGCAGTAAACAGCTGTTAGCATTATTACTGTAATCAGCATTCACAATTTCGTCTGTGTGCTGCACACATATTAGCTCTACTGGAACTAGTTTGTGTTACTACAAATTTCTGAAAACCTTTAACAGTGTAGTTTTATCTTGCACTTCCCAGCTTACTAGAAGCCTGTTATTTCACACCGGGAATGGCAGACAGGATGTTCTGTTATAGTCTGGTAAATGTAAGCAACTGGAGATTGTACGAAATAGCAAGCACTTTACATTAGAGGCTCTTCTGTTTCACAGTAACGGAATGATGTGTTCTAGTTTGTTAGGTCATTTGTTTAATGCGTTCTATAGGTCGTTCACAACAGAAAAAAAACATGCAACAGAAGAAATGTCTTTCACGGTAGTATCGTTAGGGGTAAACTCACTGATTTTTATTTTATTTGACAATTTAGTATATTTGGTACATGGACATCCATATTTCTCAATAGTAAACTGCAAAATAGCAGTGTCCTAACTCTAGCCATTTTTGGTACATTCAGGTTTGAAGGCTTAAGGGGGCGTATGCCGTCATTAGTCAGGCATAATTTCCCTATTTTAAGATATCTGCTACTTAATAATGAGTTCACCTACAGACCTCAGTTTTTTGTTCATCAAGTATGTAGGCCACTTTGTTGGTATAATTTGTAAAAACTAAGACACATACTTCAAATTGTTTATGAAAAATGTTGAAACACACGCTTTCTGAAGGTTGTGCTCTAAGTTCGTGATTTTTTAAAAAATCAGACCTTCGTACAATGAAGCATTACAGACCTGAGTGAGTTAGTGCACCGTAACTGTTTAGTCTCAATATTAAGAATAAATAATAATGAAAAGCGGTTCGCATCGCAATTAATACTTATGACCTTCACTTAAAATGATCCCATTGGGAAAAATGGTCAAATTTAACGTACTTCCAAGCTTCTTTATAATCATTAGACTTCCAAGTTCTTGGAGGGGGGAGTGATGTGTGTGTGTGTGTTTTGCTGAAATATTTATATACCTGAAATAAATATATATCACCATATTTGTGCATCCAAGCTGAAAAGGCATTTAACAGTGAATTACAACATACATATCAAGAAAAATGATTGACAGTATTTTCAGCTTTCGCCCGTTTACATCTCTGGTCTACAGGTCAACCACATATACATTTTTCAAAAAATTTAAGGGAGCACACTTAACACTGTCCTCCATGTTAAATCTATTTTGATACAGACGGTATCTATGAACTTATTGCATGTTTGAGAATTTCGCATTGAATGAATGCGACAATTAAAATCATTCTCTCTGTATTGGCTGTATTATGCGTTTGATTGTCAGGTGACCCTCGGAAGGAAGTGAATACCGGTGTCCCATTGTTTTCTAGTGAAGTATACGGATGACAGTTGTCACTTGTATTCAAGCAAGAACATGCAATGCGACATATTAATGCAGAACAATCTGCAAGAGCTGTCTGTTTGATCGAAAAAGGATGGATTTTCGGTCGTGTTGCTATACGAAAAAGGAGTCCGCCCCCGGTAACTGAGTGGTCAGTGTGACAGAATGTCAATCCTAAGGGACCGGATTCGATTCCCGACTGGGTCGTAGATTTTCTCCGCTCAGGGACTGGGTGTTGTGTTGTCCTAATCATCATCATCTCATCCCCATCGACGAGCAAGTCGCCGAAGCTGCGTCAAATCGAAAGACTTGCATCCGGCGAACGGTCTACCCGACGAGAGGCCCTAGTCACGCGACATTTACATTTTTACGAGAAAGGACTGTACGATCCATCCTGTTCGAGTACCCCGAGTGACACACCAATATCTTGCAGCTCGCATTAAGTTCTGTCGTTCCCACGTCAACTGCCAACTTCGCCACTGGCGAAAAGTGTTATTTACAGACGAGTCCAGATATCCTCTGACGCAAAGTGATGACCCTGTGTAGAGACTCGTGGTGAGTTGTACCAGCCACATGTTGTCCAGGAAATCGACAAATTGCGGAATAGCTGACGCTGAGTCCCGACATAAACCCCGTCTTGCATATGTGGGGCGTGGTTGACAGACGTATTTCTTGTCGTCCTGTTCCTCCACAGACTCTCCAAGAACTCTCCCGGGCTCTCATTGAAGAATGGGAACGGATACCTCACGGTAACCTCCATATACTTATACGGAGAATGGCATGTAAGTGTCAGGCAGTGACAAATGCTGCGGGGGGCCATACACGTTACTGAAACTCTCGAAGTCCAACGAAAATCACCGAAGATGACGGGATGAATTATTGTTTTAACTTTGTTTTAGACGCCTGTCGGCCATTTTAGTTCTTTTTATGTAAATCATTGCACCTAAGATTGCTACTAGATTTGTAAATATTTCAGCAATAAGATTCAGTAGTCTATGTGACACCCCAGGACTTAGACGTTCGTCAAATTTGACGTTTATTTCCAATGGAGTCATCTCTAAGTGAAGGTGAGAACTATTAATTACAGTGCTAAATGCTTTTCTGTATTATTGATACTTAATATTGGGAGTAAAGAGTTACTGTGCACAAGGTGAGCTCTGTATTCTTTGTGTTTCAAAATTTTTCATAAAACTTACTAATGTTGCATCCTAATTTGTGTACATTACATCAAATTAGTGGCCAACGTACTTGAAACATGAAAAACCTGGGGTCTATTTGTGAACTCACTACTAAGTAGCCGCAGTGGTTAGCACACTGGACTCGCGTTCGGGAGGACGACGGTTCAATCCCGTCTCCGGCCATCCTGATTTAGGTTTTCCGTGATTTCCCTAAATCGCTTCAGGCAAATGCCGGGATGGTTCCTTTGAAAGGGCACGGCCGATTTCCTTCCCCATCCTTCCCTCACCCGAGCTTGCGCTCCGTCTCTAATGACCTCGTTGTCGACGGGACGTTAAACACTAATATCCTCCTCCTCCACTACTAAGTAGCAGATCTCTAAAAATAGGGATACTGATGTCTGACTAATTACAGAGTATATATTCTTGAGAATTTAACCTGAATTTATCAGATATCGTTAGAGTTAGGATGGTACTCTTAAGAAATATAGATATTCATTTACAAATATGAATAAAATTCTTTAATGGTCACTGATAACTTTTTCACCCCCTATGAGTTTATATAGAATGACTCAACAGCGGACATGAGTAAGTGCTCATAGTTCTTGAAGTATACGGTTTAAAGCCCATGTTTACTGAACGTTTTTTCCTTGATTCTGTGCGTACTACCGCCTCTCAAAATGTGGGATATTTTTAACACCCTTTATATATGTATAAATCACTTGACAAAAATCGTATTTGAAGATCAGGTGATTTCCAGTCAATATTAGGTATTAACATTTGTGGTACTTCAAGATAATCGCCAATAGTTGAGTGTGTTACATAAAAGTCTTGTAGCCGTGAAGTTTGTAATTTGTATCTACCAACTGACAATATTTTTTTCTTTAAATTTCTTATTCATTAAAAAATCTCAAGTATTGACTCAAAATTTTAAATAAAAGTAAGATTTATTTATTTTTACTTAGTAATTTGCAAGTGTTCTCAGTGAATTGAAATATGGTAAAACAATGTGGAACATCAAATACAAAACAAAATAGTTTTTTATTTGTAGAGACTTCCCTAGCCTGATCTCATATCTTTATGGAGGCAGCATGTGATTCTACATTTGCCAACGTTAGCGGCAGTGGGCTTCCAGATGCTCTTCCTGTTGCGAAACTGTACAGTGTTAATGATGTATATAATTTTTTCCATTTAACAATAAGGCATTGGTTAACTTGTTTTCATACAACCAGTAGCAAAAAATAAAAATGTTCTCTTAAAAAAAGTACATGTAAGATTTCTTGATTAACATTTCTGTGCGTTAATAAATATGGAATTTGAATGAGAGTAATTAAAATTGCTGCTAGAGACATTCGAACCAGGAACTACATGATTTTTTTGAGAACTGTGTCTTACTGCAATAGGAAACTGATGTCCAGCAACTGAGTAAGTATGAAGACAATCGAAGGCGACCAGGCAGTCATTAAAATGACTGCCCAAGATATGTACAGAACGGGCAAATATATCGAGTTGCAGTTTTCACCCAGTTATAGTGGACAATGCGGTGGATTTTCTGAACCACTTCATTTTAAATTCAACTCCAATTACAGAGTGTACCATGATTAAAAGAGAAAAGTGACACGGATGGAAGTTTATCAAGTTCCCAATTATCCAGCTGCGAATTTTCCGGGTTGCGGATTATTCGTGTATGCTTCGGCGATTTAAAAAATAAAAAAAACGAAACTTGAAGTATTCTGTTATAATTAAAATGAATATTTTTGTTTTCAATAAAGAATTCTGTTTGGGAAGGCTGAATGATGAAAACATGCGCGGCTGGTTCAGTAGCTATGTCCATGACCGGGATTTGAGCAGCTAAGTGACACGGATGTAGTGAATGAAGTGTGTTCGGTAGACGAACAGAATGGATACGAGGAGATCAAGGAATCTGTTGTCATACACACCAAGGCGGTGAAATGTTTTCGTTATTAGAATATGCAGGAAAAAATTCGCTTAACTATAACCAATGCTTTGACTCTCCCAAAAATGAGGCTACCTTCATGAAAAATCTGGGTGGATAAAGGACAGAAAAATTAGGTGGTCTTTTTCCGAAACTGAAGTAGAAGCAAGTCATAATAAATACTATGTTTTAATCGTAATTTCGTAAATAAATTGTGATTTTACGGCGAAAACGCTCAGGTAATAAACTAAACTTTCATATGTCATGTGCGGTATGTTTTGTAAATGAAATAAAAAGGAGGATGCGATAAAACTACGTGAATTTTGGATTATCCCTGTTTTTATGTTACCCGTGCAGTCTCGGGTCTGCATTAATTCGGATAATCCCGAGCTTGCCGCAGACAATAAGATTTATTTGAAGAATGAGTTGCCCAATGAGACAGTCACCCCCTAGTACACATCATCTTATATTCATCATATATTCAATGAGAAAAGTAGTTGATGTGGTGACTCATGAGCAGCATTTGTTTTTGCGTCTAATTTCATAACCATACATTCGCACTGATCCCGCAAACGGTTCGTTTACGGATCCATGCTCACAGGGACGTTTTTGCTTCTATTATCGTGTTTTTTCACCCACGCCAGTTTTGGGTACACACTGTATAATTTTCTTTTTGACATTTAAAGAGCCTTCGAACAGGGCTTCAATAACGTAACACGCAAACCGCTCTCCAACAGTGAGGAAAAGGGACCCTACAAACGTCTGACCTGTTGTACCACATGTAAGCAAACTCCTTAATCAGATACGATTCGAGCATTTATCTACGCACTTGAAGCCTCTGCTCTTTTGACAATCAGACGACTGGCTCTTGAAGCTTTTCAGAGATTTATAATGTGTATGACAATCGAAGACATGGATATGGATTTCGTTTATAGCGAATGCCTCTGAACTGTTGCAGCAGTGATGCAGTTGTATGCTGATATGTATCCTGATCGTGCCAAGACATCACGATTCATTACAGCAAACATTACAAAAAAATTGCAGGATCTTGAGTGTAGCAAACAGAAAATATTAACAGAGATGCACCTAACATTTCCAAAGCAATAATGCTCAGGTTGCTTGAATCTTTGAGTGGGATTAGCTAAACCAGTGTTCTGCGAATAATACATTCCAAGGTATTTCCTACATTCCACATTTCCTTCCATCAACAGCTTCATGTAAACGACTTTCAAAATCGGTTAGAGTCCTCCGATTAAAACTGTGGTACTTCTTTACAAGATTTTGTTTACGGATGAATCATCATTTACGAAACATAAGAAAGTCAATGTTCGCGATATGTACATAGTCCTTGACCCTTGCTGTGTCAATGTAAGGTGCCGGCATTTCAAGAATCGCAACATTTATACCTGTTTTATTAATGAGGCTCTAAATAGCCACAACTATCTACAGTTTCTTAGAAGTACACTGCCGCAGTTATGGAGGCCATCCCGTTGGACACCCTTGTGATATCAATATGACAGGTACCCCATTCCGCACAGATAACTGCAGCCTTCTTTTAACAGAACATTCAGAGGTCCCTGGATCGATTGCTCCAGAAACGCAGAGGGGGGGTGGACTCTCACTGTTAGGTCCGTCTGGTTTGACGGACAAAAAATTCTCACTTAGATGTGGTAGAACAAAGTTTATTTAACGAGAGAGAGTACTTCTTCACCGATGTGTGTTTTAGTAAAACGTAAGAACTATTCACTTGACAACGGAATTACTTCTCGAATAAGGAATAAAAAGTACTAAAAAGAAAGTCTCTTCTCAAGTAGTGAAATCACTGTAAAATGATTAGGAAGGTCAAAGGCCGTAATGAAAACAGACAGTTCTTGGAAGAACGAATAAACATCAATACCGTCTGAAAGCCTTTAGGAAGAAGACAAACGGCGCTAGAAAATGTTACTAACTGGTAAATACACAATGTACTACGCTAGCCAAAGTTAAAGGGCTGATAGTCCAAAGTTAAAGTTTGTACGCTTAGGTACATTACAATTTAAAGTTGGAGACAGGTTAGGTGCAAGGCCTACCCACAGAATTCACCATACTTATCGCGTCTGGACCTTTATCTGCTGGAAAAATTAAAAGAAGAAGTCTACAAGGAAACACCGACGACTGCCGAAGACATGACATGTTGTAAAAGACAGGTCTTATCTGCGATAAATCCAGGTGAAATTCATAGTATAGTGTCACTAAGCGGAATCGTTTTAAGGCATGTACTACTGTTCAAGGTCAATAGTTTGCGCATGTTGATACGGTAGCCGTAATAATCATAATCACAATAACGGTACTTGAATACAATATGGCAGACGTTTGTGGGAATTTTTCTCCTGACGGCTGGACACAGGTTTGCAGCACTGTTTTCATGTTACTATTTGATAAACATCCATGCATGTTACATTATTGAAATCTCGGACCAAATGTCACAGAAAAAGTACGTAGTTCCATAAAGTAGTCTGTGTCATAGTTCGACAACTATAAACACAAGAAAATACTTTAGTAAGCCAGAATATTCTTCACAACGGAAATTGCACCTCAACATAATTAGTCGTTCTGGATATACCGGATGCTTCAAACTGAATAAGAGATCTAAGGCTTTGTAGCATATATTACATTCAACTGACAATTATAAATAGTATATCTAATGAAAGAGCAACTGAGGCAGTTTTGATTGTATACTTGTGCTTATGCACACACATTCTTTCCAATTTCCAGACTATGGTGTAAGTGCCAGTTTTGCAAACGAAATTTTGCTTCTTGATGGTGATTTTCTGGATCGTGTCGGCTACAGTGATGAAATAACATTTCATCTAAGTGGAAGTGTGAACACACGTAATGTGCGCATCTGGGAGTCAGCAAATCGCAACGAGATGGTACAGATACAAACGAGATTCCGCTAAGTAGAATGTGTTTTGTGCTATATCCAGGCGGAAAATTTGTGGGACTTTCTTTTTTTGGTGAAGAAACTTTAACTGGAGTTTCTTATCTTGATGCGCAAATTTATGGCTCTTTCCTCAATTCGAATAAGCTAGACCACAGAACTTTATTTGGAAACACGATCGTGTGCCGTCTCACTGGGGTACCTCAGTTAAACTACACTGTATTCGACCGCTGGATTGGTTGCAAGAGGCCAGATGAAATCTTCTTTCGCGTGGACTACACGATCACCAAATCTGACGCCAAGCGATTTTTATCTTTGGGGGTGCACAAAGGATCATTTGTATAAGCGCTGATCTACTCGACATAATAAACAGGACCGAATCAGCTGTTTTAACAGTTACTCGAGACACACTGATCAAGGTTTGGGAAGAACCTGCCTATGGACTCGATAGTGCCGTGTGACGAATGGTGCTCACATTGAACACTCGTAAAAAAGACTGAGTTGCGTTTTCATTTGATATATTATTTATAATTGTAAGCTGAATGCATTAAGTGCTAAGAATCCTTAAAACCTCGATATTTGTTTTGAAAAGCCAGGTATTTTTGGTGACCTGTCGTAGCTGTCTCACCCTGCATAACATAATATCACTGTACTTAAGGGGACATTGTACGTGAAATTCATTGAAATTTGACATTTTCTGTTTTCTACTCCATAATGTATTTTGAACTTTCCTGAATATTTTGGTATATAATATATTAAAATCAGACAATTGTGAGACCTTTAAATAATATTTTGAATGTTGACGTGTGACTGTCAAATTTCGAGGCTACGCATATACTGCCACAGTTGAGCAATCATATCTTGGGAACTACACAATCTAGAAGGCTGTGAATTGCTTTGTTTTGGGCCTACTGCTACGTATCATAAGTTGGCATTACGAATAAACAAATCAGTCATTTGTTTCTGATACTAGTTTTCGTTGAAAGTCGTGTGATTATCGGCTATTTTTGTAGTAAGCTAACTTCTATTGCTTTTTAAAAGTAAATAAAATGACTAAGCGTAATAGTAACTTCAATAAACTCAATTTTGCCGGTAGCAGATACGTGAGACTGCATTTTATGCTGAAGTTCGCAGAAGGAGAGAGGTGTCAGATATGTGAATTACTTAGGTGATGGAGACAGCAAGGCCTTCATTGCAGTACAAAACAATATACAAAAACTTGAGTGTGTAGGACATGTCAAGGAAAGGATGGGAACACGTCTGCATAACCTAAAAACCAAGATGGGTAACACAAAACTGTCTGATGGCAAGACAATAAAATGTGCTGAAAGACTAATGGACAAAGTAATTGTTGAATTACAGGAATATTATGGGAAGGCCATTAGAAATAACTGTTGACAATTTAGAGAAGATAAAAAAAGCTGTGTGGAGCACTTTCTTTCACCAAATATCAACCGATGAAAAGCCATGTCATGCTTTGTGTCCACCTCCACCAGAGACTTGGTGTAAATATAGGCTAGCTGAATTTTCTGGCACCCTGCATGAATTTACACATAAACATTCTCTTCCTTTGGCAGTAATGGAGGCAACCAGACCTATTTACAGAGATTTGGTAAATCCTGAACCACTAAAGAAGTGTTTACATGGAAGACCCAGAATGTAAATGAGTCCTTCAGTAATGTTGTGTGGTGCCATGTGCCTAAAAGTTTATTTGTTGACCATATGACTCTAAAGTTAGCAGTGTCTGATGCTATAATAACATTTAATGGTGCGGAATCTAGGGGTAAGATCTGGACAGAACACAGCTAAAGGGCTGCGGGAACTGGATGAGTTTCGTGTACGTGAAGCAGAGATAGCTGCTCAGGAAATGATAAAAGAAGCAAGAAAGACACAGACTATGGGCCAGGGCAATTATAGTGCATAAAAGACGCAGAAATGTAAGTCTGTATAAGAATTTGTAATAAAAATGTTTTAAACCTCAATATCTCTGAACTACATTTTTTGCTATAAATGACCTGTTTTCTAAAAAGTGCTGGTGGTAGAGACATGAAATTTTCACAGCATGCCAAGTGTGAGATGTAACACATATAGAAGTAGAATAATTAAAATATCATGAGTGGTTTTGTTTTTATGTTCATTTTTTTACAAAATTCTGTCAAAAATTTATTGGTTGAAAAAAAAAAGATAACATGCCCCACAATACAATTTTAGCAATAATTCTTGTTCAGTGTATCTAGAAATGTGCATTAAATAATTATGGAAAATTGTAAGTTGGTGTCTTAAGAAGTTCCCAAAATAATGGGTCACAAAATTCGATAATTTTACATTGGCGGCATAGGACATACATTCCTCCCTTAAGAATTAACGCTTTACATATTTAATATACAATCACCAAACTATATTATGACAATGGTTTTGCTCTTTTCTACCCAGCTGCTATTGTACGTAAAGTGTAACTTGTTATGGATGGATACAGAATAACTAGTTATGTTAACTACATGAAAAATGTTCTTTATTGTGTACACACTTCTAAATTTTCACGATTATACATAAACATCGTTTGATTATGGATATTCGGTTACTAGATATATTCGTGTTAACCACTTTTTTATTATGTTTAAGTCTTTTAAATTATCAGAGGTTTAGATAAAGAGCATTTGGTTAGATACTGAATAAGTGGTTATCTTAATTATGTTTGCTTTGTCCTTATGGCGTTTGATACTTTAAATACTTAGGGTTATACATAAAAGCATTTTCTTATATGTATTGAAAACTGATTTCCTTAATTAATGTTCACTCAGCTTTTTCCTTAGAAAACACCCGCCCAATGCGATCAGCATTCTAGTCTTCTCGTGGTCAGAAACTGAACTATTTTCACGTACCAGAGTACTATAAAAGCTTTATCTGAATTTAGTTCCCTGTTTACATTACTAACCATTTCGGACAGTTACGCAGAACAGAGATCTGCAATACAGTATGCGTGACGCCGTCATAGACTTATAGCGTTTAACGTCTCATTGTTATTTCCCTATTTGATTCTAGTTATGATCGAGCGATGAAAGTAACTGATACGTGTCGTAATAAAGGAGTTCTGCTTCATTAAACAACGTGTCTTTAGTTTTAATAAAGCTTTACACGGAAAAACGTTTAGCTTGAGCCGCGCGGGATTAGCCGAGCGGTCTAGGGCGCTGCGGTCATGGACTGTGCGGCTGGTCCCGGCGGGGGTTCGAGTCCGCCCTCAGGCATGGGTGTGTGTGTGTTTGTCCTTAGGATAATTTAGGTTAAGTAGTGTGTAAGATTAGGGACTGATGACCTTAGCAGTTAAGTCCCATAAGATTTCACACGCATTTGAACATTTGTTTAGCTTGAAATCCCTTCGTAGAATTGACTTTTCACAAACAAACAAAAGTCGGACCACTAATAGTGAGATTTGGGGACCACCGCTCTCCTTGTAGTATTGTGGTAGTAAAACTAACAAACAATAAATAACTAAATTTTCCTATTAAATTTCGAAACTCGCTGTTAGTAGAAGAAATAGCGACATTGAGTCTTACGACCCCAACACCGTTCGGCCCACCTGTCTAACATACTAATAACGCTCCTGTAGTTGTGGCTCGATTGTTGTCGATTATATGACATTTGGCTCACAGTGGCCCTCAGCTATTCTTTCCCAGAAGCTGACCCCCGTCCCGTTGTTTGCACCCCTTCTCTCCATTTTCCATACAGTTTGTAACTACCACAACACCAGACTTCCGCAACTTCGGATTTACTAGAGCAACGATTACAGATGAAATCTGCGTAAAAATGAGAAAACATTTACGCATCTTACTGAGATGATGCACTAGATCAAACACAATGTTCTGAATGTTTCCATTGATGGAAAGGCGGTCATCAATCATTTGAAGAGACCTCTCGAGTAGAATGGTTTTTAACTACAACTGGTAGTGGTCACATTCAGGAAACAAAGGCTTACTATGCGCCAACCATTTATGCCTCTCACAGAACGTATAGGAAGGTTTATTGGTTCGCGTCGTGAGATTTAATTCGAATAATTGAACATTCGTGGAGAAAATTTTGCTCTTAATTTGGTGACAGAAGGCTAGGAGGAACATTGACTGTATGTTGGCAGTGAAATATTTGAACAGCCGATGATGATAAAACATTCATGGAAAGTATTATCACAAGAAGCGAGTGATGGATTCACGGCTACGACACTGAAACAAGTGTAGTAATGAGAAGGGGTTTTTCAGGGGTTCTTCCCGCATCGAGTGTCAAAGTGATGCCTAGTATCTTTTATGATGTTAGTGGAACTGTCGATTTAGAATTTTTAGCTGAGGAGTTTGTGGCACAACTTGACTAGGAGAAGGGATCGGTTGGTAGGACATGTTCTGAGGCATCAGGGGATCACCAATTTGGTACTGGAGGGCAGCGTGGAGGGTAAAAATCGTAGAGGGAGACCAAGAGATGAATACACTAAGCAGATTCAGAAGGACGTAGGCTGCAGTAGGTACTGGGAGATGAAGAAGCTTGCACAGGATAGAGTAGCATGGAGAGCTGCATCAAACCAGTCTCAGGACTAAAGACCACAACAACAACAACAACTGAGGATTAGTCAACATTTGACAAAAGGCGGTCCAAGAAAATTTGCAATACAACACAAAAACTACCAAAGGACAACTAGTTCTTCCTTGACCATGACGACGCACCAACTCACTCATATTCGCCAGTCTTCCACAGGCTTCCTACTTCCCAGACCTCGCACCATATGGCTTATTTTGTTTCTAAAATTGAAATAGAAGGATCTCTTCTTGAAACAACTGATGGCATTTAAGAAAATTCGCGACGGAAATTGATGTCATTCCATATAAACTATCCAGGCTTACGTGGCGTAGAGGAAACACTTTTTGAACAGGTGTGCGGAAAGAGGAAAGAAAATAAATGACGACTGTATATATATTATTAACGACAAGGTATTGCTACGTTTTGAGCTGAGCTTATGTTTAGAGGTTGCTGTAGTTGCAAGAGGTCAGATGTATTGTACGTACACATCTCCCATTATTATTCTCGACAGAATTCTTTCCATGTTCTCTTAATGACAATTAGCACAGTGACAGTCCATGCTCCACTGCTGAAAATTGGAATTGGCGGTACATCCTGGAATGTATAATTAATTAACTACTTTAACGAAATTAGGTTATGGTCTTCAGGGTCTCTGTTATACAAGGCCAGAGTTTCAGGCCTACAGTACATTTTACTTCATAGTTTATGTAAGAACTGATAATTATACTATCAATTATATAAATAGTGATAACAACAGTACTGATTGGTTATTGATTGATTATGGTACGTGATGATTGTCTTGGAGACCCCGAGGGGTAGGTTTCTTTCTGCACAATGACATCTGTTCCTGCGACCTGTGAGAGTAATGTTAAGTGTATCTGTTGAGAGATCACTGCACTGGTTTTGTGTGTTAGTGTGATGGAAGAAGAAAGAGGACGAAACCTGTTGTCGGCACATAGCCTCTCGAATAACACCAGATAGACCACCGGACTTAACCTTCCCATCCAGCGGACAGATCATCGTCAAGTGTCACATTCCCTCACTTCACTAGACACTGCGGAGAAGATTTTGAATTTAATCGAGGATATTGGTGCCTTACGTCATCCCATACCAAATGATTACTCGCCGCATACTGGCGGTGAAAATTTCTCCCTTCGTCAGGAATAATCACTTTTTTCAGTGCGGACTGCTGTGAAACATGCCGGAAGAGAGTCACTGAACTTCTGGAAGGTACCAACAGGGAGTGTAGCCATGCCGAGTCCAGTGTCATGGCCAGCTGCGCTAGATTTCTCGACTGAGGATCCGAGGCGTATGCAGCGAGATCTTGGTGGTCCCACAGATTCTAGATTGGGTTTAAATCCGGGGAGTTTGTTGGCCAGGGAAGTACGGTAAACTCATCTTGATGCTCTTCGAACCCCATACGTACGCTGCGAACCGTGTGACGCGTTGCGTTGTGCTGCTAGTAGATGCCATTGTGACGAGCAAACAAAGCTGCATGTAGGTGTGCACGTTGTCCCTAAGGACAGATGCACACTTGTGCTGATGCGTTCTACATCTACATTTATACTCCGCAAGCCACCCAACGGTGTGTGGCGGAGGGCACTTTACGTGCCACTGTCATTACCTCCCTTTCCCGTTCCAGCCGCGTATGGTTCGCGGGAAGAACGACTGTCTGAAAGCCTCCGTGCGCGCTCTGCTCTCTCTAATTTTACATTCGTGATCTCCTCGGGAGGTATAAGTAGGGGGAAGCAATATATTCGATACCTCATCCAGAAACGCACCCTCTCGAAACCTAGCGAGCAAGCTACACCGCGATGCAGAGCGCCTCTCTTGCAGAGTCTGCCATTTGAGTTTGCTAAACATCTCCGTAACGCTATGACGGTTACCAAATAACCCTGTGACGAAACGCGCCGCTCTTCTTTGGATCTTCTCTATCTCCTCCGTCAACCCGATCTGATACGGATCCCACACTGATGAGCAATACTCAAGTATAGGTCGAAGGAGTGTTTTGTAAGCCACCTCCTTTGTTGATGGACTACATTTTCTAAGGACTCTCCCAATGAATCTCAACCTGGTACCCGCTTTACCAACAATTAATTTTATATGATCGTTCCACTTCAAATCGTTCTGCACTCCCAGTTATTTTACAGAAGTAACTGCTACCAGTGTTTGTTCCGCTATCATATAATCATACAATAAAGGATCCTTTCTATGTATTCGCTGCTGTGGTAAGTATTTACTGGACTCGTACTACCTTCCTAATGACGAGCTTTCCCACGGAATGCCCTCCGCCCTGGCCCATTCTGACGATTATTGCAGGGTTTTTGCGTTCAGACGTTTCACGTCGTACACGCCAATGGCCATCTGTCTGATGGAGCACAAAACGTGGTTCATCTGTGAAGACCACCTGTCGGCAGTCAGTGGACGTCCAGTTACGGTAATGGCACTGACATTCCAGCCTTTGTCATCAATGAACAGCAGTGAGCATGGGGTGCATGGACCAGGCGCCATCTGCAGAAGCACATACGCTGAAACATTAGCTCAACAGTCATAGAGGAGACACAGCTGGTAGGCCCTTGGTTCATCAGTTGCTCAACAGTTCCACATCTAGTCCCCCGTACACATCTCTACAGCTGTCGTTTATGACCTGTGGTGCATCACTGTTGTCTCGTCACCGGTTATCGGTTATGGATAGTACCGTTTTGCCGTCCACGATATGCGCCATCAGTTTACAGACTTAGCCGTTTCGGAAACACTTCCACCGTTGGCACGAAAGGCCATGACCATGTCCTTTTCGACGTCAGGTACATCACTCTCTTTCTGCATTACGACAATGCCTGCACTATTCCCCGCGTCCCTCCGGAGACGTTTTATGTACCCCCCGCTGCTAGTTCTGCCACTTGCCGTCTGGGAGTGGTTACTGTATGTCGGCGTCCAACATAGGAGATGGTCACATTAATGTGACTGGACCATGTAGATAACTATACATAACTGTAGCTGAAGACTGCTTCCGCTGCTGTGGTAAGTATTTACTGGACTCGTACTACAGGGGCCTGTTTTTGTGAAAACGTATGTTCACGTGCATTACCAGTAGGTTGGCGCTGATCAGGTGACTGCTCCCCTCTTATTTAATCTTTATTTTTTCTTTCGAAACGATTATCAAATGAAGTACTGCCTGAAAATACTACACAGATATTCAACCAGATCTTGATAATATTTCAAAGTGGTGCAAAGACCAGGAAGCAGAAAAGCAAAATTGTGGACTTCTCAGAACGAAATAAAATATTGTATTTCATGGCTACAATATTAATGAATCACAATTTAAATCGATTAACTCATGCAGATAGCAGGATGTAACAGTAAATAGGAATATAAATGAAACTATTACATAGTATCAGTCGTAAATAAAGCACGTGACTGGAAAGGATATAAATCGTAGGTAAAGGATGTGACATGTAAGGATACAAATGGAACGATTACATAGGATCAGTCGTAGGTACAGTAAGTGACAGACTTAGATTTATTAGTTCGATACTGGAAAATGAGATGAGGCTACGTAGGCGGCTACTTACAAAACGCTCGAGCTACCCATCCCAGAACAGTGCTGAAATGTAGGACCGAACCAGATTAGCCTATTAGGGGACATTGAATGTATACAACGGAGGTCAACACGTAAGCTCAGTTGTTTGTTTGACCTATTGGAGAGCTTCAACCGAGGAGCTGAATAAACTACATGATTTGAAGCATTGTTTCCCATTATTAGTAAATGAGTGCTCACAACATGGAAACACGATATTCACGCTTCGACTCGGACAGCCCTGCTCCGAGCACGCACTCAACTGTATCTTAAGTGTAGCTTCATTCCGAACGGTTGCTCGAATTGAGCTCAACCAGAAGAATGCTGCCAATACAGCGTCTGACCGTAATTTTATAAGTTTTTTCATGTAGTTAAGCAAATAATTATTTGCTTAGGTTTCCCTTCAGTTCTCACTGTTTAATATTTCTTTTTAATGCATAGTTTATTAATACATTATCTGACTAAACCATTACAGCCAGCCAGCGCGGTAGAAAGCCGCATATCTTTCGTGACAAATGGCCTGTCCCAGTGGAGAATGGATTCCAACTTCTCTGACCAACACGGCTCTACCACTAGGGCACAAAAAACGTTCCTTGGCTAGGAACGATAAATGACATAAAATTTCCGGCCTGTGTGGCCGAGCGGTTCTAGGCGCTTCAGTCTGGAACCGCGCGACCGCTACGGTCGCAGGTTCGAATCCTGCCTCGGGCATGGGTGTGTGTGATGTCCTTAGGTTAGTTAGATTTAAGTAGTTCTAAGTTATAGGGGACTGATGACCTCAGATGTTAAGTCCCATAGTGCTCAGAGCCATTTGAACCTTTGACATAAAACTAGCACCTCTTCTATTTAGAGAACGGTTCATGAAATCGAATGGGTTAGTCGATGAATTATAGTATGCAAAGAGGGACGTAATTTTGTTATGTGGATTATCCTCTCAACTTTTGTATCAACCGTGATACTGAAGCTCATTTTTCAATGGAATCATATACCTTATCATGGCATTAGAAACGTCTCGAAAAGACGAGTACAGTGATGTAAAAGATATTAACGTTGGTATTCGTATGTTTCCAAAATTTCTAACATATGTGCTAAAATTAAAGATTAATGTGTCCGGAATCGGATATTGTAGTGTAAACACCGCGAAGTGGGACACTCATCCCAGGATTTGCCGTTGTATCGAATCTTCGACTGTTTCCTTCTTAACACAAAAGGTAGTCACTTCAACATAATTATGCTCAAACATTTGAAACAGCTTTCCTAAGCCCCTCCTGTTACACTAGAAGTTATCACTTCGTTCCTTTTACAACAATCGTATCCATGTCGTGTAGAGTAGGGCCACGAGGAAAAACATTTTATCTTGGTTACGTAGGAATTTCTTTTTGCTACAATGACGACGGGGTTTGGCACGGAAGACCATCACTTGTCGCAGTTAACACTGCAATAGGCGGCTCCAGTAGCCTTCCCTTTCAACTTTCGTGTATTTCTTGAATATTTTGATCGAGCGAGGTGGCGCAGTGGTTTGCGCAATGGACTCGCATTCGGGAGGACAATAGTTCAAATTCACTCCCGGCCATCTAGATATACAGGCTGTTTGAGAAGTGGAGGTCAATATTCAATGGTATAACAGGAATGATCATTCGAAACAAATATGTCAAGCAAACATGAGCTCTAAAACGCATTCGTTAAGAGCTATGATCAATTCTTGATCTTCGATACTGTGAAACCAATCTCTTCTACTGCAGGCTCTTTGCTTTCCTTATTTTGGGAAGTGGTAGTGTGGAGCAAAACAAGAAAAAATGTCTGGTAAACATCGCTCTAAAATTCATACTTTAAAAAGTTGTATTTCAAAGTAGCGAAGATGAACAAGTGCTCATAGCTCTTAAGGTACAAGGTAACCTGCAGTAGAAAAGATTTGTTTCACAGTGTCGAAGATCAAGAATTGCTCATAGCTCATAAAGTATGCGTTTTAGAGCCCACGTTTACTTGACTTTTTTTTGTTTCGAATGATCATTCCTGTTTTATCCCTGAGTACTGACCATCACTTCTCAAAAACCACGTACGTTTTACGTTTTCCGTGATTTTCCTAATTCACTCTGCGCACATGCCATGGTAGATCTCTGGAAAATGACACGATTGATTCCTTCACCACTTTTGAAACATTTCGAGCTTGTGATCCGTCGCCGTATCGATGTCGACAGGACATTAAACCCTAATCTTCCTTGCTTTTCAGTAATTCAGCGCAACGTTGCAATGTAAACATTAATTACTGAAATACCACTGTAGTTGTCTTTTCGAGAGCATTCGAATGCCATTAAAATATATTGTTTAATTTAAAACATATCTTAGTTGATACAAATGTCTCGATATCTTTGAACCGTTCACGAGGTAAGAGGGCGTGCTGAGAAGTAATGCCTCCGAATTTTTTATGTGAAAACTCTAAAGCTTTTTACAAGAGTCATTCCATAAGTCATGGCAACTATGGTATATTTTGCGATAATGTGACAACATGAGAATTCCACGATGTGCATTTAACTGATACGGCAGTGTGTACCTGAATACCAACATAAAATAGGATTGCTACACAGGAGGTCGTGTAACTGTGTCGATGAAACACACGCATTAGATGTCTGTGTAAATTTATTGTGCACCAGTACATATGGAACAAAATGAATTAAAATCAATTTCTGTGCTTCAGAATAGTCCCCAAGTGCATACACGCAGAGTTGCCAACGGCGAAGAAGGCGGGAAGGCGCTGGATGCCATTGACATTGCCATCAATGTGTGCCATCTGTCGCCGAAATGCCGTAAGCCATTCGCCCTGTTTGCAAAGCGTCTCCAACATAATGGTTTCCTCAGTTGTGGAAGGAGGTTGAAATCGTGCCGTTTGGGGACTGGTGAGTAGGGTGGGTGGTGGATGATATATATTGTAGCACGAACAACCTCACCTTGAATGTTTCAGGCACCGATACCGAGCCATCCTCGCATACGGTGGCAATTTGTCGGTTGATTTCAGTAACATTTTCCTCGGGCCTTCGAATGAATTTACTGTGATTACGGTGATGGCACATGTTCGAACGGTGTACCATAGTTACTATGACTTATGGACTGACCCTCGTAAATAAAGCAAAGGTTATTAACATTATACATCTTTATTCTTCATGTACACATACTTATTTCTCAACATAATCACCGAGCGAGGTGGCGCAGTGGTTAGACACTGGACTCGCATTCGGGAGGACGACGGTTCAATCCCGCGTCCGGCCATCCTGATTTAGGTTTTCCGTGATTTCCCTAAATCGCTCGAGGCAAATGCCGGGATGGTTCCTTTCAAAGGGCACGGCCGACTTCCTTCCCCGTCCTTCCCTAATCCGATGAGACCGATGACCTCGCTGTCTGGTCTCCTTCCCCAACACAACCAACCAACCAACCAGCCAAAATAATTACTGCACCGACGAACAGTTCATTCCAACGAGAGACCAATTTGTTGATATCATCACTGTAGAGTATTTGGCTTTGTTGATTGTGGCACAACCTCACCTCCACCTCCACCTGCACCGCTTCACCGCTATCAAAACGAAGTTCTCGAAGGTGTTCTTTAAGTTCTGGAAACAGATGAAAAACGGGTGAAACCAAGTCGAGACTGTATGGATGATGTTCGATGACAGTGAATCCGAGGCGTCGTCGGATTGTTTCAGACGTGGCAGCGCTCGTGTGTAGTCTGGCATTGTCATGCCGAAGGAGAGGGTGTTTAACGTGTGGACACACTCTTCGAATTCGAAACTCGATTACAACACGCTGTTTCTGACGCATCGGCATAGTTGCGTTACAGACGTCCATGTTACACGCTACAGTTCGGCATTCTGTAGCTGCAGAGGGCTGTAAATATATGGGCATGAATAATAAAGAAGTGGAATGTTAATAACGTTTGTTTTATTTAAGAAAGCTTTAAGAGTTTCAGCATAAAAAATTCGGAGGCATTCCTTGTCAGCAACCCCTCGTAAAAAGGATGCAGGTGTGGTGTCACCGCCAGACACCACACTTGCTAGGTGGTAGCTTTAAATCGGCCGCGGTCCATTAGTACATGTCGGACCCGCGTGTCGCCACTGTTAGTGATCGCAGACCGAGCGCCACCACACGGCAGGTCTCAACTGTTGTGGCGTAGGTTAACAGCCACGCCACTCGGAAGTAGCCGAAAGGCACGCGTTAACTCTCGCAGGCTAGAGATAGGTCTGAAACAGGATACGTAATGAATGCTATAAAGAAAAGTACGTAGCTGCTGGAATACCTAACTTTAATCCATCCTTGTTGTACATCGCTATTGACGTTACAAGTGAGACTCTGTAGATTCAGGCAATAAACTACTAATGGCGCCTTGCTAGGTCGTAGCCATTGACTTAGCTGAAGGCTATTCTAACTATCTGCTCTGCAAATGAGCGAGGCTTCGTCAGTGTGCATCGCTAGCTACGTCGTCCGTACAACTGGGCGAGTCTAGTCCGTCTCTCGAGACCTGCCGTGTGGTGGCGCTCGGTCTGCGATCACTAACAGTGGCGATACGCGGGTCCGGCATGTACTAATGGACCGCGGCCGATTTAAAGCTACCACCTAGCAAGTGTGGTGTCTGGCGGTGACACCACAGCAGGTTTTAGGGGATTCACCGAGCATTAACGGCAGGTGTGGCCAGATACGTCACAACAAATATGTTCAGAATAAAACGGTCACACAGTTTATAACAGTGGTTCCAACCTTTCTTAGACCATTTCCCTTGAATGTAATTAGATATTAGCTAGTACCCCCCCCGCCCCCCCCCTGCCGTCCGTTGCTCCGCTCCCCTCCCCCCCGGTTCCTAAAATTCCTGAAGATAGACGTTGAATATGGATATTCTATCACAGACACAGTCCCTTTGACTGTTCAGAGATGTCACTAAACCCGACCACAGGTGCAAACAACTATGCAAGAGTAGCGCCTATTAGACGGAGGACGTAAGACAGTCGATCAGTTCCAGCAGGAAAGAGGTACACGGCTCGTGTTGTCTGTAGTTCAACCATGCCTAGACGGTCAATGGTTCGATCGCGTCCACATTGTTACTTTGTGCCAGGAAGGGCTCTCAACAAGGGAAGTGTCCAGGTGTGTCGGAGTGAACCAAAGCGACGTTATTCGGACATGGAGGAAATACAGAGAGACATGAACTGTCGATGACATCCCTCGCTCAGGGCTACTACTGAAGTGGATGACCACTACATACAGGTAGGAGGAATCCTGACAGCAACGCCACCATGTTGAATAGTGCTTTTCGTGCAGCCACAGGACGTCGTTTTACGACTCAAACTGTGCGCAATAGGCTGCATGATGCGCAACTTCTCTCCCGAAGTCCATGGCAAGGTCCATTTTTGCAACCACGACACCACGCAGTGTGGTAAAGATGGGCCCAACAACATGCCGAATGGACCGGTCAGGATTGGCATCACGTTTTCTTCACCGATGAGTGTCACATATGCCTTCAACCAGACAATCTTCGGAGACGAGTTTGAAGCAACCCAGTCAGATTGAACGCCTTAGACACACTGTCCAGCGAGTGCTGCAAGGTGGAGGTTGCCTGCTGTTTTGGGGTGGCTTTATGTGGGGTCGACGTACGCCGCTGGTGGTCATGGAAGGCGCCGTAACGGCTGTATGATACGTGAACGCCATCCTCCGACCATAGTGCAACCATATCGGCAGCAGGGACGACAATTCGCGCCCCCATCGTCCACACCGTGTGAATGACTTCCTCTAGGATAACGATATCGCTCGACTAGAGTGGCCAGCATGTTCTCCAGATATGAACCGTATCGAAGATGCCTGGAATATATTGAAAAGGGCTGTTTATAGACGACGTGACCCACCAGTCACTCCGAGGGATCTACGCCGAATCGCCGTTGAGGTGTGGGACAATCTGGACCAACAGTTCCTTGATGAACTCGTGGACAGTATGCCGCGGCGTATAACAGGCATGCATCAATGCAAGAGGACATGTTACTGGGTATTAGAGGTACCGGTGTGTACAGCAATCTGTACCACCACCTCTGAAGGTCTTGCTGTGCGGTGGTACAACATGCAATGTGTGGTTTTTTTAGTTTGTGCGTGTGTCTCTTGGAATGAATGCTCTGGGAATTCTTGGTGCTTCGCAAGTGCTACCCACGACTCCTTCTCAGATAAGAAATGCTCACTACCCACAGTGAGGGCAGAAGCTTGTCGTAAAACATACTTTTTCTCCTGCATTACTGCTCTCCATTGGTGCATTTGCTTGCCTGCACGCTCCAACCCCATTTAAAACCAATCAAATTAAAATGTGTGCACTATACTTACTGTTAGTAAATCACTTCGTTGCTACAGTTTTTACTTCGGAACTGGCGGAAATTGGAAGGCTTCATGCTTTTAATGTTTTGTGCCTGACCACACTCCTTAATTGTAATAATAATAATAATAATATTGGTAGTAATGTGTACAACAGTACAGTAGCAGTCCCCCTTAAACATCCCAACAACCACCACCACCACTACAGTAGCCCTTATGTTGTTACTGCTGAGTCGTGCTGTCAATTAATTCATTTATCTGTTTCGAAGGTACTATCTACAAATGGGAGAAGAAATTTTCTTGAGATATTTAGCATTTGCTACGTATATGTGCCACTTTTATCATCAACGATGTATGGTAGAAAGCACAACATATGTGTGTAGTGGGTGAACTATATCAGGCATCTGTAACCTCCACCGCATTGTTGCTGCAAATTGAGAAAAAGTAATTATTGATAACTTATATAACCAGTATTAGAGTCTTACAAAATTGTGATAATAGCAATGATCTTTTGAAAATAATATAGTTTCACGACTGAAACAGAATGAATGGTTAGTTTTTGTTCCTCAGAAAATTTAATTTTACCCCTCAGGAGGTAGTTAACCGCAGGTTGTGAATCACACGCGTATACCCTTGGAATATTTCTTTCAGTGATAGCTTATTAACAGCGCGCAAAATGTGAATTTTTAATGGACTGTGAGCTAGACACAAGCGTGAAGATGTGTTTGGTGGTGTGTGACAGGCGGGGGGCAGGGAGCACGGAGAGAACAGCAGCAGCGGCAGCAGCAGCAGCAGCAGCGGCAGCGAGGCGGACTGCAGCTTGTGCCTGCGCAGCCAGTGCAGCTGCAGCGGCAGCGACGGCGACGGCGAGGCGGCGCCCGTGTCGCCGGCCACGGCCGTGGACGCCCAGCTCGCGCTGCAGTGCACGCGCCTGCAGCTGGCGCCGCGCAGCCGCCCTCCCTCGCAGCAGCGGCCCACGCCGCGCCGGCCCTGACGCCCCAACCTGTGCTCGTCTGTCTTTTGTCTCTTCCTGAAAATAAACCTGACTTCTTTTCTACACCTCTGTTTTCTTTGACAGCCACCGCTCTTTCAGGTTCACATACGCAGAACACCGTGGCCTGCAGCACATACTACCTTCACTTGCCCGCAAGCACACTTACGAGTACTTTGCCCCTTGGGGCAGTGTTAGCAAAGCCTGCTGCGGAACCTACTTTGTGTTATTCACTGGACAATTATTTAACGAAAGAGTGATTCAAACTCTCCTTCTGTTAGAACAACAATCCCACCGTCAAAGAAATCTGGTCACTACAGTGACTCAGATCACGTAGACCATATCTCCCACTGTGCATAAACTCCCTACTAGTAAGTGACCCCATCTTGATAAATTTTCGAGTCAGTATGTTTAACTGGTTGTAGGGCTCACATCCATCATTTTGTCACAATCGTGACTGTGTACCCCAACCAATATGACCATTGTTATAGTTATTATTATTGTTATGTGTTAGTACTGACTGGGAAAATATTTAATAACTAGCCTTTTCTGCGTGACTTTACCTGCATATGCATTTGACACACACATTGAACACTCCTCCTCCTCTCCCACTCTGTTTCCATCTCTGCCTTCCTCTGTCTGTCCACCTCATCCTGGCACCTGTATCTATCTCCTCGTCCTCATTCTCTCTGTCTCTTCATCTCCTTCCCCCCTCTATTTGTCCATTTCCTCCAGCCCTTGTCTCTAACCATATCTTGCTTCCCCATCCCCTCTGACCATATCCTCCTCTTCCAATCCCTGTCCATCTCACCCATCTTTCAGTTCCAGCTGCCTGTCACCCCTCTACATTTGCAATCTGCCTCATGCATCCCCCCCTCTTCCACTCTATCTATTTCCTCTTCTCCCTCACATTGTCCATCCCCTTCTGTATCCACCTCTCAACGTCTCCCCAGCCATGCTTGTCGCCGGCCGAAATGGCCGTGCGGTTAAAGGCGCTGCAGTCTGGAACCACAAGACCGCTACGGTCGCAGCTTCGAATCCTGCCTCGGGCATGGATGTTTGTGATGTCCTTAGGTTAGTTAGGTTTAACTAGTTCTAAGTTCTAGGGGACTAATGACCTCACCGGTTGAGTCCCATAGTGCTCAGAGCCATTTTTGAACCATGCTTGTCGCCACTTATAGCCCCTGCAGTACTGTTCAGTAAAGCAGGCGTGTACTACTGCCACAACATGCCTGTCATGCAGGGCACACTACACAGCTGGGGGTAGAAAAATCAAATATGTACTAACTCTGACAAACAGGTCGCCATGCAATGCAGGTCGATAAAGCAGACCAATACTACTCCAACACAACAAGAATGACATGCAAGGTAGCCTACATGTTGGGGGCCAGTAAACCATATCTTGCCCCTGATATTAGGCTGCCTTGCAATGCAGGTTGATTTGACAGGCCAGTACCTTTCCCACGCAACATATCTGTCGTACACAGCGGCCTACACACCAAGGGCTGGAAAAAACACGTTTTGCACATATCTCAGCTCCTATTGGAGATAGGACTTAACAAACACCACAGTGCTGATACTCATGAGACCAGCTGTCTCTGTTCCAAATTTTGTTGAAATCGACCCAGGGTTTTGGGAGGAAATCCCAGACATACAAATAACAGATAAAATCACAGTACAGGCGCTTCGTTTGGGAACAGCTCTGCTGCTACAGTCACAGGTTCGAGTCCTGCCTCAGGCATGGGTGTGTGTGATGTCCTTAGGTTAGTTAGGTTTAAGTAGTTCTAAGTCTAGGGGACTGATGACCTCAGATGTTAAGTGCCATAGTGCGTTGTGCCATTTGAACCATCACAGTGCAACAGATATAGCCTTGAGTTCCACATTATCAGATCTGTGATGTTCAAAGTGCATGACTGCACAAGTTCAGCAGTCAACAGTTGGCACTGTTAGGTAACAACATCCACCGTGGCAAGGTTATACCACATGGGTTGGTAAAAATCGGTTCTTAATTGCGCTGACGCGAAAAAACCAAAATAACACTGATTTTAAATTGTCCTGGTGCCAAATACTCCATAAAAAGTATAATGACATTGGTTTCTAACTATGCTGTTCACATTTTCTGCCACAAGTTGAAACTGAGAAGTAACACATTCCACAACAGATCAGAGCGTCTTGGAGGCCACATTCAGAATGTGTTGCACAATGTGTACCTTCAATTCAGATATGTTCGTTATTGGAACACTGAACACAACATCTTTCATATAATCCCACAGCCAGAATTCACACAGGTTATAATCAGGTTGTAGGGAAATGACAGTTGATATTTCTAGTATTCTGAAATGCCTCACCAGCAGTCCCTTCACTGGCTGTGCAATGTATTGAGGAGTCTCATCTTGTATAAAAATGATCCTACCCCACACCCATGCTGATGAAGGGTTAGATTGACGTTGGTGTGCAAAACACTCTCCTCTCGTTTAACAGTGATGGCACAGGTAAAAGGACCCACATGATTCATCTCCTCGACGAAATATGGCCCTACGGTAAATGATGCCGTGAACCCAAACCACACACTCACCTTTGGAGAAAGAAGTGGTACCGGTTGATGTACATGCAGATTTTCCATTGTCCATATCCTGCAACTCTGCGTATTAACATGTTATTGGAAATGGAAATGGCCTTCGTCTGTCCACAGAATGTTTCACGGCCATGCACTTCCAAATGTGCAAGAAATTCCAGGCGTTCATCTTGCTGGCAAGTCAGCAGGAAGCAACTGTTGAACACTGGTGATTTTCTCTGGATAGCAATGTGGGATGCTTCGCAAAATTTTAGGCATCATGCTCGCAGACAAGTCCAACGTTTGGGCAGTTCCCCGAGCACTGCATGTTTGCACACCACAGCTAGACCCTTCCTGCAGTGCCCTTGGCTACATTTTGGACAGATGTCGGGCCGGCCGCTGTGGCCGAGCGGTTCTAGGCGCTTCAATCCGGAACCGCACTACTGCTACGGTCGTAGGTTCGAATACTGCCTCGGGCATGGATGTGTGTGATGTCCTTAGGTTCGTCAGGTTTAAGTAGTTCTGAGTCTAGGGGACTGATGACCTCAGATGTTAAGTCCCATAGTGCTTTGAGCCATTTGAACCATTTTTTTACAGATGTTGGATCAACTGCTTGCCTTCCTCTGCCGCATTTTAATTCAACAGAATCTTTGTTTTTAACTACTGTATTTATTTTCCGCACACCGACAGTAGACACCGGAGCAATGCCTTTTTTCACACCCTCGAGTGTCCAGAACTTCTACAGGGCTGTTGGCACACAGTCACCTTTCTTGTAAAATATATTTACGATCTGCGCGCAGTCCTTCATGGAGACAGTCATGTTAGGCATCTGGGACTCAAACTGAGGAACTGCCCTGTGTCGCACGTCTGCTGGTCTGCATATTCTGACTCTGAAAGCGCCGTCTAGTGGTCACATTTTGGTTAATGTTTTTTGTTCCATGACGCTTCCCCCTGCGTCAGTAATATACTGTGTGGTTATCTTTTTATAGTGTTTTGAAAGTGGAACTTTAATTGACCTCGTATTATAACAGATGACAGGTCAAGTAAAATTTAACGAAACTTTTGGAATTTATTTTAAAATGTCAGTCATTCTCTTTCATAGCTCTTACATCATAATTCTGAAATTATAATTACACCTTTCACAAAATAGGTCAATTACCACCGCTCATTCTTGTACTTATATGAAAAATGAAATCTAAGATACATTCTGCTAAAATTACTTGCAGTTTCATCTCGTCTCTCCACTTTTAACTGTATCGTATCCGCCTTAAGGTCTTTAACGAGAGCACCGCCTCACCTCCATATTACTCTCCACTCACTCGACAGTCCCCACGCTGCTAACACAGACACGCCTTTCAGCTACACTAGCTGTGCTGCAGTTCAGAGACAACCAAGAGCAGGAGGCAGGGTACGTCATACCTGGCTAAGGTGAGCAGTACCTTTACATTATTAGTGATTCCTCCATAAAAGGCTACATGGCCTTCGATTCTATCAAAGTATCTTGACTTACACTGTCTGGAAACTAAGGAGTGTAATGTCAAGAATCTATCAAGAGTAAAGATATTGTGAAACCATTATTGCTGCCACATACGCTCCTTTTTCCTTTCATCTTCCTCTTCTTTTCATTTAGGCCTACTTAGAACCACGGGGCTGTTTTTAGTCGAAGCTTCTGTTTCTTATTAGATCAGAAAGCTTTCATTTTCTCCTTCTCAGCAAGATTCGTCTTATAACGTTATCGGTTACTTTTAATCCTGTTACGCGAAAAGACATATAACACTCCCTCTAACACTACAAGAGTACGTCGCCGATAAGGTCACTTCTGTGAAAAGAATTTATAATGACCGTGATCGTGTGTTAATGAAAAGGTATTCGGGTTGGTGTGTTGTGTTTGATAGGTATCAGCAGCTGAACTACCGGGATTCAAATCAGTTTTATGGTATTTTTAAAGTAAACTATTCAAACTGGTTCAAATGGCTCTGAGCACTATGGGACTTAACTTCTAAGGTCATCAGTCCCCTAGAACTTAGAACTAATTAAACCTAACTAACCTAAGGACATCACACACATCAATGCTCGAGGCAGGATTCGAACCTGCGACCGTAGCGGTCGCGCGGTTCCAGACTGTAGCGCCTAGAAACGCTCGGCCACCCAGGCCCGCAAAGTAAACTGTAATATTGTAAATGAAGGAACAGTGCCAGCCCAAGTAGGCAACGTAGTGCCAAGTAATACTGTTCGCCAAGAAAATTAACTACTGTGCATGTCTGTACTCGGTACTAAGATTCTGTTTCATAAGTAGGACACGAAACAATAGCACAATCTAACAAGCTTTGGAATAGCAGTTTCTCATGAGCAACATAAACGAAAATTAAAATTTCTCTGACAACAAACTGTCTCTCACTAAAAGGTTCTCTGACAACAAACTGTCTCTCACTAACAGGTACTTTCTGAATTCATCGCCAGAATGGTAGCACACATTGCACATTGTCGTTACATGAGGTAGGAGCACAACTAATTTAGACATGAGAAGCTTCTACCATTTGATATTTGGGAAATACAAAAATTAAAAATGATCTGTAATTGGTTATAACAACTAGTCTGATTACTATGTGTTTTCTTAGGGAGCACTTAAGTACTTACATCTCTTCCTTAAGTAGATCGTAAATTAAATATGGGGTCCCTGAATCTGCTATGAACTGAAGAATTGCAGCCAGTTAATCTTTAAAGAATATACTAGCTATTAAAATGATTACTGCACTTCATAATTACTTTCACTGTAACAATAATTGTAATACTGGATCAACATTTAGCAAAGTGATGCAGAAACTATTGAATAATTTGACTAAGATCAAAGCCAAACAGGCACTGAGTAAACACTTTTAGACACAATCACATGACTGTAATCACTTTTACTGATCTGTGGAACCGGTATTCATTAAGTTGGTCCTTAAACTGCAATGGTCAATAACCAATTGTCATGATCACTGTTTTATTTAGGTATTTTTGATACTGAATAGTGATTTTAGTAAGAGTGGCTTTTAAACAAATTGATTAGGTCTTTTCTTTGCATCTGCTCATAAGCAAAACTTAAGCTCTTCCTTTATGGAAATTTATGTGGAGTATCCAGAAACGAGACTAACTGAACACTTAAGGAATTTGCTACTCCCAAAAGTTAAAGAGCGCTATTCGAACAATAAATACTTCGCAGATAAATTAAATAGGAGACTCAGATATATTGCATCGCTAGAAAAAGGTTTCCGTGTGGGTAAAATGGCTGAGGAATGATTCAAGGTTCTCAGCACCAAGTCAAACTAAAAACAATTATTATTTGCAAATAAATCACGTAACTGTTTCGTATAAGTCAATACAGTTCTAAATTATCACTTGAGATGCAGATGGTGACGGTGGTGATCTTCTGTGGTTAAAGTAAAGGCAGAAAATATACTCATGGATCTACATATATAAAATGCTCTGAAAATTATCTTTTTGGCTCTGCAGTTTTACAATTCAAAGCTAACCAATAAATGCTACGAATAATGAGTCAATAATCTTCCATATACGAGGCATTATTACTCGATCTTACTGTTTTTTTTGCCTGCTTCGACAAACATGGTGTGAACAATTTGCATACTAGCCACTGACTACGCGTATCATAAAGACTCCTTGTCGTTCTACCCGCCAAATTCCACATTTTTCTATTCTCACCATGCGGATTTCGTAGTGGAGGGACTTCCGCCCATGTTTTACATAATTACAAACGTAGGTATCCTATGTATGAACCAGCTCTACAAATGCTGTTTCAGCATAACAGCCTTGACACAGAACTTAGATTTGAAAACTACGGCACAGATTAATTATAGTGATATAAACTGACAGGAAATATGAATATATTAACCAGCCAGACTGACCTGGCCTATTTACCGCAAGGGGCACGCCGCGAGACAGCGGCTGGCTGGTTGAAACAAGCACCATGCGTGATACTGTCATACACGCGTAAGTGGCGTGCGCTATTGCTTTGTCACAGTGTAAAAAAAGTCGCAGTATATTATAAATTTACCTATCAGAATCTATAGTTTGGTGGAGAAAGATCAGTTTAGAAGTTCACGGTTCACTAGCTGTGTAACACAATCCCGTTTTCAAATCAGGCAGAGGCTTTTGATATAACTGATGAAAATGTTCAGAAATCCAACACTAATTGTGCTTTGAGTTCACATATTATGATAAATGCAGCTTTGCTTCATAAAAGAAATAAAAAATTAAAAAAATTGCAGTACTGATGTTTAGCAAGTGCTTTCGAATTGGTCTGTTGGTGTCATTGCAGTACTGATGTTTAGCAAGTGCTTTCGAATTGGTCTGTTGGTGTCTTACCGTCATTTTGTGTGGTTTCACTTTGAGTTAGTGCAAAGCTCTGTGACATAGCGACATGAAGTTCTTAATGACACATCCAGATCGTCATGCTTCCTTCCAAGACCGTTCATAGCTCGTCTATTTCGGCCAAAACGAATACGCTACCTGCGAGAGTCCAGGGAATAGCCACAGCATATGCAGCAGTCGGCGCAATGCCGGACACGGCATCTGCATGACACGCGAAACATTACGCATTTGATATTGGACAGGGTGCACTTAATGTCAGTAGTTTAGTCTTATTTACAAAGATAATTGTATTTTAGGGTACCCTATGGGGTTTGTGACCTGCTGTTTGTATGAATTATTCACTATCAACCATTACCACGTATCAACAAATGAATCATTCATTTAATGTTTAGTGTTACGTAAATTCTAAGTGTAGTTTTTAATGTTCAATCATTTCTTTATTTTGCTGTGCATCGTGTTCCATAAAACCCACCATCAACGAGAGTCTTAAGGAATGTGGAACGAATCGAAGTACACATTAACTGACAGAAGCAGCTACCACAGGCTACTTTTGTAAAGTATACTAAAACCAACCTAACTAGTGCTAATCCACTGACATTGTGATACTTATGCGAGTCGCTTCTAGATTACAAGGTGTGGCGAAAAAATACCGACAAATACCTCGACAACTCAAAACTTCTGTGAGTGGCGGAGGATATACTTGGGAAAAGCCTGAGGACAGGTACTCATGTCTGTATAAGGACAAGTGATGTTGAACACGCCACAACGACTCTTGCGTATGCGTAGAAAGCTACGATTGCTGCGAAGTGGGTGGTCTGCAGGCAAGCTTTAGACCATACCAAAACTTCCGATTCTTTAAGGAAGCGAACGTCCATATATAAAACAGCTTGAAATCGTTTTATTACTATTCCACAAAGATTATTTTCTTAAATATTTGACCTTAAGCTTGTACAGGTGAAAAGTTTATAAATGGTTTGAAATTATGCTTAAAGTTCGTCGGAATCCGTTAAGTGATCTCAATATGAAACACTGGATGACTATAGTCTGGGTAATTTGTGCTCCATTTTAACCAAAAGCTTGTTCTTCGCACATCTAAATGTTTATGAAGTCATATCTCCTGAACTATGTTTTATACAATGGCACAATTTTGCAGGCTGATTCAGTGGTATCTACCGAAAGTGCCTCCAGAATCTGTTGCTAATAGAATTATTGGGAATGAAGTAATAAATCAAAAAGTCATGCCTTATGCAGTAGTTTTCCCGAATGAGCAGTCAAAATTTAGTAATTGGTAAACTTATTTCCTTTCTTCATTTTTTGGGGGATTGTCGGCGAGAAAAAGTTCCGAAAACGTATGAAATTTTGTCTAAAGTTTGTTGGAAATCGCTAAGTGCTCTTATTCTGAAATACTCGATGAATAAAGTCCGGATATTTGCTTGCCGACGGTTATGCTCTCTCCAGACAAACAAATATTTTATAACTGTAATATCCTGTCTTATTGTGTTAATCCTATAACATAAGTACATATCTTTTAATGAATAGAATATGACAACTTTTAAATGTTTTAATTCGGTTAATAACTACGCGAAATATTCAAAATCAAATTTTTGTTGCTCCTGGAAGCCGTTAGATAGACAGCCTGCAACTGATATTGGGTTCCGAGTTCTGGTGTCTGGGTTGCGGGACAGTCACAAAGTAATACAGCTAACTTCGACGCTCTGTAGTGTTGTTGGATAACGTTTAGAGGCATGAGTTCCTATCGTAAATGCTTTCCTCAAGACGTTGTCTACACCTTTTGGTTATATTCTGTATATATTAGCAGGGATACTTTGAAATAAGCCACTCATCTTCCTCTGAAAGTACTCACCATTACTTCGTATTAAATATGTATGTAACCTTATTTTAGCAGCTTTTTACATACTGATAAAGTTACAACCTGTTCTACATATACATTTGTTTTAAACCCAATTTACATTCCCGAGTCAGAATACTCTGACAAATTAAAGAAGTAGCTAATAAAGTACTCTTTTCCTCCATGTGTTGCTGCAACCTGCCATGACTATAAATATGGCGTGTGTTAAGAAGCACTGAACATATGCTGCATACATATCGTTGACATATATTAATTTTACAGTCTGCAGGGGAAATAATCTGATATGATTCGTAATAAATGTAATTATTTCTTTACGTTGAGGCAAAGCATTGCAGAACACCTGTCTTCCTGTTCCGCAAGGTTTTCGTATACCAAACGTAACGGAGTAGATGTTCCAGGCAGTGAACTGTTGTAAACCATAATTACGCAGTGTGGAAACCTTAATAATACTGTCCCTAATTAATTAATTAATTTGTACATGTCCTTAGCCGCTTTATTTTTTCGAACTGCCATACTGTAAAAAACATTAAACCTATATCTAATTATTCTTTCGGCTAATGAAAGTCTGTCTGTCTGGTAACAGAGGCTTCATCTACCGAATGGCCTGTTTCCTGTTCAATAACAGCTTCCGCTGCAACAGTTCGTTTGTTGTTCCGTCGCTGTAATTGGCTTAATATCGTCGCCTCTACTGCGTTTGGTCAAGAGTCAATATACACACAACAAGTTTGTTGACAGAAGATCTAGATAACTACGGAAACATTCAGAGGATGTCACCTGTCCTAGGAAAACTGGTGTAAACAAATTTCAAAGGTTCAAGTGCTGGAGAAAATCTCAAGTCGAAAACAGCAAAAACAATAACATGACGTTGACGTGTGTGGGAAAAATGAATTTTTTCCAGGGAAAGACTGATTAGACAGTCATCAGAAACAGCTGTTTCTAAATTGAGTCTCATTGTATGTACGAGGGTTGGAACTTTAGTAGTGGCAACTATTTATTTACAGCTCGCACAAAGTGTTTCAAAGTTTTACTGACCTTCGAGTAGTCATTAGCATTGCGTATAACCAGTTGCCAGCGATGTGGAAGTCGTAGGATACTCTTATCAGTATAAGTTGTGTTGACACTTCGAGCGACGCGGTCTGTTGCCCGACGAATTTATAGCAGTTCTGAAACGAATGCCGTGAAGTGTTTCCTTCAGTTTAGAGATCGAGTTGAACTTACGAGGGCTTATGGCAGGGGAGTGCAGTAGGTGGTATAGCTCTTGGCAGCCCAATCAATCAAACAAATCAGTAACAGCTTGCACTCTACGTGCTTGAACATTGTCCTGAAAAATGATGGTCAGGTTCTGCAGAAAGTGTCATCACTTCTGTCTCTACGCTGGTCGTAGGTTGTGTTAGAAAAATGAACAGCATAGATACAGAAGTGATGACACTTTCTGCAGGACCTGACCATCATTTTGCAGGACAGTGCTCAAGCATGAACAGTGCAAGCTGTTAATGATTTGTTTGTCTGACTAAAAGGAGACAAGATAGACGCAGAACGATAACTGGATGTTTCTGTCGCATACTAGAATCTGATACAAGGTACATAAGATGATTTAATGATAGTAAAAGTTCAGCACTAACGAACATATTTTGATAACGCGTTAATGGAAAAGAAATTTACGGAGGGAGAACTATATTTATTCTAGCGGTAGAATACCATCTAGTGAAATAACAGCGGGCTTACTCTGTGTTGAATATCCGATACAATAGTGCAACAGCGACAGACAACTTTTTCTGTACGGTAAGTGATGTATTCTCATTCAAAAGAAGATTCTGGTAGACAGATCGAATATACTGAGAAAGTATGCAGCCATCAGCAAAAGTTTGTGCCAGAGTTTAATATCTTTCACAGAGAGATATTGGAGCAACACCATTCATAAACTCTTTGAAAATTCCGGCAGTACATAAAATTACTATACGAACGACAGTATCACTGCAGTCATCCGTTGGTCGTTGTTGTTTAAAAAGAAGACAACGAGAGTTGAAATGTATACATGTTTATTTAGAAACAAGGACATCCATTCTTGTACGAAGTTCGATTGAAGTTGAATTTTTGCTATTCTTTATTCACTTCATAAATAATCACCGCCAGTTTTGGAACAAAAGAAATAACAGAAAACTATTAAAATACTAGTAAGAATTTGTGACTAAATTCTTGTTATATTTGACAATGAGAGCATTGTGGTATTAGGGTCTGTCAAAAATTTATCACACAACGAATAGTCTCAGATGATTGGTGAAACAACACAGTTCATTCCACTTACAAGAAGGGAAATAAAACATTTACACTAAATTATAAATAAAATCACCAGTGGGATTTACCTGAATGATGATGGAAAGTATTTTAAGATTTAATATGAAAAATAATACGACCCCTGTGAAAAATTAATTATGATCTGAAGAACATGACATTTTGTAAACTTTGTGTTTTTAGTGGCTACTAGAATTACAAAATGTCACCAAAAGAGGACCCCATCACTTCGATAGAATAAGACTATCCGAACTCTCTCCCTAGGTTAAAAAGACGTGATGGATAAACCAATACGTTTTCCTGGACTACTGCTCATAGTGGAAGAAAGACAGGACCACTCATGTCCTCCGTTTATGAAATACCGGGCGGGTTTGTACTATCAACTGTCTGATGCCTATTGATATCATCCACAGGAATTGTGTCATTGCTAAGGATACATGTAAGGAAAAAATTTATTTGTAGCCTAGTGAATAGAACCTCATCTTAAAGGGGGATAAGTACCAGGCAGTTTGCGTAAACGGAAAAATTTGTATTACGTTATATTTGGTCGTTGTTTACGAAATGAATTTGTTTATTTCTTGTTCTGATTAGTTCTTGGAATGAAAAATGAAGTTTTTTTCCACGGCTCAGAGAGTTTTAGGCACAGTTAGTGATGTACACTTCAGTGTGTGCGTTTTTAAGAAAGATTGCTGTTTAGCACATATACTAGTATTAGGATGACCGTCAGGCACCATAATTGGACATCGTTGGAAAAAAGAAACGACATTCTCATTAGAAATGGTTGCGTGTATGTAAGGAATCGGCAATTCAAACTGAGTGTAAAACAATTATCGTTCAAAGACCCTGTGGACAAGGAAGCATGAGGCCATATGGTGTAGCAAATATGTCTCTCACATGTGAGTTGAAGAGAAAAGGGATATAATAATAACGACCGGTAATATGGGATAGGTAAGGGACATAATAATAATGGCACGAAGCACCTTCCGCTATGTGGAGTATACACTCATAACTAGTTGTACTGGAGACAGTGGACATATAGCCGTGTGTCACATGACTGAACTGACCATCAGCGTGTGGAAGTCCACAGGATGGGCAATATGCACAGTCTCATCACATTAGGTTGTAGACAACCAGTAGGTGTACGAAGTTTGGGACTCCATCTCCAAAGTTGTCTAGTCGAACTTTTCACGCCCCATCACGTACTGGCTCATTACGAATATATTAAAAAATACGAAACCTCAGTATGGGTGTGCTGCCACAACCAAATATCAACTGCCTTATGGTAACGTTGCAATGTCGACTATTGCAGATTGTAAAGGAGGATAAATGGACTAAAGAGCATAAAATCACTCGCTAGCTCAATATTGGACCACAACAACATCTGCCCACCCTTATCTTCCATAACAATATCGTTTTCTTCTGGATACGAAAGTCACTGCCCCTCCAATTACCAGATCCAAGAAGACACAGAGATTGGCACGGGCACAGAAACCCTGTCATTAGGCACTTGAAACATTGGGAAGGTTTTCCTGGACTGTTGACACAGTGGTAAATGTTAATGGAATTATACGGGTCCTACAAGAAGCAAAGCTTTCTGCTTGACAACAGAGCACCTATAAAACTTAATCTGGTTTCATCCCTCATCTGCGAAAGATGTATAAGCCTACAGCTCGATTGTGTGCATCCGTTTTTTCGCTGACAATATCCAGAATGCGGCTTGAGAGGTAGCGAGGCCATGCAACACCACATCGCTCCTGGATAGTATCACTATGGAATTCGGAACGCTCCCTGGAAGTCAGGGTACTTGTTGGCCACTGAGGCTACCTGGCTGTAATACTTTTCAGCACATCTGGAACGCTATACATCGTGATGTGGACACATTGTCTCCACTACCGACCATCGTGGTTAACAATTGTACCCAACTGTTATAGTTTCTCCTCGAGTTGCCTCAATCTCCTGTCTGAAAAAGGATGTTACACGCTACACTGTGGGTGTGTCTAATTTAATTACTCATGAGTTAAATCTGTAGTGGAGAGAATGTTCTCTGATGGAGGTAGGTGGGCGTGGTAAGTCAGAAGCAACTTAAAGTCACTTTAAAGCTGTATTTATTTTCCCATAGTTTATTGCATTGAATTTGTGTCCACAGCCGGCACAGGGTGGAAGGTGTCGAATTAATAGACTACAGTGCTATGCGTGCAGCCATGAGGAAGCCTGCAGTCGCTAAGTCCAGTGTGGCTCAGGAACAGTGCAACATTATGGTGTATACATTCCACCGATGCTGCTAGCAAGTCGAGTGAATGACCTGCCCAACCGTGGCAAGTGACCGGGATGGGGTGCATCCGGGGTGCGAACCAAGACTTCGGCATCTGACTGGGAGCGTCTGGCGTCGGTGGACGCCTCGTCGCTCGATGGGAGGATCTTCCACCCTCGGCCCGTCAGTGTTGCGGCTGGATTGCGAGGGAGGTGTCCCTGTCAGGATGGTGGTTTATTGTTAAGTACTTTAGCATACAGCCATTAATATATTTTTCATGTAGAAATCGTAAACAGCCAATCAGTTGCAAGACGGAAAGTTTATTAAAGCCCCTTTACCATGCTTCCAACGTTTATAAAAAAAGTCTTCTTCAGAAGGAAACATTGACATATGGATTGCACGTTGTGATAGAGGTACGTTAAAATATAGTCTAAAGGTGTCAGTGGAATATGAAATTTCGCCTCCGTGATAATTAAGATATGTGTGTGTCTTAATTATTATGGCAGTGCACTAGCTGTACATTGGGAGGAAATACCAAATGACAGCAACCATGCTGTGAATCTCTTAATTGTTATGGAAGTGAGGTGGAAAACATTAGAAGGATAACGGTTGTGTGTTGGCTGCCCCATGTCGTTGGACGCTGAGTCGGTGGCTCGCCGATTCGATGCCCAGTGTGGCTTTGTCGGCAAGTACTTATATATGCCGTGGCGGGCTTATTGCTGGGTGGTCTCCAGTAGTGTGAAGTATGCCACTTGCTACAACACCGTAGAAGCGTCCCAGTTACAGTTGTAACTTTGATCGTCACTGACTAGATAGTCATGCTCTGGCTGGTAGGCGGTAGGTGGGGCGTAATGCTCGCCCACAGCTTACAGCAAATACTGTGACTATAGCGACGAACGCTTGTCTTGGATCGCGCTGTTACTAAATACAGACGTTGGAATTATGTGTATAAAGATAAAACAATGTAGACTGCTAGCTCAGTTGGGAAAACAGAAGGTACCAAGAGTCCCAAAAATTGGACGAACTTACTGTAGCTTTTCTGCGGTTTTCTTTGCTAGTAAATTCTTTCTACCGTATTGTACAGATATTTCTTATATATGTTTACTACTTTCTATCTAAATATAAATTAACAATTGCTTGTTCTTCTTGTCTACGTTACGTTGGAACTTAGTAAGAAAGGAAGCAAAAATCTCGCTGCGCTAAACTGGTCCAGTTTATTACTGAATGATACATTACAACATAAAGTAGAAACGTCCCTATATCAGGAAGCGGATGTAATTTCGTTTCTGACGTTTTTGTAACGACTTAAAATTGAAAAACACACATTCCATATCATGAGACTTACAAACGTTGGTTCTAATAACACGGAGATACCGCAATGGTACCATTTCTCGTTATATGCACACGCAATCAGTGAACAGTTCTTTCACTCACGAAATAATGAAGTTTTATGTAAACTTGGTTTTTGCATGACGTCACTTTCCTAGGAAGTCACCCACGTCACCACGCTCCACTTGTATTCACAGACACCAGTCAGAAATAAACTACTTGTACGAGTAAAAAAAAATCTTAAAAATTGGTTTTAAGCATCTACTTTCGCCATTATTTTCCGAAAGTTGTGAAGCAGATGCCGAAATAATAAATATTCTGTCCCTCAGATCCCAGAGAATTTGCTTAGATCTGCGGTAAGAGGATCGAACGCAATGAAAGACGTCCAAAAAACAAACTAAACTGGAAGATCTTTTCTGTGTGTCATACGAAAGTGCCTTGGGGAAGAAATCACATCGAAGAAGCTGACATTGATTCATATGCAGGCAGATGCGACGCTACGAAGAGCTGTCTCTGAGGACGGGGCTGTGTGTGGTAGAGCGGCTCTTCGTTTCCGTGTTACCTAAAAACATCTGGTTCATCAGGACAAATACGGTTTTGATTGACACAACCAGACCGCTAAATGTGCTTCGATTGATTCAGGCGAAACGGGAAACACGCGAGCAATGCTGCGTGTTCTGAATTCTCTGCCCTGCTGCGTGGGTGCATTTCTGCCCGCTATAATAAATTTCGTTTCAGAGAGCTTCAGAACGTTATTTGTTTGCAAATGAGACTGTAAACGGTATTGGGAGAACAACGGAGCGCTGTGTGCCACATCAAATACACACAGCTTTAGAATTCTCTCCGTCCTATCCACAGCACAGTCTCCCTTCCGTCGCCCGCCCCCCCCCCCTCCCCCTTTAATCTCTCACCAACTCCACATCTCACCCCTCTGCTCTCTATTTTTTCTGTTTATCCCACTGATGTCGACCGCTTACGAATATATACCTCCCGCAATCCGAAGTACAGCGGTCGACTGTATTTCCACACGATGATAAACCCAGTTATTTTGATATCGGATGTGGAAAGAGAATAATTTAGCCATACATTCGTAATGCTGACGATAATATAGTAAATCACGTTTTGTGCTGCTCTCACCACACGTTGTTTCCGGATTTTCATCTTTCCATTAGCAAAAGCTCCAAAAGATATCCCGGAAAACTCCCGTTGTGTGATAGCCATTTATCGTTTTATTTGAATAATCTCCATATTTTTCCGGTGTATCTAGCCAGATATTTTGCCATTTTTCTGCGAATGTATCGATTTTTTTAGTTATATTTTCATTTCAAACATAAATGTCATATCATGTACACTGTACATATCTGACATCTTCGTTCGTGATAAAACAGGTAATTTTGTATATCAAGATAAGACTGTTAGGTGTTATTTCCTGAAACTTCTTTTGTGCTATATTCGGAGATATGCTTTATTCATCCAGTATTTGTGAATAAGAGCACCTAACGACTAGCAACAAACTTTACAAGTAATATCAAAACATTACGAAATTTTTTGCTGCTGACAGCCTCTACAAAATGATGAAAGGAAAAACGTTTATCGCTTACTGCTATTGCACTATTCATGCAGTGAAAGTACAGCATGAGGCATGACGTTATAATTTATTTCTTCTGTACTACCAACTGTAATCTCTATGTATTTTATAGACAGTATACGTATATACCAATCAATGTAACTGCAAAATTATATCATTGTATGAAACATAGTTTAGGAGACAGGATGTCAGAAACAATGAAATACGAAAAAAACTGCCATATCATGCATGACATTCGATTTTATTACTTCTTTGCTACTTAGTCTATTTGCAGTAGATTTCACAGACAGGATGCACACACGCTGCTGAATGTATCCACAATATTATATCGTTGAACAACACATATTTCAGGACATATGAAGTCATAAATGGTAAATACGTGACAAAGTAACTCATCGTGCATGACGTTTAAATTTATTACTTCGTCGCTACTAACATCATTTGCAATACATTTTGCAGACAGTATCCAATATGCAGCGAATGCACCTACAAAATTATATCATCGAACGTCACATATTTCTGTGTGCTGGTGTAAGCTGTCGCCAGCACTCTGGTCGGCAAAGATGAAACGCGAAGATCCACAAGTAGGCGAAGGATCAAGCGCGCCTATCACGAGAGAGGCCAGAGATGCACCAACAAGCAACACGCCGCCAAATCCCTCTCGACAGCAAGTAATTAGGCCGCCACTGCTGACCGGAGGGTCTCGCTGACTCACTCCCTGACTGACAGACTCACTCTTCCAGTTTGGCGTCGTCAGTATATGCGCAGAGTGGATCATAGGCTACGACAGTACACAGCGACCAGATTAGTGATAATAGCGGGAAGCAGCAGACTAAAGTTGTAGCAGCAAGACTACTGATATTGTCTGCAAAAGGACTATTACTGATGAGCTTGTACCACAACACATGGACTGTATTCCAGTTAAGTAACAGCTTTGTGTTCATGTAAATAAACAACAGTATTAATTCACGTGTGGATTTCTGTTGTAGAAAGAGGATAACGGCCATTCATAACAACATTCTCTCCCTTGCTTCTTTGCCATGCAAGACTCTACATTCTGGAGATACGATGCCATGAACATTAAGCTCAAGGCCAAATGCTGCGTAGTACGGGCGTGGACGCACAGCAATAAATGAATGTTCCATAACATTTAGGGCGTGTAACCATATAAATTTCACTTCTTCTTCTTATGATATTTCGGCTTTGAGCCGTCCAGCCTCCTCAAAGTGAGCTGAGATGATTGACGCTCCAGCACCTGCTCTGTCCTTTTAAAGCCGTGGACCGCACCACTGCTCACCGGCGATAAAGAGGTACAACCTATGCATGAAATTAAGTGTGTGGCTGACGGTCGATCCACACGGTGATACCGGTGTACCACCACGAGCTGCACCGTTGCGGCGTCTTTGCAAGCTTATTATAGAAAGTGGCGGATTGCACTGTTTGACGAAGCTGAAGCCCCTATCTCTACTAATTAATTTCATCCTAACCGAATTTCAGTTGCTTCTTTGACCACCAAGTCCCAGAAAGATGAAGTCGACGCTAAAATTTCGACGTTATTGCACATCATAGGGTGCCCAGTGTCAGTAGAGTGCTCTGCCACCGGCGATTTATTAGGATGTAAGAGCCGGGTGTACCTGCAGTGCTATGTGCATCTGTCATGGACTATGTGTGTCATCTGCCCGATGTATGAACGGCCACACTCACGAGGGATCTTGTAAACCCAGACTTCCGAAGCTCCAAGAGCCCCTGCGAGTCTTGAACTGCATTATTTGATACTGCGTTAGTATTGAGCGCAATATTCTTGACTACCAAAGTGGTGTCATCAGCAACCAGAAATATTTTAGAGTCAACTATAATACTAGAAAGAAACAGTAGCGGCCCCAGCACGACACCTGGGGAAACCACCCCTCCCCCGACTTACCCGTGCTCCATTGGAACTACACGTCGTAACTATTGTCAGCACTATGAAGAATGGCCTTCTACCGTTTGTTCTTAAAGTAAGAGGCGAACCAATTGTGAGCTGCTCCCCTTATTGCCTAATGGTCCAAGTTATGCCATAATATTTTGTGATCAAGACAATCAAACGCCGTAGTTAAATAAAGAAGAGGCCTTGCGTTCGCAACCTTTTATTTATTCTGTCCAGAGCCTCAGGGAGGAAAAATAATATAGAATTGTCAGATGTTAAACCACTTCTAAAACGTAAATGTACGTTAGACAGCAATTTTTATGAATAGAAATGATCAATTACACTTGTATACACAAGTGTAAATTAATAAAACTGACAAACTGCAGGGACGGTTTACTGACTGGAAATGGAGGAAAGAAGGTGCTATCAACATGTGTCCGAAAATGGACGGTGTGGGTGCAACGACTACAAATCGTCCCGGAATACAGTGCAGAGGTGCATCGCATCCACATCACAAAAGATGTTCAAACTGGACTACTGGTAGCGGTTGTCATGCAGAATACACATAATCGTACTTTTGATTACATCATGTTGGCGGGCCACTTGCTTGGAGCTTGTAGTAGGGTTCGTCACAAGACCCTATAGAATCCGGCCCTCCACATCTGATGTACGCAGAGTCGGCGGACTCTCTGCACGCTAGTTTGTCTCAGAGGACCCATGATCACACAAACGCCCAAAAAATGGAGGAGTATTTCAGATGAATATAGAAAAGCTGTTTTAAAAGACAGTTATATGATTTCCTGCACAAAAATAAGCTTCTATATAGCTCACCTCGTACACTACTGGCCATTAAAATTACTGCACTAAGAAGAAATGCAGATGATAAACTGGTATTCATTGGACAGATATATTACACTAGAACTGACACGTGATAACATTTTCACGCAATTTGGGTGCATAGATCCTGAGAAATCAGTACCCAGAACAACCACCTGTGGCCGTAATAACGGCCTTGATACGCCTGGGCATTGAGTCAAACAGAGCTTGGATGGCGTGTACAGATACAGTTGCCGATGCAGCTTCAACACGATACCACAGTTCATCAAGAGTAGTGAATGGCATATTGTGACAAGCCAGTTGCTCGGCCACCATTGACCAAACGTTTTCAATTCGTTAGAGATCTGGAGAATTGGAGCATGTGCTGGCCAGGGCAGCAGTCGAACATTTTCTGTATCCAGAAAGGCCTGTACAGGACCTGCAACATGCGGTCGTGCATTATCCTGCTGAAATGTAGGGTTTCGCAGGGATCGAATGAAGGGTAGAGCCACGGGTCGTAACACATCTGAAATGTAACGTCCACTGTTCAAAATGCCGTCAGTGTGAACAAAAGGTGACCGAGACGTGTAACCAATGGCATCCCATACCATCACGCTGGGTGATACGCCAGTATGGCGATGACGAATACAAGCTTCCAATGTGCGTTCACCGCGACGTCGCCAAACACGGATGCGACCATCATGATGCTGTAAACACAACCTGGATTCATCCGAAAAATTGACGTTTTGCCATTCGTGTACCCAGGTTCGTTGTTGAGTACACCATCGCAGGCGCTCCTGTCTGTGATGCAGCGTCAAGGGTAACCGCAGCCATGGTCTCCGAGCTGATAGTCCATGCTGCTGCAAACGTCGTCGAACTGTTCGTGCAGATGGTTTTTGTCTTGCAAACGTCCCCATATGTTGTCTCTGGGATCGAGACGTGGCTGCACGATCCGTTACACCCATGCGGATAAGATGCCTGTCATCTCGACCGATAGTGATACGAGGCCGTTGGGATCCAGCACGGCGTTCCGTATTACCCTCCTGAACTCACCGATCCCATATTCTGCTAACAGTCATTGGATCTCGACCAATGCGAGTAGCAATGTCGCGATACGATAAACCGCAATCGCGATAGGCTACAACCCGGCCTTTATCAAAGTCGGAAACGTGATGGTACGCATTTCTCCTCCTTACACGAGGAATCACAACAACGTTTCACCAGGCAACGGCGGTCAACTGTTGTTTGTGTATGAGAAATCGGTTGGAAACTTTCCTCATGTCAGCACGTTGTAGGTGTCGCCATGGACGCCAACCTTGTGTGAATGCTCTGAAAAGCTAATCTTTTGCATATCACAGCATCTTCTTCCTGTCGGTTAAATTTCGCGTTCGTAGCACGTTATCTTCGTGGTGTAGCAATTTTAATGGCCAGTAGTGTATATTCAGAAAGTGATTACTAAGTACTCTACATGTATCCGACTTACCAGTAGCTGAAACATTTCTAGTATGCACTGACTTTATACGCTCAACCTGGTGCTGCTGACCAGACGGTTCCTTCACGGCTGACCATGTGATTTTAATTTTTATCTTGACAATTAGCTACTCTATTTGCGTATCTCATACATTTTGCCTTCGTAGTACCTTACAATACTGTCTGTAATGGGATGCGGCAGCTTTTTTGTGACCGCTTCTAACATTTTGATATAATTCCCACTTAATTCTACATGATACTCTTATACCCCAGTCAGCCAATCAAGCTGCCTGTTAGTTCCAGTATTCTGTTTTGAACTATATAATGGAAATCGACTTCCAAAGAGCATGAGAAATATGTTGGGAATAGAATTATATTTCTCGTGTAGGTCAGGGGTGCACAACATACGGCCCGCGGGCCACATGAAATCCGTTACGTCTATCGATGTGGCCCACGGGAAACTCTTTGAAGAACGATTAGTTCCATATTTTTTGATAAAATTCTACAGTTTTTAGATGAATCTATTATGATAATAAATCTAGATATTATTAAAAATTATTTGATTTATTGGCCATGGCAGTCTGTGCGCCAGCTAGGTCAAAATAGGTGTACATTATTAAACTAATTAGGAATGGAAGTGGTTGCGATAAGATGGTAGTTCTGGGCTTAGGTCCAGGGGCACTATTATTAAACAGAGGTCGGAATAAAAGTGCACTGCTAATGCACTCCACTAAACTAGTGGTATGCGCACCTGCCAAGTTTGGGGATTATTAACTACAATGTAACGCTTATTTTCAAAGTCTTGTTTTCTGCAGATGGATGGTTTCAAATCAGGCGTTAAACCGAACGCATCGTCAAAGGCAAAGTGCATACGTAGACGCAAAAAGCGAAGGAAAGTAACTGACTACCATGTGTAGAACAGTAGACTATATCATGCGTTACCGTATTGCGTTTTAATGTTAAAGCAACTGGCCAAAACGCTAAACTACACTGTCCTTGCTGTGATAGTAGGAAATCATGAAATTAAATTCCAGTTGTGTTATTATTTCAAAGTACAGAAGTGGAATTCTAGTGTAATTGTTATTGATGTTTTGTGGTTGTGTGTGTTGATATTTTCAATCCGTTGTGTGCAGTACATTTTCACAACATAAAAAATAAACATGGGAAAAAATTAGGCCCATAATACTGTCTTTCCATTTTGCTACTGTTGATAAGTTTTTATAATACAGGAATTAGAACGAAGTAGTGTCATTGATGGCTATTATACTATAGAGCACTTGTAATAAGTTTTAAACATGCTCAACATTTTATCTCATTCATTATCTAAGACCCCTTTTGAGGTTATTAAACAATTTACATTGTTGCTACTTCTTTCTTCACTTATTAAAGATATTTACAAGTTGTTAACATTATATTGCTGTATGGACTGCAGAAACATTCCTCTTCAGTTTCTCTCCACAATTTTACTGTATTCTAAATACTGTAGATGTACTGTATTTCTACCGATTTTTGAAGTGTTAACTCTATGGAGACTAAAATTCACAGATACGAAATTTTTATCATAAACAGTGGAAAAAGCCAGTTTGCGAGACTATCGGCTATAACGACCGTAAACCATTGGTCCCTGCGACGTCGTTGTAATCGGTTTCGACTATATTTTATAGAAACATAAGCAAACGTTGCATGTGACTGTTGCGCCTTCACGCAACGTGTGAAGTATTTCCCGTATTTAAATGTTGCTGCAAGAGGAAAAACTGCCAAGGTACTGTATTATAATGTCTGTGTCCTGTGGTCAGGTCGTCTCACAATATTTGAATTTAATTTCCGAAGAATGTTTATATCTTACCCTTAGGATTGAGTCATATTTATGTATTTGTTGTTCTCTTGTGGAATTAATATTGCTGACATAGCTTTGATTAAAGAAGAAAATTACTGTCCTTGGTTAGATGTTCAAATTTAGATGTCTTGAGACGAACATACCACTTTACTTGTAGCTTGTGTCAACCATCATGAGCCACCTGCTTTTACGTGTGCGTGTTCGGTAAAGTACGAATTTTAGTTATTAATGTTCATTTCAAGGTGTCAAGAAAGAATGTATGACAAGAAGCGCAAGCAGAAAATTATGCCTGAACGCGGAGTATTTAATACAACATGGACAAAGAAGTATTTTTTTATACTGTTCTACGGTAAACTTTGTTTGGTTCGCAGCAAATCAGTCACAGATGTAAAAGAACATGTATGATATCCGTCGCCATTCCGAATCAAAACGTGCTGATTTTTCTTCCAAGAAAGCAAAAACACAGAATGGAGTGGCTACCAAAAGCAAGCTTCTTAATTTTTAAAGAAATTTCTACTGCTGGAAAACCTTTCACGGAAGATGAGTTCTTAAAAAGTGCATGATGGTCGCTGTGTCAGAACTTTGTTCAAATGACAGTGCATGATATCTTTACCAACCTTCGCGAGAGTTAAGAAAGGAAGCTGAAGAATTCAACTATGACTCATTAGCAACTGATGACAGTACTGACATAAAATATATTGCAAGCTTTTAGTTTTCATCCGTGGTGTTGATAACAATTTCAATATCACAGACGAACAGGCAGGATTGCGTTTCATGAAAAGGCGAACAACCAGTGAAGACATCTCTAAGGAAGTGGAAGAATGTGTCACGAAGAAACTGGGTCTGAGTTTTGAAAATTGTGGCCATTTGCACCGATGGAGTCCTTCTATGTATGGAGAAAAGATTGGTACAGTATCAATACTGAAAGAATGTGCCCGAAAAACAATAAGCGAATTTACTGTATTATTCATCAACAAGTGTTATGCAGCAAAGTTCTGGGATATGACCATGTCATATCAACTGCAGTTGCTGTTATCAACTACATCCGATCAAGAAGGCTTAAACACCGAACATTTCATGAATTTCTTGAAGAAACAGTGGGGATTTATTGTATCATACTGACGTTCGTTGGATAATTCGTGTGAAAGTATTGCACAACCTTTTTCACTAAGAGAGGAAATAGTCGATTTTATGGAAAACTGTGCAAACGTCCTGCCTGAATTAAAAAAGGAAGGTTCGATCCATGACTTAGGTTTCTTCAGTAGTGGCGGCTTAGTTAAATGACTTGAACTCAAAACTACATGGAAAGTCTCTCGTTATTTCCCATCTGTTGGCAAGAGCACGAGCTTTCAAAATGAAACTTGCGCTCCTCAAAAACCAATTGCTGAAAGTAGACATGACCCATTTTCCTGCTTGCAAAACAATATTTTCAGACAAACATGCGTGCTAGGACGGATACTTTCGCGTGATATTGATAAATTAATTGAAGAACTCGACAAGAGGTTTGCGTTGTCAAATATGAAATTATGTTCAAGGTGGTGGGAGATAATTTTCTGTAATAGCATTATTCCAGGAGAGATACCTATGCACTTACAGCTGGAGATCATAGAAATTCAGTGTCCTCCAACCTATAAAAAGCTTGGACCAAAATAAATTTAATAACCTAAGAGAAGCAGCAATAAAAGCATTGAGCATGTGTGGCAGAACTTACATATGTGAATAAAAATTTTCTGTTCTGAGCTTAAATAAATGCAAATTTCACTCTTGTTTAACTGATGAACATTTAGAACACATACTAAAACCTAGGCGTCAAATATGACTCTACGCTTTGAAAAAACTTGTAGCTCAAATGAAATTCAACGTCGCACATTAAAGCTATGTTCCAATTTATTATCTTCGTATACTCTTTTCATGATTAATAGTATGTCATGCAAGTATGCTATTAAAACAGTCACTCTTCACTGTTATTAAGTGAGCCTTTTAATAAAATATTTGGTAAACAATGCATTTATTCAATAGCTCAAAAATAAATTTTGTGTAGTTTCACTAGGTTTAATACTTTTGATTACTGCTTACATTACGTAGTCTATATCTATACAATACGTCATTAATTTCTTTCTCACAGTTCAACGAAAATATGTAATGAAATAGTAAACAATAATTGGAATAATGGTTAATTTCAAAGATTATATTCAATACCATAGACCAAGAAGTCTACTGTGGCCCACGCTTTAGATTCTATTTTTGGTTTGGTCCCAGACTGCTCTGGATTTGTGCAACCCTGGTCTAGGTTATTAGCACTGTAAACATCATACCACTTTTGTTCCTTAATCAGGTTTAAATAGGTCTGTATTGTAGCTGGATTAGTGGATTCGCTTTTCTAAATAGTTTATATTTATATTTATATGTGATTGAGAACAAAAACCTTCCAGCATTAAAATTTTTACATCATGGTCTGAAAGGCCAATCACCTTTTTCCTAACAGAATGCCTCTCTATTAATGAAGAATGCATAAAAATGTTGTCTATGATTGTGCTACTACTCCCTGGACTCTCCTTGGCAAGAATACAGTTTGCATCAGACGATGTAAATTAATATCTACTAACATCCTCTTTTTGGACACTCACTTACGCAGTTAATATTGAATTACATACAACTAATTTTTTGTACTCGCTAGTAAAGTGAAGCAAAAACTCTCTCTAGCCTGAGCAGAAATGTTCTGAAGTTAGAATAAGGGGACTTATAAGTAACAACAATTGGATGTTTAGTTCCACTAAAATCAACCATATCTACACAACATTCAAACACCAGTTCCGTGCAGTGCTGTGAAACATCGCTGCACTCAAGTGGAATACCGTTTTTCACGACCATGACCACTCCCAGGCACTGCAAAGAACTCCTAGAATAACAGCCAGCTAACCTGTATCCTACTAAAATAAGCCTCTGAATTATCACATTATTTAATAAGTGCTCTGAAGTATCAGTAATGTCAGAGTCAACATCTGTACTATGTTCACTAATTTTATTTCTTATAACTTGTATATTTTGATGAAATACGCTAATTCCCTCATTACTTGGATATCTAACCTACTTGAAATAGCCTTTCTTTATGCAGGAACACCTATCAGCTGACTTCAGTCTAAAAAAAGGTGCAGCTCTAACACAAACTACTACAGGAATTTTCCCCATGAGTAATTCCCCCCCCCCCCCCCACCCCACCCCACTACGCCTTCACCTACAAGCTCTGCCAACCTCCCCTTCCAATACCTACTGAAGTGCGCGCCGTGCCTAGTGAAACCCGCCCTGTTGATAGAATCAACCACTGCAGTGTGAAGCATGCCCTCCACTATCAGGGCCTTCTCAAGCCTCATGTTAATACGCCTGACAGCTGTACAAGATAAGGCCAATCATGACGCTGAAAGTGTTGATACTGCAAGATGTTGTGTACGAACTGACCTCTCGATTATGTCCCATAAATGTTCATTAATTTAGAGAGATCCGCTTCAGTTGTACCAATATTTATTTAAACCACGAAGGGTTTCGAGATGTTGAAGTTTGCTTTCTTTTGTGAATAGTAATTAAAAATTGCAATGTTTTCCCTCATGATAATGGCCTTTACATTTCTCTCGTTCTCGATGGAATATCTGAACACTGTGCCAAGTGAGCTGTACTATCTATGTACTGGGTGATTATAATTAAAGTTACACCACTGGTCAGAATGACGTCAAATTCCAACGAAATATTATCGGAGAAGGGGGAAAACGTATGGCAGAAGAAAAAAAATGGAAAGTGATCAATAGATACAGCTGTATGTGTCAGAATACGTAAATGAAAACACCCGTCATGCTCACGACCCACTGAAGTTGGCATAAACACGCCGGGTACACGGCTTTTCCTCGTTTCGCGTCTGCGGCGTTCGCCATGACTATCTCAATGATTGTAAAGCTGTATTACAAGATTGATGACTGTACACACGCCGCTCTGCAGAGGTTCCAGACACTGAAAGGTTTGAAAAATGGCGTTGGTCCGATGGCTGCCGTGGGTCTGAAGAAAATAATTCCGAAATTCGAAAAGACGGGTTCTTTTGGTGAGCAACCTGGTAGAGGGAGGAAATGAATTGATTCGACGTCAGTGGAAGCAGTGGCTACAGCAATGCAGGAGGAGACAAGTGGTGGTGTGCAAACGTGTAGTACACGGAGAATTGCCCGAACATTGGACACACCCATGAGACCGTTGCGTAAAGTTCTACGAAACATACTTCTTTGCTAGCCATTCAAAATTACCCCTGTGCACGAGTTGCTTCCTGTTGACCTGCCAGCAAGAGAAACCTTTGTTTTAGAATTTCTTGCTCGCATGGAAGAGGACAATGTTTGGCCGTGGAAGATTTTGTGTACAGACGAAGCCCACTTCCATCTTACAGGATATGTCAATACACAGAATTGTCGAATATGGGCAACGGAAAATCCACGCGCAAATCAGCCAGTACCACTTCACTCTGAAAAGGTCACTGTGTGCTTTACGGTATCATTTATCATAGGGCTGTATTTTTTCGAAGAGACTGGTGCTTCCGGTCCTGTTACCTGTACCGTCACTGGTAAGCGCTACGAGTGTCTTCTGCGCAACCACGTCATTCCAGCTCTCCAACAGCGTGGATGTGTGGATGGGATCATTTTTATGCAATATGGCACACCTCCGAACATTGCAAATCCAACTTCCTGGCAGATTAAAACTGTGTGCCCGACCGAGGCTCGAACTCGGGACCTTTGCCTTTCTTGGGCAAGTGCTCTACCATCTGAGCTACGGAAGCACGACTCACGCCCGGTACTCACAGCTTTACTTCTGCCAGTACCTCGTCTCCTACCTTCCAAACTTTACAGAAGGTCTCCTGCGAACCTTGCAGAACTAGCACTCCTGAAAGAAAGGATATTGCGGAGACATGGCTTAGCCACAGCCTAGGGGATGTTTCGAGATCTCATTCTCGAAACATCCCCTAGGCTGTGGCTAAGCCATGTCTCCCCAATATCCTTTCTTTCAGGAGTGCTAGTTCTGCAAGGTTCGCAGGAGAGCTTCTGCAAAGTTTGGAAGGTAGGAGACGAGGTACTGGCAGAAGTAAAGCTGTGAGTACCGGGCGTGAGTCGTGCTTCCGTAGCTCAGATGGTAGAGCACTTGCCCGCGAAAGGCAAAGGTCCCGAGTTCGAGTCTCGGTCGGGCACACAGTTTTAATCTGCCAGGAAGTTTCATATCAGCGCATCTCATTCTGGATTGCAAATCCAGTTAAGCAGCCGCTGAAGCGGCTAGCATTATCAGCAGCCATTTCCCTACAGCTGACCGTCCCGATCACCTGAACTTAATCCGTGTGGCTTCTGGCTGTCGGGCTATCTGAAAGATGCTGTGTTCAGTGTTCCGACTGCAAACTTAACTGCACTGAAGGCACGCATTGCGCAACACATTCTGAACGTTACCCTGGAAACACTTCGGTCAGTTGTGGATCATGCTCTTTCTCGATTTCAGCTTGTTGCAGAAAACGGTGGACAACAAACTGAATATGTTTTCCGTCAGTCACATGGAAATTAATAATCCGATTTGATTTTGAATGATATTTTTTATGCGATTTTTGGCCTGAGGACAATTAAAAGCCGATATAAGTGGTGAATGATGGTTGATGCGGATATTGGCCTCAGGACAATTAAAAACCGATTTTTCCCATCCGATGTGATATGACCTTGCCATGGTGGATTGGCTTGTGTAACTAACAGTATCACACCAGTACACCCATGCACACTGAGTAGTACAGTTTGTTTAACGTCGAACATGCACCTTAGGCATTGTTGTATAATTGATTTGTCATTTGCAGTCGACCACTATTAAATTATGATGCTTACAGCACCATATGTTGCTACATTTTGTAACTATTTATTTTTCTTCTACCATGCATCTTCCCCCCTTCTCCGATAATATTTCGTTGCAATATCTAAATCTACATATCTACATATATACTCTGGTAGCCACCAAGCGGAGTGTGGCTGAGGGCACTATTCGCGCCAAAGTCATATTTCCCCCACCTCTCCCTCCCCCCTCCCCCTCCCGGACAAACGACTGTCTGAGCGCCTCAGTATGAGCTCTAATTTCCCTTTCCTTTGAATGGTGATCATTGCTCGATTTGAAAGTTGGTGGTAATAATATATGCTGTACATCCTCGGCGAAGATCAGCCTCTTCCGTTTAGAACGTCGACTATCTGCAAGTGTGTCCCACTTCAAACTTTCAGTGAGATTTGTAACGCCCTTCGCGATGGCTAAATGTCGCAGTCACGAATATTGCCGCTTTACTTTGGCCCTTCTCAATCTCTTGAATCAGACCCAACTGGTAAGGGTCCCACACTGACGAACAATGCTCTAAGACTGGGCGAACTAAAGTATTGTAAGCAATTTCCTTTGTTGAAAGACTGCATCGCTTCAGGATTTTACCAATAAACCGCAATGTAGAGTTAGCCTTACCCGTTACTTGTGTAATCTAATCGTTCCATTTGAGACATTTCGAATAGTCACACGCAGATACTTGACAGATGTTACCGCTTCCAAAGACTGGACATATATTTTGTACTCGTACATGAATGGGGATTTTCGCTATGTTATACGCAGTAGATTACACTTATACTAATATTGAGAGATAACTGCCAGTCATATATTTTCTGCAAATCCTCATTGATTTGTTCACAACTTTCGTGCGATAATACTTTCCTGTAGACTACAGCATCATGGGCAAACAGTCTAATGCCGTTGTCAATATCATCAACCAGATCGTTATGTAAATCGTAAATAGCAGCGGACCTATTACGCTGCCCTGGGGCACATCTGATGTTACGCTTGTTTCTGTTGAAGTCTCCCCATTCAGGCCGACATACTGCTCTCTGTCTTAGAAAACTTTCTATCCAACCGCATATGACATTGGATAGTCCTTAAGCGCACAATTTTTGGAGCAAGCGACAGTGCGGAACTGAGTCGCTGAGTCGAACGTCTTTCGAAAGTCGAGGAATATGGCATCAACCTCGGAGCCGGTATCTAGAGCCTGTTATATATCACGCACAAAGAGGGCCAGCTGTGTCTCACATGACCGCTGTTTCCTAAAACCGTGATGGTTTCTGCATATGAGAAGTCTAGAAAGGTCATTATGTCTGAACACAAAATATGTTCCATGATTCTACAACAAATCGTTGTCAGTGAAATTGGCCGGTAATTATGTGCATCCGATTTTCTACCGTTTTTATAGATTTGCAATGACCTGTGCCTTCTTCCAGTCCAGTGGAACTTTCCGCTGTTCCAGCGATCTCTGAGATGAGGGATAAGAATAGTGCTATATTTGTAGCATAGTCAACATGAAATCTTACGGGGATACCGTCTGGGCCAGATGCCTTCCTTGTATCTAAGGATCTTAACTGATTTACAATCCCAATACACTAAATGCTATATCAGCCATCCTTGCACTTTTCGGTAATTGAGAGGGGGAATGGTGCTGCAGTCCTCTACCATAAACAAGTTTTTGAAAGCTAGGTTTAAAGATTCGGCCTTCTGTTTATCATCATCCGTTACATTAGCGATACTGTCAGCAAGAGAACGTATTGAATTATTTGTAGCGTTCATAGATTTTAAGTACGAACAAAATTTTTTGGGGTTATTTTTAGAATCTGCAGATAAAATATTACTTTCAAATTCATTAAAAGAATCTCTCATTGACCTTTTGACAGCTGCTTTCATTTCGCATAATTTCTGTTTGTCAGCGGGGCAGTGTCTACGTTTAAAACGACTGTGCAAAATTCTCTGATTTCTCAGCAACTTCCTAATATGTCTGTTGAACCAAGGTGGATCCTTTCCCTCCCCTATATTTTGCTAGGCACATATTTCTCTAGCACGCGGTGGTCAATACCTTTAAATTCAGACCAAAGCTTGGAGCTGACTATGACACTTTCATTTGCTTTCCCAAAGAAGAAAACTGTTTCTTTGGTTCTTTTGCAACTTCCACGAACATAGAAACCACAATGACATTGTGGTCGCTAATACCTTCTTCTAGATTAACTTCCTCAAAAAGATCCGTTGTTTGTCGGCAAGATATCTAATATGTTTCCATCTCGAGTTGGTTTTATAACCAATTGTGCAAGGTTGTATGTTGAGAGCGCTCCTAGAATAACTTCATACGAGTCTTTACGTCTGCTCCCTGTGATAAGCGTGTAATTCTCACAGTCAATGGACGACAGATTCAAGTCTCCACCTTTAACTAATTTCCCTGAAACGTTCTGCGACGTTTGTTGCGGATGCTCGTGGTCTATAAAAACATCCTAATACATTGGTCACTCCTTGTCTGATTGACAGCTTTATCCAGACTGCCGGCCGGAGTGGCCGTGCGTTTCTAGGCGCTACAGTCTGGAACCGCGTGACCGCTACGGTCGCAGGTTCGAATCCTGCCTCGGGCATGGATGTGTGTGATGTCCTTAGGTTAGTTAGGTTTAAGTAGTTCTAAGTTCTAGGGGACTGATGACCACAGCAGTTAAGCCCCACAGTGCTCAGAACCATTTGAACCATTTTTTATCCAGACTATTTCACTCTCCGACCCAGTATCGGTTACAACTACATTTAAACAGCTTTTAACTGCAATGAACACACCACCTCCCATAGCATCATTCCTATCCTTCCTAAACATTTCCAATTCGAGTTGAAAATTTCACTGCTATTTATGTCTGGTTTCAACCAGCTTTAGGTACCTAATACAATATTGGCATTCGGAGAGTAACTCGGGGATTTTGCTACAGACACGTAGACAACTTCCTAACATGAGATATAGCATATTTAAATCGTTTTGCATGACCTGTTTAGGCGAACTAACAATTTTTACGCTTGGCACATCCATATCAGTGTTATGAACTGGTAATTTTTCAGGCCAACGGTTTCTTTCCTGTGGGTAGGAAACTAATCTAAAAAAAAAGGAAAAAACAATGTGCACCCCACAAGTACTGTGCTACCCATGTAGCTGCTTCGTGTGTGTTGTGCACCCCTGATCTATTGAGGGGCGTCCTACCACCTTCCATCCCATATCGCAGGTCGAGGAATCTACAAGAATTTTCGTCACAGAGTCGACGTAGCCTCTGGTTTAGATTCTCTATTCGATTCCAAAGCAGAGGACCCCGTTCCACCCTGGGTACGATGCTGCAAATCGTCAGCTTGACTTCCACTCCTCGAGAGATGGAGGGCGCCTTCGCCAATTTAGACAGCCGTCGAAAGGACCCAAGGACTTCCTCGGAACTCCGATGACTAGCATCTTTGGTGGCGATATGTGCAACAATCTGCAGCTGGGTGCACCCTACACGCTCGACACGCTCGATAGCCGCCGGAAGAGCCTCTTCCACATCCTGGACAAACCCCTCGGCAAGCACACCGAGTGAGCGTTGGACTTCTATCCCCCCCCCCCCCCCCAGCCGCTATGTTTCTGTGGGGCTCCATGACTCGCCTAACGTTAGAGCTCGCAATAACTAACAAACCCCTATCCCCACGTGCATGTCCGGACCTTGCTGAAGAAGCGGCCACTATCCTGGGAGAAGGTGCATTCTGATCCGGCTCAGCCTCCCCCTCAACATCAGATAGCATACTGAATCTATTAACAAGGTGCATGGGATTTGGCAGGAGCCTGCGACCCCCATGCAGCCTTCGCCTTGAGGCTCGAGACCTCGACACAGCCCGCCATCCACACTGAGGTGAGGTCGGGCCGGCCGACTCAGTAGCATCTGAGGTCGGCTCAGTGACAGAGAGCTGTGACATCCCCCCCCCCCCCCCCCTGCACATCTAGTACAGCAGAGGCTCCCCCAGACACGCCGTCCCCACAGCATCTCGAGGTGGCACTCTGGAGCCTGTTGACTCTGACCAACAAAGTTGTTTCCAACTGCGTTTGGACTCTGGCCAACTCCTCCTGCATCAGCATACAACAAAAGACACAGTCCCTATCCATCTATCTAATAACTGATTTACTATAAGAAACTTAAGGAAATATATTGCCACACAAGGTTAACAGCTACACTTTAGTTGGCAGAAAGGACACTCCTCAACAATGAAAAACAATAAAAATGTGTAGTAGAAGCTAGATCTGCTAGTGGCTAAAAAAAAAAAAAATAAAAAAATAAAAATAAAAAAAGGACCTACAGTAAACTGCTAGGGGATATCTAGTGAATATTATTAAAGAATTAAACAGTAACCTACGGTAAGCTACACCTACTGTTTACCCTCGTGTTTAAAATGTAAACAAACGTTTACGTATACGCCAAAATGACCTAGTACAACTATAAAAACTGCTACCTTCAATGTATCGAGTCTAAATAACACCAATAGACGTAAATACTGAGTATTGTGCACTGCATATGTCAATATGCAGGTACAAAACGAAACATTTAACTAACAATAAGAGATCCGAATGTAAAGCACAATTACGAACTCTATTTTATAAGAAACCGATGGGCTTATAGTACACGATCACTAAAGCCCACAACAAGCTAAGGAATTTATCCAGATGGGGAGTTTTAGCTTTCTGATACCTAAACCGTATGTAAGAATGGCTCAGATGTTGTATTATAACACTTATTTACTCAGCTATTGTAGTGAAACACTAATTTACCACGTATTATACGTTTGCGTAACTGTAACTGTAACGCAGGTTGCTCTAGTCAAACGTTTACAAGTGACATTAGAATTCACTGTCAGTATCAATTTTCCTAATAAAACGTACAAAAACTGCTACCGTCAATGTACAGAGTGTAAATGACACTAATAAACGTAAATACTGAGTGTTGTACGCTAACTTAAACTGATTAACCCTCGTATTTATAATGTAAACAAACGTTTATGTACACGTGAAAAATGACCTAATAAAACGTATAAAAACTACTATCTGCTAATGACGTCATTCTGACCAGTAGTGTCATTTCTACAGCTAAAGTTTAACTTTAATTGTAATCATCCTCTGTATGTCCCATGACAGATTTTGACTGGTAACGTATTCTATATTTTATTCTTTCATTGACAATATGTCGCTTATTGTTCAAAAAAGCATATGTAATGTGGTAAGGAATGTATACGTTGTTTTGAATATTATAAAAGTTATGTCCTGTTTATTTCGACCTTTATGAACGCCATTTGGCACTGGCACCAAGTTGAAATGATACGGTCCTCGAGACTGCCGCCTTCAGTCTGGCGTGTGACGTCTCAATATAACATCTTTTGCAAATATGTCTAACGACAATTTCGCAAGAGATTGTACGTTTTCCTTGTATTGCTGACATGTATGAGGTATCCTAAGCGTATTGTAAATACTTGTACTCAGTATGCACTTCCGTTCCTGATGTTACATTGGCCTTCTTATATTTATATATAAGCTTTTCTAATTTGTCTTTTGCGTAAATTGGGCCACAGTTATCTAATGATTATTATTCTAAACGCGTCGTAAATAAAGTTTTTACCGGTCAAGACGTTTATGTGGAATTACTACAAGCCAACGAAACATATCCTTCGTACCCATGAAGTAACGTTTATTTTCCTTCTCCCTTCTGGGAAGTTCACGTTTCCTGTCAGGCAATGTAGTGACACACATTGTCTACAAGTAGCAAGAAATTGTTTAATATATATTCATGAAACTGGAGAGGCTCATATAAACAGGACGAAAAACAGGTATTCTACATTTAAATCCGCTTTTTCATTGCCCGTTATAGGTGGTATCAATATCAGCGGCAGCAGTAGAAGTGATTTAAGTCTTCATTGAATACTGTAACGTGCAGAGAGCGAGGGAGAGGGGGAGTGGAGAGCTGGGTGTTTACGACTGAGGATATTCAGGACTGAGAAATTTTTTTTGTAAAAATTTTTGCCATGTTTTTTATTCCTTTTCCTTTTTTCTAACAGTTGTATGGATGCAGCGTCCATTCGGGCATCCAATGTCGCTTCATCGACCCAGATGCTGGAAGCAAGGACGCATAGTGCTGGTGCTGACACGACGTGTTTGGCAACGATGGCACGCACCCAATCAGGTGCTGAAGGAGCGAGACATGGAGAAAGCGGATCTGCCTCGTTCTGTAACAGAAAACTCAATGAGTTACTAGGTCACACTGCAAGGCACAATATCAATGTACTATGACACAAAAAAGCCAAAGAGAAAAACATTACCTAAGCATTTGTGTGAAATTTGATGGGGCAACTTGAACAACCTCTGGCTTCGTACTTATTATCGAGTATTGCGTTATGCACTGCCATTAAAGCAAACTGGAAATGCATTAATGAAAATAAGGCCACAGTATATTTGGAACATTAAAAAAATAGAATCGACACAAACAAGCATTCACCGTCAAATAATAACATATCTAACGTTTCTCTACATGCTCAGTTAATAATCCAAACTAGTACACATAACGAACAACCAAACAGCGGCCGCTCTAAGTCAGACCCAAGATTACTCAAACTAGTGTACTCACAGTCAGTATCTTAATTATCTGGGCGACGCTTACAACTGTGCGAGCAGGTCCTTATAAAAATCTGTGTTTGCTCTTAAAGGCACTAGCTGCAACTTAAACTAGACTTCAGTTCCAAGTGGGGCCCTAGCCTCTTTAAAATTAAAAATTAATAGTCATAACCTAAAATCAGATGCTCTGTAATAGTAAAGAGTGCATTAAACTACTCAACCAGCACAAAGTGGGTGTAATTCTTGGTGTAGGATTTTGCATAAGAAACTTAACAGCCACGACTGAGAGACGGGGATGACGGTTTTCAGAAAGGCTTTTCAACAGAAAATGCTATATATGCTTCCACTGATCAAATATTAAATGCATTGGATAACTGAATATCACCCATTGGGATATTCTGTGATCTCTCAAAGACTTTTGATTGTGTGAGTCATGAAATTCCCCTACATAAGCTTAAGTATTGTGGTATGAGTGGGACAGTGTTCAAATGGTTTAATTCATATGTAACTGGTTGAAATTAGCAGTACATATAGTCTGCAAAATCAGCAGAGTCCTCTAACTGGGGAGGTAACAAGACTGGTGTCCCACAGGGTTCAGTCTTGGGTCACTTATTGTTCTTAACATATATTAATGACTTGCCACTCTATATTCATAAAGATGCAAAGCTAGTTCTTTTTGCTGATGATACAAATATAGTAATCACATCCAACAGCAAGAATCAGCTGAGGAAACTGTAAATGGACTCTCTCTAAATTTTGAGAAAACACAATTTACACAATTCTGTACAGTAAATGGCATAACACTATTGATAAATACAGACTATGAACAGAAGTCTGTTGGTAAGGTAGAATATTCAAAATTTCTGGGTGTATTCACTGATGAGAAATTGTATTGGAAGAGACACATCAATGATCTGCTGAAACGGTTAGGATCAGTTACTTTTGCTCTTAGCATTATTGGAAATTTTGTTGATAAACATATCAGTTAATTAGCCGACTGTGCCCATTTTCATTCACTGCTTTCATATGGCATGGTATTTTGGGGCAATTAAGAGAGAAAGTGTTCATTGCACAAAAGCTTGTAATCAGAATAATAGCTGGAGCCCACCCAAGATCACTTTGCAGACATTTATGCAAGGAATTCGGGACATTCAAAGTACCATCGCAGTACATATATTCACTTATGACATTTGTCATTAATAACCCATTTCAATTCAAAAATAGCAGCGAAGTTCAGAACCACAACAACAGAAGAAAGGATGATCTTCACTATTGTGGATTAAATCTCACATTGGGACAGGAAGAAGTGAATTATGCAGCCACAAAAATCAACATTTAGAAGCAAATTAAAAGGATTTCTGAATGAAGACTCCTTCCACTCAATAGATGAATTTTTAGATATGAAGTAGTAATTGTAAAAAAATGAATTATTCTGTGTAAAAAAACTTCCGTTAAAGTGACACGTTCCACATCATTATGAAATGTCGTATTCATGATCTATGGAACCAGGATTAATGTATGTATGTATGCATATTTACAGGGACAACAGACACACGTCCATTGTTTTTTAGTGTAACATGAGATCAACTAAATAACCGTGGAGACGCTTGCAACAAACAACATGAACAAGCCTAAAACATTTTCATAGAATGAGCGCTCGCATTTTTAGAAGCAGTCAAAATACATAACACGAATTCTGAGACCGCAAGTCAATCAGAGACAAGTCATCCCCAGTTTACAACTGCAACACATGAAATAAGCACAAGGAAACGCGATGGCGACACACTTAAACACGCCGACGTACTTACAAGTAGGAACAACGAGATTATAGTACGCTAAAATCCAGTCAGATAATTACAATACTGTGTCAGGTACAATTCTCACAAACAACATGTTCACAGATCAAGTCAGTAGGTGGACATCTAGCGAACAGTGGTACCTCTAATCTCAATTTAGTGACTGGTTTTGCGCTCAGTACACATATGCGATACATTCTGGTCGTCCTCTCGGGGAGTAGCAAATTACTTCCTCTTCAGTACACACTACTCGCATCCTGTCATTAAGACACCGAATCAACCAGATTTAGAGCAATAGTAACACGGTCTTAACACCAGCTAATACAACACAACAGACCGCTAAGTCATACGACACTGTCTTTCAAGTGACTAAGCTAACAATCACACATGACACATGTGTGCCTCATTACCGATCGCACGTCACAGTGGAGCTGCTATCTCCATGTCCAGCAACTGGAAACATTTGAAGCGCTGTTCTTGTAATGTGCAAACGTGAGGCATATTGCGTATACCTTTTATAAATTCCGTATTTATTCAATTCCAATAGCTCCCTGTCCACAACCATACGCATCTGTAGCGCTCCATGCATAAATCAACCCCTGTTTAATGTTGATGAGAACACGTTTCATACCTTCGAAATATACCATTTAGCAGATCAGTAGGGGTTCATTAACTGTAAGATTGTTATAGATCTCTTCTTTTTCCAGGTACTATGTAAGACATTGAGCTAAGAACTGGAGAACTAGTCATATGTGGGAGGAGCTGCGGGTGGAATTGGCCAGCCCAATAAAATATTTATTGCAAAGAAATAATTTAATTTATTTTTAAAACCAATACTGCACCGAAAACAATAAAAACTGCACAAGTTTATTGCCATGTGGCTTAATAACAAATGCAGGGAATTAATCACGTGCAAAATCAACACTTAAAGAATTTATAACGACATAGGTTGGCAGAGGAAACTTACACTCGGGAGCTGATCTCTATCACCAAAACTGAATGTACACTCTGTTTGCTGAGCTTGACAATTTCGCTCAGCAGACTGAATATACATGGTAACTGAAACATTCAAAAGCCAGTTCCATTATGCTTAGAAATAAATAAAGGATACACAATAATTAACATATCCATACAGACAACTATGAACTGTACACAGAACATGGTAGAACCTAGACGTTTTCAGAGCTATAAATTAATATTTATGAAATCTAATAATATTTAATAATGGAATTATTAACATATAAGAGCCATAGGATAGGCAATAATCAGTCTCATAATGCAACATTGAATAGAATTGGGGAGAAGAGGAGTTTGTGGCACAACTTGACAAGAAGAAGGGACCAGTTGGTAGGACATGTTCTGAGGCATCAAGGGATCACAAATTTAGCATTGGAGGGCAGCGTGGAGGGTAAAAATCGTAGAGGGAGACCAAGAGATGAATACACTAAGCAGATTCAGAAGGATGTAGGTTGCAGTAAGTACTGGGAGATGAAGAAGCTTGCACAGGATAGGGTAGCAGGAGAGCTGCATCAAACCAGTCTCAGGACTGAAGACCACAACAACAACATATGCAACATTGTTCAGGATAACTCGTAATATTGGAAGGCTACACTTATATCAGACCCAATGGCAGTGATTTGCAACTTTACAGCTTATAGTGAAAAAGCAACTTGAGTTAGCCAGCATTGACTTAACACCGAAGAAGTCAATAATGCTTGGAAACGTAAATAAATTTTCCTTAGGTTCGATTTATGAAACACAGTCACTGGCTGTGGAACACAGAATAGCCGAAAGCGAATGTTTTAATAGGCTTCTCACTGCTCTTCTGGTGGTCACACGAACGAAGTCGTCAATAACTAGTTCTTATAGGTGCAGCTAGACGCCGTCTGTCACTAGCCGAATTCTTCCGCCTGTAGCATGTGTACCCAAAAGCACTACACAGAGTGCGTCTCCTCCAACGGGTTAGTGTAAACAGCAAGGCACACCGCTGCGGCGAGAAATTCGACCGTCTGCTGTGCAGCGTCAGCAGCAGCACAAAGGCTCCTGGCACACGACGAGGAACAGGCTAACTGCGAGCCTCTGCGGACAAAGCTCTTGCGAGGGCGGGAATTCCGCATTCGAGAGGGACGCGAGAGCACTCGTTCCTAAGTTGCAGAGTCAAAGATAAGATAGAGGGAAGACCTCTATTGATACGATGTTGTCATATCATGTCTCTAGAGGGCTTCACATCTAAATGGTTAGATTGGTCTCCTTTAAGCCACTGTAGTGTTATTGGAAGTGACTGTATCCTCAGAAAACTGGATGCCACCCCACGTGTGATTAACTGCTGAATAGTTAAAACTATGACTTCTGAAATTTTACCCCCGTATTTCTTCTTTCAGTTGTTGTTGTTGTTGTTGTGGTCTTCAGTCCTGAGACTGGTTTGATGCAGCTCTCCATGCTACTCTATCCTGTGCAAGCTTTTTCATCTCCCAGTACCTACTGCAACCTACATCCTTCTGAATCTGCTTAGTGTATTCATCTCTTGGTCTCCCTCTACGATTTTTACCCTCCACGCTGCCCTCCAATACTAAATTGGTGATCCCTTGATGCCTCAGAACATGTCCTACCAACCGATCCCTTCTTCTGGTCAAGTTGTGCCACAAACTTCTCTTCTCCCCAATCCTATTCAATACTTCCTCATTAGTTACGTGATCTACCCATCTAATCTTCAGCATTCTTCTGTAGCACCACATTTCGAAAGCTTCTATTCTCTTCTTGTCCAAACTATTTATCGTCCATGTTTCACATCCATACATGGCTACACTCCATACGAATACTTTCAGAAATGACTTCCTGACACTTAAATCAATACTGGATGTTAACAAATTTCTCTTCTTCAGAAACGCTTTCCTTGCCATTGCCAGCCTACATTTTATATCCTCTCTACTTCGACCATCATCAGTTATTTTGCTCCCCAAATAGCAAAACTCCTTTACTACTTTAAGTGCCTCATTTCCTAATCTAATTCCCTCAGCATCACCCGACTTAATTAGACTACATTCCATTATCCTTGTTTTGCTTTTGTTGATGTTCATCTTATATCCTCCTTTCAAGACACTGTCCATTCCATTCAACTGCTCTTCCAAGTCCTTTGCTGTCTCTGACAGAATTACAATGTCATCGGCGAACCTCAAGGTTTTTATTTCTTCTCCATGAATTTTAATCCCTACTCCGAATTTTTCTTTTGTTTCCTTTACTGCTTGCTCAATATACAGATTGAACAACATCGGGGAGAGGCTACAACCCTGTCTTACACCCTTCCCAACCACTGCTTCCCTTTCATGTCCCTCGACTCTTATAACTGCCATCTGGTTTCTGTACAAATTGTAAATAGCCTTTCGCTCACTGTATTTTACCCCTGCCACCTTTAGAATTTGAAAGAGAGTATTCCAGTCAACATTGTCAAAAGCTTTCTCTAAGTCTACAAATGCTAGAAACGTAGGTTTGCCTTTCCTTAATCTTTCTTCTAAGATAAGTCGTAAGGTCAGTATTGCCTCACGTGTTCCAGTGTTTCTACGGAATCCAAACTGATCTTCCCGAGGTTGGCTTCTACTAGTTTTTCCATTCGTCTGTAAAGAATTCGTGTTAGTATTTTGCAGCTGTGACTTATTAAACTGATAGTTCGGTAATTTTCACATCTGTCAACACCTGCTTTCTTTGGGATTGGAATTATTATATTCTTCTTGAAGACTGATGGTATTTCGCCTGTTTCATACATCTTGCTCACCAGATGGTAGAGTTTTGTCAGGACTGGCTCTCCCATGGCCGTCAGTAGTTCCAATGGAATATTGTCTACTCCGGGGGCCTTGTTTCGACTCAGGTCTTTCAGTGCTCTGTCAAACTCTTCACGCAGTATCGTATCTCCCATTTCATCTTCATCTACATCCTGTTCCATTTCCATAATATTGTCCTCAAGTACATCGCCCTTGTATAGACCCTCTATATACTCCTTCCACCTTTCTGCTTTCCCTTCTTTGCTTAGCACTGGGTTTCCATCTGAGCTCTTGATATTCATACAAGTCGTTCTCTTATCTCCAAAGGTCTCTTTAATTTTCCTGTAGGCGGTATCTATCTTACCCCTAGTGAGATAGGCCTCTACATCCTTACATTTGTCCTCTAGCCATCCCTGCTTAGCCATTTTGCACTTCCTGTTGATCTCATTTTTGAGACGTTTGTATTCCTTTTTGCCTGTTTCACTTACTGCATTTTTATATTTTCTCCTTTCATCAATTAAATTCAATATTTCTTCTGTTACCCAAGGATTTCTACTAGCCCTCGTCTTTTTACCTACGTGATCCTCTGCTGCCTTCACTACTTCATCCCTCAAAGCTACCCATTCTTCTTCTACTGTATTTATTTCCCCCATTCCTGTCAATTGCTCCCTTATGCTCTCCCTGAATCTCTGTACAACCTCTGGTTCTTTTAGTTTATCCAGGTCCCATCTCCTTAAATTCCCACCTTTTTGCAGTTTCTTCAGTTTTAATCTACAGGTCATAACCAATAGATTGTGGTCAGAGTCCACATCTGCCCCTGGAAATGTCTTACAATTTAAAACCTGGTTCCTAAATCTCTGTCTTACCATTATATAATCTATCTGATACCTTTTAGTATCTCCAGGGTTCTTCCATGTATACAACCTTCTTTCATGATTCTTAAACCAAGTGTTAGTTATGATTATGTTGTGCTCGGTGCAAAATTCTAGCAGGCGTCTTCCTCTTTCATTTCTGTCCCCCAATCCATATTCACCTACTATGTTTCCTTCTCTCCCTTTTCCTACACTCGAATTCCAGTCACCCATGACTTAAATTTTCGTCTCCCTTCACAATCTGAATAATTTCTTTTATTTCATCATACATTTCTTCAATTTCTTCGTCATCTGCAGAGCTAGTTGGCATATAAACTTGTACTACTGTAGTAGGTGTGGGCTTCGTATCTATCTTGGCCACAATAATGCGTTCACTATGCTGTTTGTAGTAGCTTACCCGCATTCCTATTTTCCTATTCATTATTAAACCTACTCCTGCATTCCCCCTATTTGATTTTGTGTTTATAACCCTGTAGTCACCTGACCAGAAGTCTTGTTCCTCCTGCCACCGAACTTCACTAATTCCCACTATATCTAACTTCAACCTATCCATTTCCCTTTTTAAATTTTGTAACCTACCTGCCCGATTAAGGGATCTGACATTCCACGCTCCGATCCGTAGAACGCCAGTTTTCTTTCTCCTGATAACGACATCCTCTTGAGTAGTCCCCGCCCGGAGATCCGAATGGAGGACTATTTTACCTCCGGAATATTTTACCCAAGAGGACGCCATCATCATGTAATCATACAGTAAAGCTGCATGCCCTCGGGAAAAATTACGGCTGTAGTTTCCCCTTGCTTTCAGCCGTTCGCAGTACCAGCACAGCAAGGCCGTTTTGGTTATTGTTACAAGGCCAGATCAGTCCATCATCCAGACTGTTGCCCTTGCAACTACTGAAAAGGCTGCTGCCCCTCTTCAGGAACCACACGTTTGTCTGGCCTCTCAACAGATACCCCTCCGTTGTGGTTGCACCTACGGTACGGCTATCTGTATCGCTGAGGCACGCAAGCCTCCCCACCAACGGCAAGGTCCATGGTTCATGGGGAAGCTTCTTTCAGTAATTCGGCCAATGAGAGGAGAGTGGTTTAGCAGTACGGAGATACCAAAGAGAGGCATAAGATTGAATAATAAGATTACTGAACAAGTTTCATTTTTACAAAATGTTGACAAAGTGAACGTATGCGATGAAATACATGGTAACAGTGTATGATAACGGTTGGTGCGAAAACAATAAATGGAAAATAATAAGTGGTAAATCAGACGACCGAATTGTAGATGTATTATTTCGTTACATCACATAACATAAATAATTTCAAGAAAAGACGCAGTGAAGTTGAGATCATTAACATCTTAAAGGTAAAGGACTTACGTGTGTGTGGCAAAGAAATTCTTCCAAGTTCAACTCTCGGGAATTTCATTGTTCAGAATTAAAAGTTTTCATCCAGCAGGTTCTTCAGTAACAGTTTCAGCAGTCAGAACACATCATAGGAAATACTGAAGAATTAATACTTAAAAATGGATAAACACTTAATCAAGTAAAAGGTAACAAGTATTTGGCTTTAGATGCCAGGATAATAACAGACAAAGACAGTAAAAACAGTTCATAACGCATAAGATACTTAACTCTTCTATACTACGGCTTCTAATTTTTAATGTTAGTCTCATGTTGTTGTTTTAGGTGGAATCATATTACAATTTTCTCCCAGCAAAAGTCTACGAGAACGTTGTACTGATCCTTTGCTCTCATCCAATGTGTGAACTGATACTGGCAAGTATATTTGGTTATTTACTATTTTCATGATAATTAGAAAAAAAGATTCGTGTGCTATATGTTTCTAATGATTGTCAGGATACGAGGTTGTTGCAATATAATACTTAACGCGATTTGCACCGACAGAAAACGCCTGCAGAAGTAAATCAGATTCATAAAATTTGTTGAGGTCGGGGCAAGGCCTCGAGTCTCATGACACAGAAAAACATAGACGCTTTTCAATTGAATTATCTTTGCAAATGTCTAGCATTTACAGCTCAGCGAAAATTTCGCATTTTAAGATTTTTGGATTTTAGTGTAATTCAAATCCGTTAACGAATCGCTGTGGATAGATTTTATCTTGTTTCTAACAGTGAGATGCACGTTCAAATTTCTTTTTGCAGAGCTTGGCATGCTATTTTACGTTTATAGTCCAAAGATTCTTATATTCCAGTGTGCTTGGATCGATTTGTGGAAAGCATGAACCACGTAGAATCTAAATCTGTAGTCTTAGTTTTAATGAGAAAGGCATTGCACTCATCGTTATTGTACAAATATGTTTAATGATGACTTGGCATATATACATGAAGGCAGCCACATAGCACACTGCAGTCAGGCGCAGTAATGGGCATACGTTTGATGCAGATAACTAACTAGGCAACGTGGATGGATGGTTCCATCACTCACTGACGCTGGGCAGAGCGCTCGTATGCAGATCACAAGCCGCCTCCCCATTACAGGAGCTTTCACGCGGCTAATGATCACTGACGGCGCCGGTGAAACATAAAACTTGGTCACATCCACCAAACTAAGTACAGTTTGCTAGATGTTTCAGATAATATGCAGAAATGTTTGGAAAGGAAAGTATAAAAATTTTGATAGCTCTCATAACTTTCGAATATGTACTTGTCTGAAAGTACTTTACGTCAGTTAGCGGTCGTAGATCGCTGAATGGGCCAAAATAGCAAGTGATTGCATCACGTTATTTCTCAAAGTATTGATGCTAACGTACTTTTGATTCTCTCGAAGATTCTACACCGACAGTACCCCTCCTTTCTCCTGTCTTCATTACCGCATTTATCAATTCATACTTGAAAACACCACGAAATGTTCTAATGTAGCACCTCTTAAGGCATTTCGTTACATAAAAGTTAGTGCACGGTCTGTTTTGTATAATATGAGGAAGTCCCTTTTGGTTGACATATGGAGCAATATCACGACGACACAGTTTCAAATATAAGTCTTGGCTGCGCGCTGCTTCTAACGATTCCACAAATGTGGTGCTTCTGCTTTCTAACACTTTCTCTGTGGTTTTAGCAATTATGACCAATATTTCTGTACCATCAGCAGCTCCTGTGACAGGAATTCTCATATATACGAGGGCAGTTCAATAAGTAATGCAACACATTTTTTTCTGAAACAGGGGTTGTTTTATTCAGCATTGAAATACACCAGGTTATTCCCCAATCTTTTAGCTACACAACACTATTTTTCAACGTAATCTCCATTCAGTGCTACGGCCTTACGCCATCTTGAAATGAGGGCCTGTATGCCTGCACGGTACCATTCCACTGGTCGATGTCGGAGCCAACGTCGTACCGCATCAATAACTTCTTCATCATCCGCGTAGTGCCTCCCACGGATTGCGTCCTTCATTGGGCCAAACATATGGAAATCCGACGGTGCGAGATCGGGGCTGTAGGGTGCATGAGGAAGAACAGTCCACTGAAGTTTTGTGAGCTCCTCTCGGGTGCGAAGACTTGTGTGAGGTCATGCGTTGTCATGAAGGAGAAGAAGTTCGTTCAGATTTTTGTGCCTACGAACACGCTGAAGTCGTTTCTTCAATTTCTGAAGAGTAGCACAATACACTTCAGAGTTGATCGTTTGACCATGGGGAAGGACATCGAACAAGATAACCCCTTCAGCGTCCCAGAAGATTGTAACCATGACTTTACCGGCTGAGGGTATGGCTTTAAACTTTTTCTTGGTAGGGGAGTGGGTGTGGCGCCACTCCATTGATTGCCGTTTTGTTTCAGTTTCGAAGTGATGAACCCATGTTTCACCGCCTGTAACAATCTTTCACAAGAAATTGTCACCCTCAGCCACATGACGAGCAAGCAATTCTGCACAGATGGTTCTCCTTTGCTCTTTATGGTGTTCGGTTAGACAACGAGGGACCCAGCGGGAACAAACCTTTGAATATCCCAACTGGCGAACAATTGTGACAGCACTACCAACAGAGATGTCAAGTTGAGCACTGAGTTGTTTGATGGTGATCCGTCGATCATCTCCACGCCGGCCGAAGTGGCCGTGCGGTTAAAGGCGCTGCAGTCTGGAACCGCAAGACCGCTACGGTCGCAGGTTCGAATCCTGCCTCGGGCATGGATGTTTGTCATGTCCTTAGGTTAGTTAGGTTTAACTAGTTCTAAGTTCTAGGGGACTAATGACCTCAGCAGTTGAGTCCCATAGTGCTCAGAGCCATTTGATCATCTCCAACGAGTGTGTTCGCTCGCACCGCCATTGCAGGAGTCACAGCTGTGCACGGCAGGTCCGTACGCGGGAGATCAGACAGTCTTGCTTGACCTTGTGGCGATGATGACACACGCTTTTCCCAACGACTCACCGTGCTTTTGTCCACTGCCAGATCACCGTAGACATTCTGCAAGGGCCTATGAATATCTGAGATGCCCTGGTTGTCCGCCAAAAGAAACTGGATCACTGCCGTTGTTTGCAACGCACATCCGTTACAGACGCCATTTTAACAGCTCCGTACAGCGCTGCCACCTGTCGGAAGTCAATGAAACTATACGAGACGAAGCGGGAATGTTTGAAAATATTCCACAAGAAATTTCCGGTTTTTTCAACCAAAATTGGTAGAGAAAAAAAATGTGTTGCATTACTTATTGAACTGCCCTCGTATTTTTTCTGAATGATGTTTCTTTTGCTGTCGTTACACCATCTTCCCCGTATTACTTATCAAAATTAATGATTGAGATATCATTTTAAAGATTTATTTATCCATTAATGACGAAAATACACGGTTTAAACTTGTTATGTCCATTTAAAACCTTTATTTTGAAAATACTTCTGTAAATACTTGTTTAACTGACATGCAGGGCAGCTGTTGCAGTTGTCTAGATTCTTTTCGCAGGCGTAGACTATCAAGCGGTTCCGGTCATACACGTCGAAGTAAACAATTTAGAAGTCGGCATTTATTGACAATCTAATTTTATTATTATGCACAAGTGCGGTTTTGGCTGTTTACTCCCTTTAAAGATGCCTTGTGTACTGCAGAAATAAACTGATTTACATTAGTGCTCATTATCACAGGTTAGTCCCGTTTACTGTTATAATTTAGTTTATAAATTGATCTATTTAACTGCCAATTCGTCATTACTTTACAGCGTTTGCAACGTTACGTTACACTTCTCCTAACCATAGAACCATTAATCTACATATTCATTGCCTGGGATATTTATTTGTTATTAATTTTTCTTAAAATGAATAAATACAAAAACAAATAATTCTCAAATATCTGCTAACTTTTTTTTTCGGTATTTCCACGATGCCATGGGACACAACATGGAGACTGAGAGGCGGACCTCCGACTAGAGAACATTCCACATCAGTTTCCACACAAAGTGGCGAACAAAGACAACTTAGACTTCAGCAAGATTCGAGGAGAAGCTCAGCGCATTCTCAGGGACGACCGATTAAGTGCTCAACGGCAGTTTGTGTAAGACAACGACTTTGTTTCACCAGCATACCTCCGTCACCTCCATCAAAATATCAGTACAAGAAGACAACTACATAAACTTCTAAAAACATATCGCTCTGCCCGTATGTTCCCTATAGGCAACGAAGCGCAAACACACAGTAATGGTAATATGGACCAAATGTACACACATTGCTCTGTAAGGTTGTTTGCAGGGGAGTTCAGTGACAATTCAGTCACCATGCGCTGCGGCAAGGGTAATTTTAACGTAGAGTCCACAAAAGTTTTTGAAGAGTTTCAAAACCTCATAGAGCGTAATAATAATGACTATACTAGGAGCTACCAAGAAAGTATTGCCCAAATTAACACTGCTCTGACTTTTACTTCGGTTCAGTTTAACTCAGTTCCAGACAATGTTCCACTCTGTTTTAGAATACACAGGCAGCTGTATCACATGGTAGAAAGTTTGCCACCTCCTTCAAGAGTTGTATCAACTTACATTGCTCATTTCGTAATGGATTTTGATGCTGCATTACAATAAAGGCAACAGAATCCGCTGTAGAGAAAATAATGGTTACATTGCAAGCAATGTTCGATACACACACTCCTTACGCACAGATGTTTAAATCCATAAAAGAGGGTGCGTACAATATACCTTATTTACAAATACCATTCACTATTAGCATCCTGGAAGATCCAACGTGCCTACAATCAGTAAAGTGGCTACTGTTTATATCACTGATGACGCAATACCACCAGGCAATTCGTCTTGTCATAGATTCTAAAAGAACCGATGCACGTACTACAATTTCTTACTTGAACCCCCATTCTGATCTGATTCTTCGGTGTGGTGATTTTGGATCGACTGTAGATAATGGTTCAAATGGATCTGAGCACTAAGGGACATAACATCTGAGGTCATCAGTCCCCTAGAACTTAAAACTACTTAAACCTAACTAACCTAAGGACATCACACACATCCATGCCCGAGGCAGAATTCGAACTTGCGACCGTAGCAGTCACGCGGTTCCAGACTGAAGCGCCTAGAACTTCTCGACCACCGCGGCCGGCGACTGTACATAAGCCAGATGTTAAAGTTCATGTTAATGCACCGAGAACAGACACAAAGCAGCAACAGTACTATCGTATGCACACTGAGGTGCCAAAGTCATCGGATAGCGATGTGCATGTATACAGATGGCGGTAGCATCGCGTACACAAGTATAAAAGGGCAGTGCAGTGGCGGAACTGTCACTTTTACTCAAGTAATTCATGTGAAAACTTTTCCGATGTGATTAAAGCCACGGTAGTGCAGTTAACAGACTTTGAACGTGGAATGGTAGTTGGAGCTAGACGCATGGGAAATCGTTAGGGAATTCAACATTCCGGGATCCACAGTAACATGAGTGTGCCTCGAATACCAAATTTCAGGCATTACCTGTCACCATAGACGACGCATTGGTCGACGGCCTTCGATTAACGATCGAGAGCAGTGACGTTTGCGTCGAGTTTTCAGTGCCAGCAGACAAGCAACACTGCGTGGAATAGCTGCAGAATTCAGTGTGGGACGTATGACGAACATATACGTTAGGACAGTGTGGTGAACTTTGGCATTAATGGGCTGTGGCAGCAGATAACAGGCGCGAGTACCTTTGCTAACTGCACGACATCTCCTTCACTGCTTCTCTTGGGCTAGTGACCATATCAGTTGGACTCTACACGACTGAAAAAACGTACCTTGGTCAGATGAGTCCCAATATCAGTTGGCAAGAGCTGATGGTAGGATTCGAGTATGGCGCATACTTCACGAGGCCAGGGACCCAGTTGTCAACGAAGCACTGGACAAACTGGTTGTGGCTCCATAATGGTGTGGGCTGTGTTTACATGGAATGGACTGGGTTATCTTGTCAAACTGAACCGGACATAGACTGGAAATGGTTTCGTTCGGCTACTTGGAGACCATTTGCTGCCGTTAATGGACATCATGGTCCCAAACAACCGACGGAATTTTTGTGAATGATAATGCGCCGTGTCACCGGGCCACAATTATTCGCGACTGTTTTGTAGAACATTCTGGACAATTCGAGTGAATTTCTCCACCCAGATCGCCCGACATGAATCTCGTCGAAAATTTAACTGAAAGGTCAGTTCGTGCACGAAATCCTGCACCTGTAACACTTTCACAATTATGGACGGCTAGAGGCTCCATGGCTCAATATTTCTGCAGGGGACTGCCAATGACTTGTAAAGTTCATGCCACGCCGAAATGCTGCACTACGCCGGACAGAGGAGGTCCGAGGTGATATTACAAGGTTCAAATGGTTCAAATGACTCTGAGCACTATGGGACTTAACATCTGAGGTCATCAGTCCCCGTGACTTAGAACTACTTAAACCTAACTAACCTAAGGACGTTACACTCATCCATGCCCGAGGCAGGATTCGAACCTGCGACCGTAGCAGCAGCGCGGTTCCGGACGGAAACGCCTAGAACCGCTCGGCCACAGCGGCTGGCTATTACAAGATATCCCATGATTTTTATCACCTGAGTATAATGATATCATATTTTTACCCTCAGACCAACATTTATTAGTGCTGTTTAAAATATAATATATTTTATTAAAAAAATAATTGCGTTTACTTATTTACCCATTAGTGTATTTCCCATCGGTGACCGATCAAGGTAGAGTACGATTTATCCACAAAGGTCAGCTAGCATACTTTTAGTTTCGTTGCATTTATTTCGCCTCCAGCTGCTGTTGTTTAACGATACACAACTCTCTTTTTACCAGTTACATATTGTGATTCCAAATGCTCGCCCCGATAGCCGAGTGGTCTCCGAGCCCCCACCGGTCCACACATACCCCAAAAAAGAAAAAAAACAAAAAATGAAAACAAAAAGAAATTAAAAATAGAAAAAAGGGTGTTCGCGCAGAGCGATAGCAAAAAAAGCGAAAAAAAGATTAAAAAGTGGTCAGCGTGGCGGATTACCGTCCTACGGGCCCAGGTTAGATTCCCGGCTGGATCGGAGATTTTCTCCGCTCAGGGACTGGGTGTTATGTCGTCTTCATCATCATTTCATCCCCATCCGGCGCGTACGTCGCCCAATGTGGCGTCGAATGTAATATGACCTGCACCAAGGCGGCCAGACCTGCCCCGAAAGGGGCATCCCGGCCAATGACGCCAACCACTCGTTTCCATTCCAAATAAGACCAACATGTGATCTTTCTTCTTCTTCTTCTTTTTCTTCTTCTTGATCCTGTTTGTATCTTTATTTATTTACATCTACATTTACATACATATTTCACAGGTCATCATCACTATTGTGTTAAGGTTGTTAATCAAACTGACAGTTGTATTTTAATCGCAGTAAGTTTTATGGGCTTCATCATTGGAGATGAATAACAAATAGTGCTAGGATTTAATACTGCGAAGAAATAACCTCCAGAAGAAATGAGTGCAGATGGTTTCTTCATCTGGGAACAGTTGTTTGGTATCCATTTGCGGAGTTAAACAAGTAAAGTGGTTGTTGTGGCACGGTATTTTCACATACTCGAATTTAGAGAGGAATCTCCTCCTCCCGAAAATATCTTGCGACGTAGACATAGATTTTTGATTATAGGCTACGGTTTGTGAGACTTGTAATTGGGTGATTCGCCGTTTGATAGCTGTCATGCAGAATGTAGCCTGCTGAATGGCTTCTAGGGAACATCCGAGCAGTTGTTTATTTAGAGCAGCCAGCTGAATAATGTTTTTCACCATATGGAGAGGCTTAAATGTTAATCCTGTGACCATATGCCAAGTAACACTAGTATACATTTCGCATTTTTATTATTAGTGTTATATGACGTTGTGCAAGTTTGAATGATGAGTACTATGTTCCTTTAGGAATGAACCATTAAACCCCCGAATTTTTGAAGTTTCGAAGTCCCATATATTTAACGGCTTCAAAATTCCAATTATTCTTAAAATCACTTAATGAATTAATGTGTCAAATATTTGACGTCAAGCATGTAAACGAGAAAAAGGTTAGATAACGTTTGAAATTCTGTTTAGAGTTTGTTGTAAGATGCTAGGTGCTCCCACTCTCAAGTACTGGATGAATAAAATCGGGGCTTTTGCACGGCGGGTTACGCTGCCTCCAGATATAACAGTTTCTGGCTCTAAAATTTTCATACTACGTTAAACTTGTACATAAGATTATACCTCTTATTGAGTAAATAATGAAAAAAATTTTTAAATTAGTTCAATAATTATATGGAATACTCAAAATAAAAATTTTGTTGCTATTAGAAGCCGTTAGATAGATAACTTGCAACTGTGACCAAATTGCCGTGTCATGGATTAGTTACTTAGTAATATAGATGGTCGACTTCTTGCAAAATTTCGTCCTCTCCTGATCTGAGAGGCTTTCCAAAATCGGCACCATTCATCAAACGCCCTTTTCGTTCAGAAGCTACAAAGTCTGAGTAAGGTAGACGTATTAAGGAAGGCATCCCTTCAGTAATACTACTGTTTTATAATCGGTATACTTCTCTGTGATACCGGAATGCCTAGAGAAATCGCACTCTTTTACGTTGATACACTGATACATTAGTTCTTATGCATAAGAGATAGTTCATTTTCAAGTTCCAGGATGAATTTCTTCCGTTAGTCTGGCATTACAATGTTTTAAGTGCCTTTCTTGTTCCTTGAATGTCGGCTGCTCTTGTAATTGTAATGAGGCGGAAGTATTCCAGTCCCGTTCCTTCAATCGATTGGAATCCGCCAATGTATATCGGGATCGTTGTCGATAACTGCATCGGAAGGTACTGTAAAATATTTAGTTTCCTGGTGGCAGCAGTGGAGAAGAGCCTTGGTTGATATTGTAAAGATGGTTTATAGGAGAGTGTTGGTGGTGTCAAGTCACTCAGTATGAGCCGTAAATATAGTGACTGTTACAGGAGACTAATAACGGCAATTATCTGGCGCGGGGTATATTCCTGGCACAGATAATTACGTCGAACTCATGAAGTCTGTGCAGCAGTGGATATTGTGAAACTCCTGTTCTGTGAGGTATAAATTTCTGAGATAATGTGTATCTATGAAATTTCAACTGTGTTTCTTTGGCTTCCATCAGCGGCACATTTGTCGGGGTGGAATAATTAGCTCCCAGACGAACACTGATATCACAATGCTGCAGGATGACGACGGAACCAAAGATGCTTAAGCCCGCTGATGTTGACATCAAGAGCAGTATAATTCCTTATATAGTTGGACTCTTCATAACACGGTTTTTCATCATCTTCTTACTATTCATCTTTCCTCTACTTCTTCAGTATACGTCATTTTCCTACTATTTTAATCAACATGGCTTGTATATGTATTTATCAACATTGATTTGCGCTCCCCATTTCCCGAATCTTTGCTTTTACAGACAGATTTTCTTTCATAGGGTTATATGTGAACTACAGTGTCACGTGCACTGATGTGTTGTGTAGTCTCATATGCTATATTGTAGGCAGTGACACAAAAATAGCATATAATTCCATTAAAAAACGCAAATTCAGTGCCCTGATTCGGCAGCTGGAAATACTAAATTTATTGTGGGCATCAGAAAATGAATCACATTGTCCACCATTACATACTGAAAGTAGAAGCTCTATAAATTATTTATTTGTCGTTGGCATATTTTGAGTGGTTTGTTTGAGGTGCCTCACTTTATATGTGTTTCTCACTTTTGGTATCCTTCTTGAAGGCTCAAACTGAATCAGCATTTTCATGGTCCAGTTGTTTGCTCACAGGTGGGAATGTTTGAAACCTATAGACTACAGAAATGATCTTTTATTCCACAAACCAGATTCGGAGCTGTTGCTCACAAGCTATACAAAGAGGAAGGAGATGATTTCATATCGTCTTTAAATTCTTTGCAGCAGATGAAATTTGGATTAAAATAAAGATAACCATGTTCTAAACCAAACATGTCAGGGAGTGAGAGAAATATCAGAATGACATTTATCTTAACATATTTTGGTAGGCGACCAAAGTATCTCGTATTGAGTGAAACAGTATTTCATCAATCTCTCTTACATTGTCACAGCATGAATAATCTGTTGCAACAACCACTCTTTGTCACGTTTCTTTTACCCACATTTCCATATCATTAAATTGTCGAATGAATTTAAAACACGAGTGCACGGAAAACAAAGTTCTTTGAGACATTGCTTTTAATATGGTTCAATACTGCAACACACATTAAGAAATTTGCTTTTGATTGTATTTTCTTGCCAACATCTGGTACAGTTGTTTTAGGAGTAGAGCGTGCATCAAAGTGTGGAGCTTCCAATTCTTCTGTCATCTGAGTAGTTTCCTGTCAAACAGACTTAACAAGATTTTCCCAGAGGGTCGCGCACCAACTGGGCAGACAAGTCTGCCATTCGGTTCATTCATCCAGCACACACAGAATTTGAAGGCTCCCAAATATCAAGTTTGATTGTTTTTGTGAGTTTGTGTACGGGTTAGAATCCGTCATGGTCAAAATATCTGTCATATTGTAAATATTGTCTTTCGACAAACAAGTGCCATTGACTTCTCGTGCAGGCGACACTATATACAATCAGATAACAGCACTTTAATTTATATCAAAGATTATCGAAAAATACCACTGCTGCAAATTGGATCTCCAAGGATAGGCCGAATAAAACGCTTTTGCTATCACTTTATTCATTTTATATACAGAGACGATTAGTTGTGCATACCTCTTCAAGATGAGTCGAGCAACTGATGTACAAAAAGACAGTGTCATTTTTACAAAAATTCTAGCTCTGGAGATCGAAGGACTAATGGACTTTCACCGGAATTAAAACGTATGACATCTGGAAGTCGAACTCATGGTATGTGTAATGAAAATAGCAAAATTCCTCGAGCGAGTACTGAACTGCTACCTTCGAGTCGCAATTACGTATAAGTTGAAATAATGAGGTTCTTGCTTCAATTCATACAGCAGAAAATTTTCGCAACTTTAAGAATGGAGAAAACAAAAAAATATCAATATTGAGATTCGAACTCAGTGGTAAATAATTACGTGTGCTGTTGGACAAGTGCTTTTTTGTGTTTTCCATTAGAGGTGGAAGGAGACGGGGTGATGAACGAGAAGATGTGGCCGAGGGGTCAGAAAGTATTAACGTCACAGGTGAAAGTGATTATAGGTATCGTTAGCTGTTTTGCTCCAGAGTCCGTATAAAAATACTACATGATGTGCATCTAGGAATTAGAGCAATGATGAAAGAAGAAGGACTTGAAGAAGGTGTTGTTTCAGTTGAAATTGGGAAATAGGTATAAAAGCAACATAGGAGGAGCTTGCAGAATTATTTTCAGAATGTCTGTGGAGGAAAAAACGAGAAAAAATTAGCTTTTTCATTTCACAGACAGGAGACAAACAAGACTAATGTACTGTAAGCGTATCTACTTTCGGTCAATAATTTAAATATAGCCTCGAAGTCATCACGGCGTATGTAGAAAAAAACTGGGTGGTAGTGAAGGCGAGGAACAAGATGAATTAGGAAGTGGATCTGACAGCCATTTCCAAAAAGTAAAGGAAATTGTAAAACAGAGCAGTGAGAATGAATTAAGACTTTACCTGTGGTTCATACATTTTGAGAAAGACTTTCACTCAGTTTCAACAAAATATGTGCAAGCAACCTTTGAGAAGCAAAGCACTGAAGCACTCTATGCTAATGTCCCAAGATATTTACTACATCCATACCATGCAGACCACTGCGAAGTGCATGGAAGAATCTACATCTACATCTACATCTACATTTATACTCCGCAAGTCACTCAACGGTGTGTGGCGGAGGGCACTTTACGTGCCACTGTCATTACCTCCCTTTCCTGTTCCAGTCGCGTATGGTTCGCGGGAAGAACGACTGTCTGAAAGCCTCCGTGCGCGCTCTAATCTCTCTAATTTTACATTCGTGATCTCCTCGGGAGGTATAAGTAGGGGGAAGCAATATATTCGATACCTCATCCAGAAACGCACCCTCTCGAAACCTGGCGAGCAAGCTACACCGCGATGCAGAGCGCCTCTCTTGCAGAGTCTGCCACTTGAGTTGGTTAAACATCTACGTAACGCTATCACGGTTACCGAATAACCCTGTGACGAAACGCGCCGCTCTTCTTTGGATCTTCTCTATCTCCTCCGTCAACCCGATCTGGTACGGATCCCACACTGATGAGCAATACTCAAGTATAGGTCGAACGAGTGTTTTGTAAGCCACCTCCTTTGTTGATGGACTACATTTTCTAAGGACTCTCCCAATGTATCTCAACCTGGTACCCGTCATACCAACAATTAATTTTATATGATCATTCCACTTCAAATCGTTCCGCACGCATACTCCCAGATATTTTACAGAAGTAACTGCTACCAGTGTTTGTTCCGCTATCATATAATCATACAATAAAGGATCTTTCTTTCTATGTATTCGCAATACATTACATTTGTCTATGTTAAGGGTCAGTTGCCAGTCCCTGCACCAAGTGCCTATCCGCTACAGATCTTCCTGCATTTTGCTACAATTTTCTAATGCTGCAACTTCTCTGTATACTACATCATCATCCGCGAAAAGCCGCATGGGACTTCCGACACTATCTACTAGGTCATTTATATATATTGTGAAAAGCAATGGTCCCATAACACTCCCCTGTGGCACGCCAGAGGTTACTTTAACGTCTGTAGACGTCTCTCCATTGATAACAACATGCTGTGTTCTGTTTGCTAAAATCTCTTCAATCCAGCCACACAGCTGGTCTGATATTCCGTAGGCTCTTACTTTGTTTATCAGGCGACAGTGCGGAACTGTATCGAACGCCTTCCGGAAGTCAAGAAAAATAGCATCTAGCTGGGAGCCTGTATCTAATATTTTCTGGGTCTCATGAACAAATAAAGCGAGTTGGGTCTCACACGATCGCTGTTCCCGGAATCCATGTTGATTCCTACAGAGTAGATTCTGGGTTTCTAAAAACGACATGATACGCGAGCAAAAAACATGTTCTAATATTCTACAACAGATCGACGTCAGAGATATAGGTCTATAGTTTTGTGCATCTGCTCGATGACCCTTCTTGAAGACTGGGACTACCTGTGCTCTTTTCCAATCATTTGAATCCTTCCGTTCCTCTAGAGACTTGCGGTACACGGCTGTTAGAACGGGGGCAAGTTCTTTCGCGTACTCTGTGTAGAATCGAATTGGTATCCCGTCAGGTCCAGTGGACTTCCCTCTGTTTTCCATGGTACAAGTTATTACGGCTTCTAATCGTTCCATTCACGTACTGAGCGGGGGAGGAACAACAATATAGCTGGCCGGTGTGGCCGAGCGGTTCTAGGCGCTTCAGTCTGGAACCGCGCGACCGCTTAGGTCGCAGGTTCGAATCCTGCCTCGGGCATGGATGTGTGTGATGTCGTTAGGTTAGTTAGGTTTGAGTAGTTCTATGTTCTAGGGGACTGATGAGCCCAGATGTTAAGTCCCATAGTTTTCAGAGCCATTTGAACAACTTTTTTGAACAACAATATAATCGCCTCTGTACGAACTGTAATACGTTTAATGTTATCCTCGCTATTCCTACTGGAGCGATACTTTGGGGGATTGTATTACACTCTGAGACCAACAAAAGAAAAAAAAATCCGAATGGGAAGGGAATCGGCAGATGTGATGTACATGTACAAACAATTGCTTACAGTTTGGGAAGAAAAGTGGATGAGTTATTCAAGAGAAAGACTTCACAAATTGAGCAAGTCAATAACGCGATTGTTCACCTTTGACCCTTATGTAAGAAGTTATTCGACTTGGCACTCGTTAACAGAGTTGTTGGATGTCGTCTTGAGGGACATCGTGCCGAATTCTGTTCAATTGGCGCTTTAGATCGTCAAAATCCCGAACTGATTGGAGGATCCTGCATATAATGCTCCAAACGTTCTCAAGTGGAAAGAGATACAGCGAGCTTGCTGACCTAGGTAGGATTTGGCAAGCACAAAGACGAGAAGTAGAAACTCTCGCCTTGTGGCGGCGAGCATTATCTTGCTGAAATGTAGGCCCGAGGTGGCTTGCATTCAAGGACAACAAAACGGGGCGTAGACTGTAAATCTGACGATGTGCGAATTCACTCTGACGATGTGCACGGGTGCCACCGAGACAGATTTCGTGCTCTACGTAAACGCTAGCCAGCAGCGACTCGAGGGCTCCATCAGACGAGTCGTGATACCGTACTGCGGACCACCTTCGACATATCGGAGCATACGGAAGGTAAAGGTGCAGCGGATGACAACCAAAAGCGTCCTGCTATGAAATGAAATGGCACCTCCGACCATCACTCTTGGTTGTCGTGCCGTGTGGCGGTCGGCGGTCAGGTTGGTATCCCACCGCTGCCCGGGGCGTCTGCAGACACTTCTCCGCTGGTCATCGGGGCTGAGTTCACAGCGAGACTCATCACTGAAGACAATTTTACTCGTCAATAAAGATTCCATGCCGAGTGTGCCTGTCACCACTGCAAGGGGGCGCCTTGAGCTAAGACCCCTTTTTGTGAGGCGCCTATTAATGATGCTTGTGATCAGTGAAGTACCAGTTGGACGACGGATCAATGAAAATGATAAATCCTTGGCTGTGAGTGCCTCTCTGACGTTTGCTCGGTCCTCACATTCTGTCATCTTTGTAAGTCGACCGCTTCTTTCTTGACGCTATGTTCTTCCACTCCTGATAACATCATCGAATAGTGACATCATTCCTATTCAAATGTCGAGTGATTCGCCGTCTCCAGCCGGCTACTCTGAGCTCAAATACACGTCCTATTTCAAATTCTGACAACTGCGTATGTTATTCATGCGGCTGTCTATGAGGCATAGTTAGTGTACAACTGAGAACATGGAATGAAACTAGCAAAGATTTTATGTCTTGGCATCGACATGTCCCATGTTTACTGTGCTTGCCAACTGCGAGGTGAAATTCCACTGCAGCGTCACACATCCTTCCATGGGCTGCTGAAGTTTAAAACTTTGTTTTTACCGTAGATCAATGTACGAATATAATATACAGTAAATATTTATTAGCAATTTGTGTAACTCCTTTGTGATGCGCGTTTTCTGTCTCTTCCTGTTTTGTCTTAGAATGTATATTCTTAGACAGATGACTTAAAGCTGATTCTTGAAACTTTGTCGGGATAGTCTGTGTCTTGTCTATCTTCAGGAGTCTATCAACTCAGTTTCCTTAGCATCTCCGTGACATTTCATGGATCAAACAAACCTGTCATAATTCGTGCTGCCCATATCTGTCTAACTGCAGTATGCTCTGTTAGTCCTATTTGGTATGGATCCCATATACTTGAATAGAATTTTAATATTGATCGCAGGAGATTTTTGTGACCAATACCCTTTGTAGACTGGTTCCCTAGTTTCCTACCAACGAACCGAAATCAGCTACCTGTTTTACCTACGACTGACCATATGTGATTGTTCCATTTCGTATCCCTACAAACTGTTACGGCCAGGTATTTGTATGCCTTGACCGATTCCAACTGTGGCTTGTTGATATTGTAATCATATAACACAACTTTTTCGTTTCGTGAAGTGCACAATGTTATACTTACGAACATTTAAAGCAAGTTGCTCATCTGTGCACTACTGCGAAATCTCATCACGATCGGACTGAATATTTATCAAAATTTTTGCAGACAGTACTACAGATAACTGCATAATCTGAGAAAGGCCTGAGGTTACCATTAACGCTAGCAAGGCCATTAATATACAGTGAAGAAAGCAAGGGTCCAATCACAATTCTCTAGAGAACTATCGATGAGCTGCCATGCAGAATAATATGCTACATCTTCCCAATACAGAAACCTTCAATCCAGTCACAAAATTTGCTTGATATCGTCCAAGACCGTACTTTCGATAAGTGGTAATGAGTCAAATGCTTTTCGGAAATCAGTAACCCTTGCATTCACCTGACTGCTCTGATCCATGGTTTCGGGATGTCACGTGAGAAAAGTGCGAATTGAGTTTCACGTGATCGATGTTTGTGGAACTCTTGTTGATTAGCAAGGATCAGGTTATTTTGTTCCAGATACTTCATTATGTTTGAGCTCACAATATCTGTGGCCGTGCTTCCTTCCGACTACTGGGCGTTGTCTTCTATTCAAGGGAACTTCTGTATATAAAGGTCAAACAAGGGGGCTAGTTCAGCCGAAAATCCGGTTTAGACTCTGATAGGTATTCTATCAGGCCTTGGAGCTTTGTTCAGGTTAAAAGATTTGAGTTGTTTTTGAATACCACTGACACTAATATCTACAAATTCATCTTTGCAGTTGTGTGAGAATTACATTAATTGTATTATTTCCGTTACAAAGGAACATCTGAAAACGTTCACCATTTCAGGATTTTTTTGATATCTTCAATTTTGGAACCTGCCTCGTCCATAAGAGCCTGGACACTAACTTACATACCACTAATAGCCTTAACATATAACGAGAATTTCCTTGGGTTTTGTGAGAGAGCTTTCGATAATAATCCGCTACGATAGTCGTTCAAGAATCATAAGAGAAGGAGGTATACTTGGAAAGGGCCGGGTGATACGGGAGGATTTCAGTTAGATTACATCATGGTCAGACACAGATTCCGAAATCAGACACTGGATTGTAAGGCGTGCCCAGGAGCAGACATAGACTCAGATTACAATATGGTAGTGATGAAGAGTTGGCTGAAGTTTAAGACTCCAGTCAGAATGAATCAAAACGCAAAGAACTGCGATACGAAAGTCCTAAGGAATGACGAGATACGGTTGAAGTTCTCTAAGGCTATAGATACAGCAATAAGGAATATCTCAGTAGGCAGTACAGTTGGATAGGAATGGACATCTTAAAAAGGGCCATCACAGGAATTGGGAAGGAAAACATAGGTTCAAAGAAGGTAGATGCGAAGAAACCATGCGTAACAGAGGATATACTTTAATTGATCGATGAAAGGAGGAACTACAAAAATGTTCCGGGAAACTCACGAATAGAGAAATACAAGTCGCTGAGGAATGAAATAAATAGGAATTGCAGGGAAGCTAAGACGAAATGGCTGTAGGAAAAATGTGAAGACATCGAAAAAGAATTGATTGTCGCAAGGACTGACTCAGCATACAGGAAAGTTAAAACAACCTTCGGTGGCATTAAAAGCTAGGGTGATAACATTAAGAGTGCAACGGGAATGACACTGTTTAATGCAGAGGAGAGAGCGGATAGGTGGAAAGAATACACTGAAAGCCTCTATGAGGGGGAAAATTTGTCTGATGTGATATAAGAGGAAACAAGAGTCGATTTAGAAGAGGTAGGGGATCGAGTACTTGAATCAGAATTTAATAGAGCTTTGGAGGACTTAAGATCAAATAAAGCTGCAGGGATAGATAACATTCCAATTAGAATTTCTAAAATCATTGGGGGAAGTGACAACAAAACCACTATTCACGTTGGTGTGTAGAATGTATGACTCGGGTGACATACCATCTGACTTTCGGAAAAGCATCATACACACAGTTCCGAAGACGGCAAGAGCTGAGAAGTGCGAGAATTACTGCACAATCAGCTTAACAGCTCATGCATCCAAGTTGTTGACAAGAATAATATACAGAAGAATGGAAAAGAAAATTGAGGATGCGCTAGATGACGATAAGTTTAGCTTTAAGAAAAGTAAAGGCACGAGAGAGGCAATTCTGACGGTTCGGTTAATAATGAAAACATGACTAAAGAAAAATTAAGACACGTTGATAGGATTTGTGTACCTGGAAAAAGCGTTCGACAGTGTAAAATTGTTCAAAATGGTTCAAATGGCTCTGAGCTCTATGGGACTTAACTGCTGAGGTCATCAGTCCCCTACAACTTAGAACTACTTAAACCTAACTAACCTAAGGACATCACACACATCCATGCCCGAGGCAGGATTCGAGCCCGCGACCGTAGCGGTCGCGCGGTTCCAGACTGTAGCGCCTAGAACCGCTCGGCCACTCCGCCCGGCTGTAAAATTGTGCAAGATGTTCAAAATTCTGAGAAAAGTAGGGTAAGCTATAGGGAGAGACGGGTCGTATACAATATGTATAACAGCCAAGAGGGAATAATAAGAGTGTATGACCAAGAAAGAGTGCTCGTATTGAAAAGGGAGTAAGACAAGGATGTAGCCTTTCGCCCCTACCGTTAAATCTGTACATCGAGGAAGCAATGACGGAAATAAAAAAGAAAGGTTCAGGTGTGGATTTAAAATTCAAGGTGAAAGGATATCAATGATACGATCAACTGATGACATTGCTATCCTGAGTGAAAGTGAAGAAGAATTGCATGATATGCTGAACGGAATGAACAATCTAATGAGTACAGAGTATGGACTGAGAGTAAATCGAAGAAAGACGAAGGAAATTAGAAGTAGTAGTAATGAGAACAGCGAGAAACTTAACATCAGGACTGATGGTCACGAAGTAGATGAAGTTAAGGAATTCTGCTACTTAGGCAGTAATGTAACCAATGACGAACGACGCAAGGAGAACATCAAAAGCAGACTACCAATAGCAAAATGGGCATTTCTGGCCAAGAGAAGTCTACTAATATCAAATATCAGCCTTAATCTAAGGAAGAAATTTCTGAGAATGTACGGTAGTGAAACATAGACTCTGGGAAAACCAGAACAGAAGAGAATCGAAGCACTTGAGATGTGGTGCTACAGACGAATTTTGAAAATTATGTGGACTGATAAGGTAAGGAATGAAGAGGTTCTGCGCAGAATGGGAGAGAAAAGGAATATGTGGAAAACACTGATATGGAGAAGGGACAGGATGATAGGACATCTGTTAAAACATGAGGGAATGACTTCCATGGTACTAGAGGGAACTGTAGAGGGCAAAAACTGTAGAGGAAGACAGAGATTGGAACACATCCAGCAAATAATTGAGGACGTAGGTTGCAAGTGCTACTTTAAGATGAAGAGGTTAGCACAGGAGAGGAATTCGTGGCGGGCCGCATCAAACCAGTCAGAAGACTGATGACCAATGATGACTGATAACGCATTGCCCTCTTAAGAGCCAAACGCCATTCATTCAGGATTGCTCTGTTTGTAGCTCTACGCTCTGTTTCTACTATGCAGTAGTTTTCATACATCAATGATGCACCTTCCACTAGATTTCGTCTGCCTGGCGAGAAATTCTTTTTTTAAAGAGGAGTTAGGCAAGGAGATTCCGTATCAATAAAAATATTCTCAGCAAATGTAAATGGTTCCAGATGACATTTTTCTGTTTACCTCAAAGGAATATGGGCTTCAATAACAGGTGAAATTAATACAGCAACTGTGAAAATACGACAGAAGAAGAATTATAACCCCAGCATAATGTACTGTGATACCGGTATCGAAAGAAGAATTAACTACTTTCGTAAGACTAGCAGATGAGTTTTGTGTTTAGATCAATTGAAGACAACGAATAAACGGCCAGCCAAAGAAATACAGAGGAGGGTAAGAATGTCACAGAGTGCTGATGATAAATAAAATAGAGTTTTCTGGATATCAAAAGGATAATATAACTACAACGAAACAAGCAAACGAGTCATGATTACTGCAGCACTAGTCGACGTGTAGTGCTGTTGGTTAGCATCCAAGGGGTACTACGACCGCCCGCATTACAGCCATGTCTGCGGAGTTGCCTGCTTGCCAGACGTACGTAGCGTGACAGCAACATACTCTTAGTTCTAGTCAGGCACACCGATGGGACCACCTCTGCCAGAGGGCGGCAACCGTTGCTGCACTACTTTACAACGCCAGTCACGTGCACTGAACTAGAGCATTACAGTACCCTTCCGTTGGTCATGTAAACTTCGAGTCGTCTGCGAGTTGCCTTCGAGTTGTCTGCGAATTGTGTACGACTCAGTGATCTCTAAGTGTCTACTTCTCTGGATAATGATCTACAAGCCAGCGCACCTCGCATCAGTTGAGATTCTGGAAAGAGCGAACTACTTTGTTTAGAGCTTTGTGTCAAGATGATAATTAGTAGACTTGTGTGTTTTACGTTGGTAATCTGTACCGTACTAGCTATATCTGGAATAAATGTGCTGACTTCGATTCATTTGAGTCACTCAGTAGTTGTGTAGCCGCATTTATAAGCTGAGCTAAAAACTCTGCGTGCAATAGAGTACTTGGCGGCGACGGTGACACCAGCTAGGGGTATATGTAAGAATATCCCCAGTGGGAAGGCTGGTTTGAATGCAGCCCTACTTTACTAAAGTTCTTTCACCTTGGATGTCAATGGAATACGAGGAACTTTCCGGAAGTAAGTTTCGTCATTGTTTTTGAAAGAAAATGTGGTACACCAGGTTACACAAACAAACAGATGCCATACAAATCCACAACCGTTGCTGCTTCAACGACTGAAGGGACTTCACCGAAGGAGGAATGACACATCCGCAGAACACCAAAGAAGAGAGTAGCAGCTCGGAACTATTCAAGTTCAGATCACGATGACAGTCGGACGTTTACAGACAACGTGGTTGTCAATGGAAGTGATTGCTATTATCCGGTACGAAGTGGCAGTTGGCACTAGTCTGTCCGTCATCCATGAACGAGTACAGACCGTGAATGGTGAAGAGATCATGTCTCGTCAAATGGTTGGTCGCTGGTTTTGCATGTTCAGAGAAGGAAGGCAGAGTATGGAGGATGGAGGTTGACGTTGTGTTCCTCCACAACCAAGAATGAAAAAAAAAAGATTGCTAGAGTACTGTGCATCGCAGGGCACCGAGTTTTACAAGATTGGTGTCTTCAAACTGATTGCACGCTACGACAAATGTCTCATTGCCTTTGGCGATTATGTCGAAAAGTAGCGCAATATCAATAGTTCCTGATGTCATTGTGTATTAGTTTTTGGCAATAATGTTTCCGTTTGAAAAATTATGATGAAACTTACTTTCGGAACGTTCCTCGCAGAACGAAATGGAAGAGGCCGCCGCTGTCAGATACTGTTGTGTTCACACTAGACAGAACGTCAACACAATGGCATTTCGCTATGCCTGTTACCGAACAGTAAAACTGCCATTATGAGATATGACCTGCGAGACAAGAATCACAGTATTGCATCAGAACTAAGAGACTTGAAATCATAAGATTTGTTAATTGCCAAAGGAAAATTCATAACAGATGATTTTGTCAGAGTTCATACTGTTCACTGTTGAGAAGTGAAACAATAGGAAAAGGGTCATCCAAACATTTCGATATAACGACATTTACTTGCTAGCCAAAAGATGTACATAATCTCTCATAAACGAACGTTTTACAGCGCAATTAGTAAAGCCGTTTTACCTTAACATTTTCTTTTCTTCTTCCTAAGTACAAATAACGTCAAAAAAGCTTACTTTCCTCCACAGCAGAGATGACTTTATTACTGTTAGGAAATATTGTTTAATGAAAATTGTTTTGTCAATTATTTTCTTATACTTGCACAATTTACGTGTTTTCTTTGTCCAGGCATTGTGAAACCTAAATTATTTTTCGGTCTGGAATATCCGGTCTCTTCTGTGGGAGAACACTCGTACGAAAAACATGCAAGTCCTCATAGAACCTGCGCAATATGTCACGAAAGCATTACAAACATTAAAATAAAGACTAACAAGAGACAAAATCACGAAGTCCAATAGGTTACCGGTAAAGTCCTATATTAGCAAAGGACATCATGATCCCCTTCTAACGTCAGTGCCAAACTTTCTTCACGAGCAAAATTAACATTTATATTCCATTCCATGTCGTTGCTTTGACGATCCATACGGATGCAGCCATTCGAAATGCAGTTTGGAATGTTTCGATGTTCCCTTCCGTCAAATATGAATTGCTTTTTAGAAGGCTCCTGCTTTCCACTAACGGACTTCCCCAGCCAACTGTACAGGGTACAGCTTGTCGTTTTTATCATTTGAAAATGACTGACGGAAGTAGATGTAGCCTAAGTGCTGGAAAAATCCTGACACCGACTTGAATTTAACTGCGAATTTCTAGTTTTCACACCCAGTAAGCCACTGGACCGTAATGGATGAAGGTAGTAAGATACGTTGGCATCCGTCTAACCTAGAAGGATGATGGTGTAGCATATTTGGCTCAGTCTCTGTAACGTCTGTCTTCGGCGTCGCTGAAGTGTCCTCTCCAGGATGCTACACACCTGCGTGATAATTATAGACACACGTGAATTGCCCAGTCATCACGGTCTCCTTATCGATCTAAATGATATCGTACAGAGGAAAGGCAGGCCAGTACATGTGGTATCACTTCGATTACAGGATCTGCCGGGAGGGGATGTAGTGCGCCTTCCAGCGGCCTTTGGAGCCCCACTCAGGATTTTCTTTCAGGGTTTTCTCTCCTAGCCTTGATCCCTCACGAGATTAATCACAATTCAATGGTGTGTAAGGTCATTAGAGGAGGAAAAGGAATGGTAACTGAAGAAACGATAGGGAACTGGATATGTAGTTTATAAGACGAATCGTTGTGCGGTACACTTTGTCTGGCTCCTATGCTGGGACCTGCCCTGCTAGGTTAGACCTGCCAGTAGCTACGCACCGCTCTCAGCTTCCTCGGAGCACACATACTCTACTGCTCGTATGGACAGTGCTACGATAGTGCTGTGATAGTAGTAAGATATGAGAAAGATATTTAAAAAGAGTCGTGGGTAATCCTAGTTAGTCATTTGACTAATCTATTTAGCACTGGCCGTGCGGTTCTAGGCGCTGCAGTCTAGAGCCGAGCGACCGCTACGGTCGCAGGTTCGAATCCTACCTCGGGCATGGATGTGTGTGATGTCCTTAGGTTAGTTAGGTTTAAGTAGTTCTAAGTTGTAGGGGACTGATGACCTCAGCAGTTAAGTCCCATAGTGCTAGGCGACTGATGACCTCACAAGTTAAGTCGCATAGTGCTCAGAGCCATTTAGCACAATTTTCAACTTACGAACATTGTAATTCAGATGGTAGGTAATGGTGTCGTCAGTTACACGATATAATAGTCCAGTTGTGTAGCAGTCCTACATTTTACGTTCAGTGGAACACTATAAAAACGATATTACCTCAAGCACTGTGTCTTGGTGGGTTAGTGGTAAAGTACCGGACTATTGATCCAAAAGAATTCCGTCCCTGATCGATCTTAGGATTTTTTGCGTGATTTATTACTTCTTTTCGCTCTGGAAATGTTTGTTAATGCCGTTCGGAGTCTGTATGAAACTCTAGATTCCCTTTTAAGTGCCTCAATAATTAACTGCAACGGACGGAGGAAGGCAACGGATCCTATGCAGCCGGATCTTTGCTGAAACGATACTGTCACCATTAGTGACGATTACAAGTTTTCGCTGATTATATATAGACTGGGCGATTACATAGAGACTGGGGTGATTACGTATAGACTGGCCAGAGTGGCACTGTGCTCGGACGTAAATAACTTTTCAGCTGCGGCGGCTTAAGGGAACACTTGGAGATGTGTCTACGCTGACGTTTCTGTTTCGCTGCTGTGTCTGGCAGCGATTGTCTTTACTTGTGGTGCCGTCGTGAGGTACCAGCTTCTGCATGAAGCCTTGTTGTGTGGACGATGCCACAGCATTCAAACAAACTTTCGGGTTGATGACACCTTACCTTTTGTCGGAAATAAATTCCGACCTAATAGGATCAAAATATTTATATTTAATGGTGTAAGGGTATCGGGAAGGTAGCACAAAGTGTTTGGTCAGGGTGCTGGCTGCTCTCTGTAATAAAAAACCTGACTGAGAGGATCTACAATGAACCTGAACGGGTGTCGTGTGACGCCCGCCTCGACCAAATCGAATCGAAGAAAAAAAGAGGTGGGGGGTAGTGTCTTTGATTACCAATCAAAACGTCCTCGTCTCCGGGTTTGAACCACGACTATGCTTAAATACTGAAAAAAAAATAATCAGCAATGGTGGCAGAATACTCCCGATGTAAGAAGTCACCCTCATTCTGCCAACGGCCTTGTCGAGGAAGGCGAAGGAGCAGACATAGGTTCAGGGTAATCTCTTGCCTTGGGGTGGGAAACTGCCCCGAAAACAAGGAAGAATCAGCAATGATCAACGGCACGAGGATGCAGAAGACAATGGAAACCACTGCATTAAAGGCACATAATGTGTATCGATAGGACATGTGGCCTGTACATGAAAAGTGCCATGGTGATCTCTCCATTGGCAAAAAATTCCGGAATAGTCCCCCATTCAGATTTCCGGGAGCGGGACTGCCAAGGGGGCCATGAGAAAAAGATTTAACAACCAAAGAATAACGTTCTAGGAATGCTAGAAGATTGAACGTGGTAGGGAACCTAGAAAATCTGAAAAGGGAAATGGAAAGGCTCAATCTAGATACCGGGTGGTTATAATCAAACTTTCCCTATTTAACACATTGTAACACGGAAACTAATTACCTTACGAGGACCAAACGTCTAGCATTAATGTCAAGGACATGAGGAAGAGAAATAGTGCAGAATCAATTCAATTGAAACACTTTTAATGTGGTGCTACGGTACACCATATCATTACATACCGGTACCATAACTGCTACAAAAGAAGCTCAAAATGGCGCCAATCAGTGTCCAGAAGAGTTCTAAAGTTCAGGATTGCGTTCTGCATAGCAGAACGAAGCATGTCAGAGGGTATGCTGGCTATCTCTCTTGATATGCTGCCATTCGATCAGCACATGTTTTTAATGTTCCTCTGGTAAATCCTGTTCTTCATTCAGCCTCACAACCAGACATTACGGGGAGTGAGTTGAGGTGATTGTACTGGCCAAACATTTGGAAACGATCGACAGATAATTCGATCGCTTCCGAAGGAGTTTCGGAGAAGCAGGTGAACTTCACGAGCGATGTGCGGTATGGCACCACTTTGCATGAAAACTGTTGAGTTCAATGTGTCTCTCTCCTGTAGGGCGGCTATGACATGCTGGCGAAGCATATCGAAGTAACGCTGGCTAGTCACAATGCACGTCTTTGGTTCTTGAGCGCCATCCTGTCCAAAAAAGAATGGAACAATGATGAACGTAGCCGTGAAGTCACACCATACGGTGACACGTTCACAATACAAAGGAACTTCACGCACAGTGTGTGGAGGTGAAAGTTTCCCACAATCGGCAATTCTGTGTGTTCATCTCACCCGTCAGAGGAAAATAAGCTTCTTTTGTCAATAGGATGGTCCATAGCTAGCCCTAATCAACTTCAATCCTTGCGTGACAGTGGAGAACGAAGTCAACACGTCATTGTGCGTCCTGTGATGCAAGCTGCTGTACGATATGGATCTTGTGCGGATACCATTTGAGAATGGTTCGAAGCATTTTCCGTACTGTGGACAACGGGATGTTCAACTGTCGTGACGCAACACGCGAGCTACCTGACGATCGGGAATTGCGCACAGTGTTGTCTGCCATACCAACAACGTTCGTCAACCACTTGTGGTGCAACCGGTCGTCGGCCTCTTCCCGGAGCGATGCCCAATTCTCCAGTTGATTCGAACTTCTTCATCATGCTCCGCACAGCAGATGAAGAAAAAAGACCCTTCCGTAATTCTTTCAGACGGCGATATATCTGAAGTCCAGCTGTAGCATTACTGTTGTTTTGATAACAGATCTTCACCAATAATGCCCTGCTGCTTTTGTAAAAGTTCATGTTGACATGTTAACATGTACACTGTGACTGGTCAGGTGTCTGAGACTATGAATCACGGTGACTGATCGCGGCATCTGGTTGCCATAGTTGGAACTGGGTAGTGGCGCTGTGACGCGTCAAAATGATGCACCCCATACTCTGAACATTAATGTTGCCAAGTTTGGTTCTCGTACGGTTTCCGTGTGATAATGTGTTAAACAGGGAAACTTTAATTAAAACCACCCGGTATTGTAGAGGCCAATGAAGTGAAACGGAAAGAAGACAAGGACTTCTGATCAGATGTCTATAGGGTAATATCAACGGCAGCAGAAAATGGTATAACGGGAGTAGGATTCGTTATGAATAGGAAGATAAGGCAGAGAGCGCGTTACTGTGAACAATTCAGTAATAGAGTCTGTTCCCGTCAGAATCGACAGCAAGTCAACACCACCAACGATAGTTCAGGTATGTATGCTGAGGTCGCAAGCCAAAAATGAAGAGATAGAGAAAGTATATGAGGATATTGTACGGATAATTCAGTTCATACAGGGAGACGTAAAACTAATAGTCATGGGGAATTGGAATGCGGTTGTAGATGAAGGAGTAGAAGCAAGGGTTACGGGAGAATCTGGGCTTGCTATTAGGAAAGAGACAGGAGAAAGACTGAGTTCCACGATATATTTCAGCGAATATTCTGTTCAAGAATCACAAGAGGAATAGATATACTTGGAAAAGGCCAAGTGATACGAGAGGGTTTCAGTTAGATTACATCATGGTCAGACAGAGATTCCGAAATCACATACTGGATTACTAAGCGTACCTAGGAGCAGATATAGACTCAGATCATAAAGTAGCAGTGGTGACGAGTAGCCTGAAGTTTAAGAGACTAGGAAGTAAGAATCAATACGCAAAGACGTAGGACACGGAAGTACTAAGGAATGACAAATGTGTGTGAAATCTTATGGGACTTAACTGCTAAGGTCATCAGTCCCTAAGCTTACACACTACTTAACCTAAATTATCCTAAGGACAAACACACACACCCAAGCCCGAGGGAGGACTCGAACCTCCGCCGGGACCAGCCGCACAGTCCATGACTGCAGGGCCTCAGACCGCTCGGCTAATCCCGCGAGGCATACTAAGGAATAAAGAGATACGCGTGATGTTCACTAAGATTGTAGATACTGCGATAAGGAAAAGTTCCGTAGACAGTTCAGTTGAAGAGGAAAGGGTATCTCTAAAAAGGGGCATCACAGAAGTTGGGAAGGAAAACATAGGCACAAAGAAGGTAACTGCGAGGAAACCATAGGCAACAGAAGAAATGCTTCAACTGATCGATGAAAGGAGGAAGTACAAAAATGTTCCGGGAAACTCAGGAATAGAGAAATACAAGTCGCCGAGGAATAAAATAAATAGGAAGTGCAGGGAAGCTAAGGCGACCTGCATGAAAAATGTGAAGAGACTGAAAAAGAAATGATTGCTGGAAGGTTTGACTCAGCATATGGGAGAGTCGAAACAATCTTCAGTGAAATTAAATGAAAGGCTAACAACATTAAGAATGCAACGGGAATGCCAGTATTAAATGCACAGGAGAGAGCGGATAGATGGAAAGAGTACATTGAAGGCTTTTATGAGGGGAAGACTTACCTGATGTCATAGAAGAAGAAAGAGGAGTCGATGTAGAAGGAATACTAGAATGTGTATTATGTATTAGAATCAGATCTTAAAAGAGCTTAATTCCGGAGGTACGCATAAAATATCATCCGAAATTGTGCTAAACGCATTCTTTGAAAATTATTTCGAGCAGTTAGTTCATGAGCCCACGCGAATAGTAAACGATTGTGAAAACACACTTGATCTCTTAGCAACAAATAATCCTGAGTTAATAACGAGCATCAAAACCGATATAGGGATTAGTGAACACACGGTTGTCGTAGTGAGATTGAATATTGTAATCCCCAAATCCCCGAAAAATAAGCGAAAAATATACCTATTCGAAAAAGCAGATTGAAATTCACTTGACGCCTTCCAGAGAGACAATCTCCACTCTTTCCAAGTTAATAATATAAGTGTAGTCCAGATGTGCCTTAAATTCAAAGAAATAGTATCGGCAGCAATTGAGAGATTTATACCAAATAAATTAACAAACGACAGAGCTGATCCTCCTTGGTACACAAAACGGGTTATAACACTGTTGCAGAAACGACGAAACAAACATGCAAAATTTAAACAGACGCAAAATCACCAAGATTGGAGATCTTTTATAGAAGCTCAAAATGGTCGTATGTGAAGTATGTTAGCGGCAAGAAACAATCAATGCCTTCTCTGCGCAAAAGCAATGGAGATACTATCGAAGACAGTGCTGACAAAGTAGATTTACTGAAAACAGTCTTACGAAATGCCTTCACAAAAGAAGACGGAGTAAATATTCCAGAATTCGAATCAAGAACAGCTGCCAACATGAGTAACGTAGAAAAAAATATCCTCTGAGTAGTGAAGCAACATAATAAAAGCAAGTCTTCTGATCCAGACTGTATACCAATTAGGTTCCTTTCGGAGTACGCTGATGCTTTAGATCCATACTTAACAATCATATACAACCGTTCGCTCGACGAAAGATCCGTACCCAAAGACTGGAAAGTTGCACAGGTCACACCAATATTCAAGAAAGGTAGTAGGAGTAATCCACTAAACTACAGGCCCATATCGTTAACGTCGATATGTAGCAGGATTTTAGAACGTATATTGTGTTCGAACATTATGAATTACCTCGAAGAAGACTGTCTGTTGACACACAGTCAACATGGGTTTAGAAAACATCGTTCCTGTGAAACACAACTAACTCTTTATTCACATGAAGTGTTAAGTGCTATTGACAAGGTATTTCAGATCGATTCCGTATGTCCTGGATTTCCGGAAAGTTTTTGACACTGTACCACACAAGCGGCTCTTATTGAAATTGCGTGCTTATGGAGGTTCGTCTCAGTTATGTGATTGGATTTGTGACTTCCTGTCAGAGAGATCACAGTTCGTAGTAACTGACGGAAAGTCATTGAGTAAAACAGAAGAGATTTCTGGCGTTCCCCAAGGTAGTGTTATAGGCCCTTTGCTGTTCCTTATCTATATAAACGCTTTGGGAGAGAATCTGAGCAGCCGTCTTCGGTGTTTGCAGATGACGCTTCGTTTATCGACTAATAAAGCCAAAAAAATGGTCAAATGTGTGTGAAATCTTATGGGACTTAACTGCTAAGGTCATCAGTCCCTAAGATTACACACTACTTAATCTAAATTATCCTAAGGACAAACACACACACCCATGCCCGACGCCTTAGACTGCTCGGCTAATCCTACGCGGCTAATAAAGTCATCAGAAGATCAAAAGAAACTGCAAAACGATTTATAAAAAATATCTGAATGATGCGAAAAGTGGCAGTTGACCCTGAATAACAAAAAGTGTGAGGTGATTCATATGAGTGCTAAAAGGAACTCGTTAAACTTCGGTTACACGATAAATCAGTCTAGTCTAAAAGCCGTTAATTCAACTAAATAGCTAGGTGTTACAATTGCGAACAACTTAAGTTGGAAGGAATACATAGAAAATGTTGTGGGGATGGCTAAGCCTGCGTTTTATTGGCAGGACACTTAGAAAATGTAACAGACTTGCTAAGGAGACGCCTACACTACGCTTGTCCGTCCTCTTTTAGAATACTGCTGCTTAGTGTGGGATCCTTACCAGATGGGACTGACGGAGTACATAGAAAAAGTTCAAAGAAAGGCAGCATGTTTTATATTATCGCGAAATATGGAAGGGAGTGTCACAGAAATGATACAGGATTTGGTTTGGAATTCGTTAAAAGAAAGGCGTTTTTCATTGTGACGGAATCTTCTCACGAAATTCCAATCACCAAATTTCTCTTCCGAATGCGAAAATATTTTGTTGACACCGACCTACATAGTGAGGAACGATCACCACGATAAAATAAGGGAAATCAGAGCTCGTACGGAAAGATATAGGTGTTGATTCTTTCCACGCGCAATACGAGATTGGAATAATAGAGAATTGTGAAGGTGGTTGGATGAACCCTCTGCCAGGCACTTAAATGTGATTTGCAGAGTATCCATGTAGATGTAGATGAAAACTTAAGATAAGATAAGGCATAAAGGGTAGATAACATTCCACCAGAAGTTCTAAAGTCATTGGGGGAAGCGGCAACAAAACGACTATTCAAGTTGGTGTGTAGAATGTTTGAGTCAAACGACATACCATCCGACTTTCGGAAAGATATCATCCACACAATTCCGAAGACTGCGGGAGCTGAGAGGTGAGAGACCTATCGCTCAATCAGCTTAACAGCTAATGCATCCAAGTTGCTGACAAGAATAATGTACAGAAGAATGGGAAAGAAAATTGAGGATGTATTAGGTGACAATCAGTTTGGCTTTAGGAATGGTAAAGGCGCCAGAGAGGCAGTTCTGACGTTGCGGTTGGTAACTGAAGCAAGACTAAAGAAAAATCAAGACGCGTTCATAGAATTCATCGACCTGGAAAAAGGATTTGACAGTGTCAAATGGTGTAATTTTTTCGAAATTGTGAAGAAAATAGGTAATTTTTAGGTAGAGATGTGTAAGGCAGAAAGGGTAGATAACATTCCACCAGAAGTTCTAAAGTCATTGGGGGAAGCGGCAACAAAACGACTATTCAAGTTGGTGTTGGCATGTTCAAGATCGAAGAGGGAATAATAAAAGTGGAAGACCAAGAACGAAGCGCTAGGATTAAAAAATAGTGTAAGAATGGATGTAGTTTTTCACTATACTGTTCAGTCTACGCATCGAGGAAGCAATGATGGAGATAAAAGAAAGGTTCACGAGTGGAATAAAAATTCAAGGTGAAAGGATCTCAATGGAAAGATTCGCTAATGACATTGCTGTCAGTGAAAGTGAAGAAGAATTACAGGATCTGCTGACTGGAATGATCAACATAGTGATTACAGAATATGGATTGAGACTAAATCGAAGAAAGACGAAAGAAATGAGAAACAACAGAAATGAGAACAGGGAGAAACTTATCAGGATTGATGGTGACGAAGCAGATTAAATAAAGGAATTCTGCTACCTAGGCAGCAAAACAACCTATGATGGACGGAGCAAGGACGACATAAAATGCAGACTATCGCTGACAAAAAGGGCATTCCCGGCCAAGAGAAGTCTACTAGTATTAAACATACGCCTTAATTTGAGGAATAAATTTGTAAGAATGTTCGTTTGGAGCACAGCATGATATGGTAGTGAAACATGGAATGTGGGAAAATCGAAAAAAGTGGAACTGAAGCATTTGAGATGTGGTGCTACGTAAGAATGTTGAAAATTATGTGGGCTGGTAAGGTAAGGATGAGGAGATTCTGCGCAGAATCGGAGAGTAAAGGGATATAAGGAAAATAATCACACGAAGAAGGGACAGGATAATAGGACATCTGTCACTACATCTGTGGTACTAAAGGGAGCGGTAGAGGGTAACATTGTAGAGGAAGACTGAGACTTGAATACATCCAGCAATTAACTGAGGGCATAGGTTGCTTGCTAGTGCTACACTGAGATGAAGAGTTTGGCACAGCAGAAGAATTCGTGGCGGGACGCATCAAACCAGCCAGAAGCCCGATGACTAAAAAGAAAAGTTACTTGTCTTCAATCCGAATGATACTTCAGTTTTATCGGAGGCATAGGCTGAAGAGTGGAAGTGACTATGGGTTGGGGTGACGTCTACATTTCTTATTATAATACATAATTTACTAACAACACAATCAGTTAACTGCAAGCAAGTGATAAAATCTTCTATTAAAAATGTTCACAATAATGATAGGACCTTAACAGACAATCACCCGATAACACACATTGAATACAGTAATATTTACTCAGGGAAACACCTACGTCTATGATTCAAGAACAGCGGCATGCAGCTTTACTGTATGATTAAATGATGATGACGTCCTCTTGGGTAAAATATTCCGGAGGTAAAATAGTCCCCCATTCGGATCTCCGGGCGGGGACTCTTCAAGAGGACGTCGTTATCAGGAGAAAGAAAACTGGCGTTCGACGGATCGGAGCGTGGAATGTCAGATCCCTTAATCGGGCAGTTAGGTTAGAAAATTTAAAAACGGAAATGGATAGGTTAAAGTTAGATATAGTGGGAATTAGTGAAGTTCAGTGGCAGGAGGAACAAGACTTTTGGTCAGGTGAATACAGGTTTATAAATACAAAATCAAATAGGGGTAATGCAGGAGTTGGTTTAATAATGAATAAAAAAATAGGAGTGCGGGTAAGCTACTACAAACAGCATAGTGAACGCATTATTGTGGCCAAGATAGACACAAAGCCCACGCCTGCTACAGTAGTACAAGTTTATATGCCAACTAGCTCTGCAGATGATGAAGAAATAGATGAAATGTATGATGAGATAAAAGAAATTATTCAGGTAGTGAAGGGAGACGAAAATTTAATAGTCATGGGTGACTGGAATTCGTCAGTAGGAAAAGGGAGAGAAGGAAACATAGTAGGTGAATATGGATTGGGGGGAAGAAATGAAAGAGGAAGTCGTCTGGTAGAATTTTGCACAGAGCATAACTTAATCATAGCTAACACTTGGTTCAAGAATCATAAAAGAAGGTTGTATAAATGGAAGAGTGGTAAGACAGAGATTTAGGAACCAGGTCATAAATTGTAGGACATTTCCAGGGGCAGATGTGGACTCTGACCACAATCTATTGGTTATGAACTGTAGATTAAAACTGAAGAAACCACAAAAAGGTGCTAATTTAAGGAGATGGGACCTGGATAAACTGACTAAACCAGAGGTTGTACAGAGTTTCAGGGAGAGCATAAGGGAATAATTGACAGGAATGGGGGAAAGAAATACAGTAGAAGAAGAATGGGTAGCTGTGAGGGATGAAGTAGTGAAGGCAGCAGACGATCAAGTAGGTAAAAAGACGAGGGCTAATAGAAATCCTTGGGTAACAGAAGAAATATTGAACTTAATTGATGAAAGGAGAAAATATAAAAATGCAGTAAATGAAGCAGGCAAAAAGGAATACAAACGTCTCAAAAATGAGATCGACAGGAAGTGCAAAATGGCTAAGCAGGGATGGCTAGAAGACAAATGTAAGGATGTAGAGGCTTATCTCACGAGGGGTAAGATAGGTACTGCCTACAGGAAAATTAAAGAGACCTTTGGAGAGAAGAGAACCACTTGCATGAATATCAAGAGCTCAGATGGAAACCCAGTTCTAAGCAAAGAAGGGAAGGCAGAAAGGTGGAAGGAGTATATAGAGGGTTTATACAAGGGCAATGTACTTGGGGACAATATTATCAAAATGGAAGAGGATGTAGATGAAGACGAAATGGGAGATAAGACACTGCGTGAAGAGTTTGACAGAGCACTGAAAGACCTGAGTCGAAACAAGGCTCCGGGAGTAGACAACATTCCATTAGAACTACTGACAGCCTTGGGAGAGCCAGTCACGACAAAACTCTACCATCTGGTGTGCAAGATGTATGAGACAGGCGAAATACCCTCAGACTTCAAGAAGAATATAATAATTCCAATTCCAAAGAAAGCATGTGTTGACAGATATGAAAATTACCGAACTATCAGTTTAATAAGTCACAGCCGCAAAATACTAACGCGAATTCTTTACAGACGAATGGAAAAACTGGTAGAAACGGACCTCGGGGAAGATCAGTTTGGATTCCGTAGAAATGTTGGAACACGTGAGGCAATGCTAATCTTACGACTTATCTTAGAAGAAAGATTAAGAAAAGGCAAACCTACGTTTCTAGCATTTGTATACTTAGAAAAATATTTTGACAATGTTAACTGGAAAACTCTCTTTCAAATTTCCGAAGGTGGCAGGGGTAAAATACAGGGAGCGAAAGGCTATTTACAATTTGTAGAGAAACCAGATGGCAGTTATAAGAGTGGAGGGGCATGAAAGGGAAGCAGTGGTTGGGAAGGGAGTGAGACAGGGTTGTAGCCTCTCACCGATGTTATTCAATCTGTATATTGAGCAAGCAGTAAAGGAAACAAAAGAAAAATTCGGAGTAGGTATTAAAATTCATGGAGAAGAAATAAAAACCTTGAGGTTCGCCGATGACATTGTAATTCTGTCAGAGACAGCGAAGGACTTGGAAGAGCAGTTGAACGGAATGGACAGTGTCTTGAAAGGAGGATGTAAGATGAACTTCAACAAAAGCAAAACGAATATAATGGAATGTAGTCAAATTAAATCGGGTGATGCTGAGGGAATTAGATTAGGAAATGAGACACTTAAAGTAGTAAAGGAATTTTGCTATTTAGGGAGTAAAATAACTGATGATGGTCGAAGTAGATAGGATATAAAATGTAGACTGGCAATGGGAAGGAAATCGTTTCTGAAGAAGAGAAATTTGTTAACATCGAGTATAGATGTAAGTGTCAGGAAGTCTTTTCTGAAAGTATTTGTATGGAGTGTAGCCATGTATGGAAGTGAAACATGGACGATAAATAGTTTGGACAAGAAGAGAATAGAAGCTTTCGAAATGTGGTGCTACAGAAGAATGCTGAAGATTAGATGGGTAGATCACATAACTAATGAGGAGGTATTGAATAGAATTGGGGAGAAGAGGAGTTTGTGGCACAACTTGACAAAAAGAAGGGACCGGTTGGTAGGACATGGTTTGAGGCATCAAGGGATCACAAATTTAGCATTGGAGGGCAGCGTGGAGGGTAAAAATCGTACAGGGAGATCAAGAGATGAATACACTAAGCAGACTCAGAAGGATGTAGGTTGCAGTAAGTACTGGGAGATGAAGGAGCTTGCACAGGATAGAGTAGCGTGGAGAGCTGCATCAAACCAGTCTCAGGACTGAAGACCACATTAACAACAACATATAAATGGTCTAAACAAACGCAGATTAACTGGAACAGATTTTATGAGTAACAAAGGTCAATGCGTAAGATGGACATAAGTGTAAATAAAATCCACACTGAAGATGGTTCAAATGGCTATGAGCACTATGGGACTCAATATACTCAATATCTTAGGTCATAAGTCCGCTAGAACTTAGAACTACTTAAACCTAACTAACCTAAGGACATCACACACACCCATGCCCGAGGCGGAATTCGAACCTGCGACCGTAGCAGTCCCGCGGTTCCGGACTGCAGCGCCAGAACCGCTAGACCACCGCGGCCGGTCCACACTGAAGAGAACAAGATCTTAAGAGCGAAAGGTCAGTACTAACGATACCAAAAAACAGTGTAAATAAATTACTCTAAGCCAACCAGTGCACTCCTGGAAAGGTGTGAAAGTTGCTGCGGCCATGGGACCATTTTCTGAGTGCGGCGGGACTTGCTCTTTGCTCACTAGTCACAGTCTTAAACTGAGGGCACACTGCCGTACAGGAACGCCGGCTTATTGTAACTGTGTGTAGGTTCTGTACTACACCACAGAGTGTCGCCTTCAATATTGGGCTGATGCCGTTCCCGCTTGCGCTACGCTGCAGTTTCAAGCGGCCTGCTGTCCTGTAGAATTGTTTGTTCCGAGATGAGATTTGATTTGTTTTCATTTCCTAGAGTTGAGGGGCTAATATTTTAAAATGTTGAACAGTACTGAAATGGGCGCTGGATAAATACATAGTAGTTCTGTACGTAACCCAACAGCTCAATTGACGCGTTTCGAATACTCTCATCTTCAGAATATCTGGAAAAGGTTACAAAAATCACGAGTATCACTGTGATGGTAACTGAAAGACAAACAAGAAAATACAATGAAGAGTGCATGAAAGACACATATCAAGTCATGGCGAGAACTCCATACAGGCAGCATGAGGTGATGTGAAAATTACACATTCCAAAACGAAACACAGTACTACAAAAGGCTTGACGTAACGCCTAAGATAATGATGTGAATAATAGGTGGAGCTACCGGTATCATATGGTAGCTTTAAAGCATGAGAAAAATTTAATTTAAAATGCAGCAAAGACGCAATAGAATGGTCGTACCTATGATGGAACGCAGCAAGACAGATAATGTGTAAAAATATACAAAAAGGATATTGCTTATATAATGTTGCTAAAACAATGCAATATCTGTAATCGAAAGTAGGGGCAGGGAAGGGGGAAAGAGGAAGGGGCCGAAACTTTTGTGAAGAAGGGTACATTTATTTTATTACAGAGGTGATAACAACAAAGTGAAAAACTATAAACATATTTAAAAACAAAATTCTGTTATGTATAAAATATGCAATATTGGTAAGACTAAAATGTAATACCATCACAATTATATTGAAATGACGGTGTATGCTTCTCATAGGTGCCTGTAAAGAGGCAGCAGGCTTACAAACAAATATTATTTTACTTTTTATTGTAACCTAAGTACAGTATGAAGGAGCAAAGGCTCAACCAAGCCGTTAGTCATATAAAGTGTTGTGGAAAGAAGTACATAGACAGATCTTGAATATTACGTCGTGCAAAAATATGGGAAAGTAGAGACGCCATAGCCGATTAACTCTGAGTAACGACGACAGATCTTAACAGCAGCAAAAACTAAAAAAACAATGTATATATGCATAAGTATCAATAATGCTGAACCTGTACCGTAAAGTGTACGACGAAACAAACGTATTACAAAATATGATAAGAGAGGAAGAAATAAAACAGCATAACAAATAGTAAAACTCAGTTGTTACGCAAAATTAATAAATATCAAACTTTAACAAGGGTAACATTTTAATTGTTGTTACTATGTTACATGCCTACACAGTAAAATATTGTTCTCAATAACCTCTTCAACTGGCCTGCCACGCCAAAGCGAAAGGAAAAGATGATTAGCTTCAGCGTCGGAATATATGATGAATTTCAAGAAAAAAAGGTAAACAACAACGCTGTCTACAGCCGAGACCTTCAACAACGAAACTGATACGGAAGTCACTTCTGAGGACTGGAAAAAATCGTCAGTCTTACGCAGCACCTCGTGGAAAAAGTGAGGCAGAATAAAGATGTTTTAAAAGATTCGTTATCGGGAACGACGCGACACTGAATAACGACAATGGAAATTCAAGCAGTAATATCGAAAGAGTATTTCCATTATTATCACAAAGAAGGTGCACAAGCGAATTCAGCGGAATCTTTGTTATATGTTGTTGAAGTACACGCATATCAAAATTATGTGTTCGTAAATTTTACCTATTAATAACCGTTATCAGCAAGTGAGTACGAATGAAGTTCATCTCAGGAAGTCAATCTCCCTCACTATTTGGATTATAATTGTTGCAGTACTAAGATGTCGCAGTTTGCTATGCATAGTCTCAATTTTTACAAACCGGTAAGTTTCCTCTCTTCGATTATCAGACCTATCTTTTTGTTATGTTGCAAATAAGTAGAAAGCTCCATTAGAAAACGTAATAACAATTTACCTATAAAGCTAGCGATCTGTGTCTTTCAATGGCCGCGCGGGATTAGCCGAGCGGTCTGAGGCGCTGCAGTCACGGACTGTGCGGCTGGGCCCGGAGGAGGTTCGAGTCCTCCCTCGGGCATGGGTGTGTGTGTTTGTCCTTATGATAATTTAAGTTAAGAAGTGTGTAAGGTTGGGGAGTGATGACCTTAGCAGTTAAGTCCAATAAGAATTCACTTTTTTTTTTTTTTTTTTTTTTTTTTTTTTTTTTTTTTTTTTTTTTGGTCTCTCAGTGAAACCAAACGGGCAGCAGAAGAGGTTTTGACGCTCCAGTGCAACGTCATATTTAACTCAAATTATCTCGTTAGAGAACTCCGACAGAGTTGCAGTTTGAAGCTGATAAGAATGTGATGCATTCTTAAGATTACTTCCGAATTATGCGTTCACCTTAGTTCAATAACAAAACAGTTTCCCTCATGAAGAAATTCGGTAACGCCGTCACAAAACGCATTTTCGTAAACTTTCCGAATGCCTTCTTAAAAATTTACTGTCACAAATAAATCGAAAATAAAAGCGTCTTTGTGTATGCAGTAGTTTGCGAGCTTGAGCGAGGTGAATGAAATGTGAGATTACAGATGTGTTCTAAATGGGACTTGACGACCAGGTCCGCTACTCCACATGTTCCTGGGAAATCTCAATCTTAATGTAATTATGAACAGATTATAGGGACCCTTAGACAGCCAACTGCTCCCCTCTACGGTTTATATGGAATAATTTGAGTTCGAAATGCGACTGGCATGACGCAAGTGAGATATTAAATTATACCGTAGCCGTGAGAGAAACAGAAATACTGTCTGCCGAGTTGGGGCTCTGTATTCTCTTATCAGCTCGCACTTCCATCTTCCCCGTGTGAGTTAAATTGGCCTTCAGCAAGCCGTTTCGGATCACTGCGAGATCTGCAATAACTTGGGAGTTTTCCAGCGACGCACCCTTATAAATGTCCTGCCCTTTTTTTCCCCTCCTGCTATCGTTCCCCTTTTCCTTATTCCCTTTTTCCGACGCCGCCCGATCGTGGATGCACCCGCACAAGAGCAACAAAGGACAGTCGGGAGACGCTGACTTACTCTGGGCAACTTTTTAAAGCGGGTCGCCTCCGATACTTGTGCGAATTTCGGCGGAACCGCGGAGAGCGATTTATGCTCCGCGGAGCAGTAAAAACGTCGCATTACAATTTATAAAGACTCGGCTCCGCGATGCGACTCGTGGAGTAGAGCTGGTCGTAAAAGGGGAAAGAGCAGAGTAGAGAGGTGCGGGGTGAAGGGGGGATTGCGAGCAGATCGCGGGGGCGGGGGAGGGGGGGGCAGAGGAGAGCCCCGTAGGAGGGGGGGGGGAGAGGAGAGCCCCGTAGGCTGTTTTTACAGCTGTAGGACGAACGGCGCGAGTGCGAACGCAGCCGGGATTTATGTGTGTGTCGGACACGGGTCATTACGCGCTCACACGCGGTGTGGCGGCAGGTTGGAAGACTGGAAGGCTGCAAGGTTGGAAGGCTGAAGCTCAGCGAGGCACCGCTCAAGGACGCCTAACTCGCCGTGAGAGGGGGGAGGAAGGACCGTCTCTCAGTGGAGGAGACATCACTCTACAATTTTCTCATAACTGGGGTTCACTTACGTCGAAGCTAAAGTGATTGTGGTATAACTGAAATTGTACAAAAGATCACCGCATCAACATCTACGTCTATACTCTGCGATCTTACTTATGGCGTGAGATGGAGTGTACCTTTTGTACCACCGTCAGTTTGTACTGACATGAATATTTTGATTCGTCACAACAAAGACGGGCGCGTGACGTTGAAGAAAGAATATGTATGCAGGGTGTCTATAAAGTTTGGGTATGAAGAATACTCAGTATTGTAGAACACTCAGTATAATGTTGTTTATTGGAACTAAACTACACTTCTCGAACAATCACTATATACACCCAAAACAACGACCATTCATCAAGAGCGTCGGTGAGGTCCGTCGGAGCTGGTCCAAGCTAGGCGAGGAACTGGCTGTACTGCTGCTGCGCTGGCCTTATAAAGCCGGCGGAGGCCTGCGGAGTATTCCAACTTTCCCTGTATCTGTGAGGCGACCTCTGCAGAAAAAGGTTCGCATTAGTCTCTAGCAAGTTCTGTTTGTTTGGAAGCATTGTTTTGCTCTTGGTTGCGCCTGCAAGTGCTTGTGCATGTTGTATGGTACATAGGAGTGTCTTGAGTGTAGTCTGCCTGGCAGGGTCCGTCTGTGGTAGACGTAACAGGGTACATGGGGAATTCTAATAAATAAAAATAAACCAAATTTTAGTCGCTTTAATGTGAGAAAATAATATTGTCAACAAGGCTTCCGTTCTTTTCAATGCATAATTTGATGTGATTAGTAAGATTAAGGTGAACCTGATGGAAAAGGTCTGTGAATTGCTGTCGAGTGTAGCACACTGACTGGTAATGCGTTCTGTCAGGCGGTTTAAATTTGTAATCTTCGTCAAGTAAATTTTCTCTTTCAGCATACCCCAGGAAAAGAACTCAAGAGAAGAAACGTCTGGCGAACGAAGGGACCACTCCACGTGACCTGTTCTCCCAATCCAGTGAGGAAAATTGTCATTCAACCAATCTCTAACAACTGCAGCAAAATGGTCAGGGGCTCCATCCTGCTAAAACCAGTCTGGAAGTCCCTCACCCAAAAGCTCAATTTGAGGCATCAACTGGTCTGTCAGCACGTTCAGATAAGCCCCACCCTTTACATGATCATCAAAGAAGAAAGGTCCTAGCACATGAGTTTCCTATAAACCACGCCACACCATCACTTTTCGGTAGACCTGCTGCCTGGATGGACTCATCCAATATGATTGCCTTGAGATCAGTATCGAAGATTTCGTCTGCTCACTTAAACCATTAACATAAAACAGCTTCATCACTGAACAACACATAGTCTTTAATAATATTGATATTTTCACCCAATTTATCTGTAAACCATTCACAAATGTGCATGCGTGTATCGGGGTCATCTCAATTTAAGTGATACAATATCTGTCACTTCTAGAGATGAAACCTCCCCTCTGCAGAATTTTGTGGATGGTTGACATTGGAACATCTAACTTCATGGATGTCCGACGAAGTGATTTCTTTGGGCTAGCATAAACCTTGACCAACACAGCCTCTTCCGGTTCGTCTGAAGTCTGGTCGTTCAGAATGGGGTTTGTCCAACGCACTGCTTGTTTATTTAAACTTGGCAAGTAACTTCCCGACGGCAGTAAAACAAATACGTTGACAGTGAGCCTGTCGGAAGTTAAATTCTCCAGCAGTTTTTCATACTCCACTCATTCTTCTTTAGACAGAGCCATCATGCAGTCTAGAAAGAAACAAATTTGTTATAATTATCAGACTTCATTTTATTATTATTTATTCATTAATGTTTCTAGGACATAGAATATTTATTAGAAAATTTCTATGTACCCAGACTTTGTCAGGCGCATTTTCTCTGGTATTTCGGTAGATATTTGCAGTTACGTTTTCGCAACGTTTAGCTACCGCAGAGGGAACAATGGCGGAAATAAAAGAAAGGTTCAGGAGTGGCATTAAAATTCTAGCTGAAAGGATATTGGTGTTAAGATTAGCTAATGACACTCCTATCCTCAGTGAAAGTGAAGGAGAATTACAGGCTCTGTTAAATGGAAGGAATAGTCTAATGAGTAGAGAATATGGCTTGAGAGTAAATCGAAGAAAGACGCAAGTAATGAAAAGCAGCAGATACGAGAACAGCGAGAAACTTAACATCATAATTGGTGAGCACGAAGAAAATGAAGTTAAGGAATTCTGCTATCTAGGCAGCAAAATAACTCTTGACGGACGGAGCAAGGAGGACATCAAAAGCAGACTAGCACTGGAAAAAACAGCATTCCTGGCCAATTGCAGTCTACTAATATCAAACAAAGGGCTTCATTCGAGGAAGAAATTTCGAAAATTGTACGTTAGAACAAAAGCATTGTATGGTAGTAGAACATGCACTGTGACAAAACCGGAAAAGAACAAAAGCATTTGAGATGTGGTGCTACAGAATGTTGAAAATTAGGTGAACTGATAAGGTAAGGAATAAGTAGGTTCTGCGCAGCGTCGGTGAGGAAAGGAATTTGTATAAAACACTGACAATAAGAAGAGACCAGATGAGAGGACATCTGTTAAGGCATCAGGGAATAACGTCTATGATACTAGAGGGAACCGTTCAGGGAATTCATGGCAGGTCATCAAACCACTCAGTAGGCTGATGACTAAACAAAATACTTTTTACCGACGTGTGGCCCAAAGAAGGGCCATCATATGCAGCATATGTGTTGTCAGAGCGGGGTCTGGAGCAAAGTAGACATTTTAACTTGTCCCAAAGCTGTTTCATTGTGTCGAGGTCGGGACTCCGGGCAGATAAGTCCACTTCAGGAATATTGCTATCAACGAACCACTGTGTCACGGTTGCTGCTTTATGACAGGGTTGTTTTTCGGGCTGACACGGTTGTGATCTCCGAATTAATCCACAACAGTACACAGTACACAACTTGAAAGATGTTTATCATTCCGAATTTTCCAACCACGGTAAACTCTCACGTACAATGACACCACATCCTGCGCACTTCATTGTTAGCACTACACGTGTTGGCAGGTACCATTCTCCAGGCATTCGCCATATCCAAACCCTTTCATCGGGCTGCATCAGGGTACAACGTGATTCATTACTCCAAATCAATCGTTATATATACACTCTCCACTGGCGTCCCTCTTTTCACTGTCTTACCCGTTCTTTTTAACTCCCTGTCGCACAGTCATTTGTTAACAATTTGCTGCTAGCACTCTGGAAGTCAGGAGAGACTCCTTCCCCTGGTTTCATGTGATATTTTGCAACCAATCTGCGGGATGCTCGACGGCGTCTGCCAGTCACTACATGCGGTATGCCTCATATTGTTTTAACTGTTGTTCTTCCTTCGCGTTTGCTCTTCACAATCACATCACCAACAGACGACTTCGGCAGATTTAGAAGTGTTTAGAAATGTCCCCGACGGCTTTCTAAGACACGTGACATCCAATGATTAGTCCACTTTTCACATCACCGAGCTTGCCGGACCGAACACTTCTGCTGGTACTGGTTTCCTGCTGACAACATAATAATCATGTTTTATTGCTGGGTCATCCTCTCGTCACATATACTGATAATTATTCATCATGTACGGGTGGTTGGACATTTTTGATCAGATGGTGTACGTATACTATTACTTTAAACTGTCAGCGACGTGACTGAGGTGGGTGACATAGGAATAGCATGGCGCACATTTATTGCCACGTGGCTTTTGGTCATGTGTTAGGGGAAATGTTTTACATACAATGCCCACTCCTTAGGATGGGAAGTCAGAGCGAGGCCGTTAAGTACAAACTCTCTGAAGAAGACAGAGTTATTGCCGGTTTCAGGCCTCGCACTAGAGCGACCCTACAAGAAATTTAACAGAGACAAACTCCTGTAGACCCTGAGAGAGGAGCATGCCTACGACATAAATCGCGTTGGCAACATGGGAGGATCACATGCAGCAGGTTCTCCGAAGCCAACCACTGAAGGAAGTCCAACAGTTTTCGAGGTGTTCAAGAGACCATATTTGGCTTGGCTTGTTGTGCGACCGACTCCGTGATGGACGAGCTTCTGCGCTCGAGGCACTGCCGTCATTGTTGCACTACCGTCATTCTCACTGAAGAAACCACGTTGCAGTACGAAGGTAAAAACAGCGTGCTTAGCAAAACGTGGACGCTTTGTTCCTCCGTTTTCGCCCATGTTCATCGCATTCCTCTGTGTTTTCATTTTTATAGTTTACACTCAGATTTTGCCAGCATTCTTGTGTTAACAAATTTTCTTGCATATCCAACCAAAATAATAGGTTGTGTCTTACTTTTTCTTGCATACCCAGTCAAAAAATGGATTCTGTGTTACATACAACTGTGGATTTGATCCGCGGTCACGATACTGTTGTGCAAACCTGCAATGGGTGTCCTTTGACCCAGAGCATTTATGTTTCGATAGTGTGCGTCTGTTTACTCTTTGAGAGAAATCGAAGAGTTCCATCAGTCTGGCGTTCTTATTTTATCCTGCCACATAGGCCCAGTCCATGGCACGAATCTCAAGTAGAGACCGAAAGAGGACATTGCTACAATTTCTCCCATTTTCTCTTCCAGTCGCGATTATCCACTGGAAAACCGATTGTTGGTAGGATTCTGTAAGTGATCGAATCTCTTTAATTTTTAATGGTATCTTCGCGAGACGTACACAAGAGATAGCAATACACTGGTCGACTCTTCTGCGAACGTACGCTTTGCGAATTTTAACAATAAACCACACCACGATGCACAACGCCTCTCTTGTAGCGTTTGCCACTGGAGCAGGATAACCATTTTCGTTACGTTTTCCTGCTTACTGCATAAACGTTCAACAGAACTCGCTGTTCTCCTTGGATCTTATATACCTACTCTGTCAATGCTATCAGATACAGGTCCCAGACTGATGAGCAATATTCAAGGGAGTATGTAACCTATCTCCTCCGTGGGAGGACTACTCTTCCGGGATATTCCTCCAGTGAACCTCAGTTACACATCTGCCTTACCTGCGGGTAGTTTTACATGTTCGTTCCACATTAAATCGGCCCGTACGCATACTCGCAATTGTCCTGCAATTGTGTAATCGGTCTTTCTAGTGATTTCTGGTCATTTCGTCACATTTGTTATTAAGAGGATCAATTGCCAATCCCTACACCAAGGGTTGATCCTCTGTTGGCGTTTCACTACAATTTTCTGGCGCTGCGACGTTCCTGTGTATAACAGCATCATCCACGAAAATCCGCATGGGACTTCCGACGCTATCCGATAGATGTAAAAAAATGTAAATGTCGTGTGACTAGGGCCTCCCGTCGGGTAGACCGTTCGCCGGGTGCCAGTCTTTCGATTTGACGCCACTTCGGCGACTTGCGCGTCGAATCCGATAGATTATCCACACACACTGTCAAAAAAATCGTTCTACAACATTCCCTTGAGGTACCCCCGACCTTACTATTGTCTTAAGATTTCTCTCCGTTAAGAATGACTTGTTTGCCAGGAACTCTTCAGTCTCATCACGAAGTTTGTCTGATATTCCGTACCAGCGTATTCTGTTCATTAGGCGACAGTTTGGAAGTGTATCGAACGTCTTCTGGATGACAATGAACATGACGTTGAAATTGGTGCCCGTTATTTTGCACTATAGATCTTTACGTCTAGCAAAAATGTAGCCGTGACGCTGGTTTCCACACTGACAGTAAAAAAAAAAAAAAAGCCATTGCACATTGCATCAACACTGAAGCCACGTTACTTACTAGGAACAACATTATCGGGCCACTGACGAGCAGGACTTGGATTGCCGGCCCAAAACTGTTACAGGATGTCAGGTATGGCATTGTGCGTTTCTGCTGACGAATACGCTATCCCTATGTGGAGCGCATCTGGACATGCTACTCACCGATGTTAGAGGACGCAGGTGTTAGAACGGGTGCTGGAACATCATCGGCGCTTTGTAGTCTAGTTGGGGAGGAGGGGGGAGGAAGAGGGTAGGGAGGGAAGGGGGCGATGCGGCTACTGATGGACATCAAATGCACGTTGGTGCACCTACAGTCATATAGTACAAGTACATCCCAGACCACGTTATGAGCCGGGCATTGTGCAGGCAGACTGCTGAAGTATTCTTGTCTGAAGGGAGAGTACATCGAATAAAATGAGCTCCTGATGCGCGTATCATCTTCCCTCATCCACGAACGATACGGAAACCTGCGGCCGGCCGGAGTGAGCGAGCGGTTCTCGGCGCTTCAGTCCGGAACCGTACGACTGCTACGGTCGCAGGTTCGAATCCTGCCTCAGGCATGGATGTGTGTGATGTCCTTAGGTTAGTTAGGTTTAAGTAGTTCTAATTTCTAGAGGACTGATGTTAAGTCCTATAGTGCTCAGAGCCATTAGAACCATTTTGAAGGAAACCCGCTGCCCATCAGTTTACCTTCAGGAGCCCTCAGGAGACTTCTATCTTGGCATAATACTTCACCATCATATGATTCCCTTATTCATTTAGAAAGGTTTCAGGAACAGTATACGGAGGTGAAGAACATCACATGAGTTGGACCCAGATCCATGAACTGTGATCAGCGGTTGTGTTTTCATGGATTACGATGGAAAACATACGGTCCTGTCGTTTGTCTCCGCTGTTATCAGGGCTAAAGCAGATGCTACACGTTGCCGGATAAATGTCTGCAATTGACTTTCTCACTATTATGTTTTGATCTTAGACGTACTGCCTTTCTGTGAGGCTGACCAGTCTCTAGGAATGAACACGGCCCGCAATACGTATTAATTTGACAGCCAGCCTGCCCAGACAGTCGGAAGGCTGAAATAGTGCCGCTCTGATTGATCCAACGTTTTATCGCTTCTACAAAACTCTGATACTATTCCTCAACTTCCTGTAGTAGAGAAAGTATGAAATTTTGGCATTCTGGAACAGATTTAAGAAGGAAGACTATCTGGCAAATAAAACTCAGCAGCCGATCGTAAAAAAGAGACGTTCGGAGAAGTAATGGCGACATTCGGAGTACCTCAAGGAGGTACAAGGGTACTGCTTGTGCTCGCGCTGTACGTAAAACGTCCGGGCAGACAACGTTGTTGGCCCACATGTACGATGGCTAGTCATAAAGCTGTAATTTTCGCCTTGAACACATAAAGTTATGTAATTAAATTTTGTGCTTGTGTTCAACTACATGTCTACAGTCCTGCACACATTGAAGATTTCGCGCCACAGTATCGTAGCACGTTTGAACAGGAGACCATATGAAATGATAAAGTACAGTAATTCGATCTCTGGATTTGAGCGGCAACAGCACTGCAGCAAACAATGCTCAGTTGATGAATGCCTTCAGCAACAGTGTGCCACCATGTAACACTCTGTCTAGGTGGTGTACACGTTTCCAGTACAGCCAAACATGTCTAAAACCAGACTTCCACATGCAATGACGCCACTTGACGGCCTTTCGAATGATTTCACCGAAACTGCGCAAACACGGAACTTCCTGTGGCCCCGCTCGAGTGACGCCATTTTTAGCCATGCCACGTAAGCTAAATACGCTTCAACAACGGGAAGCCCCTTTCCTACTCCCTTCGCCGAACATTGTAAGAAGCGGCTACCATCTTTAAAGCTAACATGCCATTTTTGATGGTTTTTATATTTAGATTAGATTAGATTAGGTTAGATGTAGTTTCAGTGACACATCATATTAAGGATCTCTCCAAATAGATTTTTAAATCACCACACCGCTATTTGATTGTATTGTTGTTTATTTAATTACGACCTGGGTACGGCCTTTCATTCAATTTTCAAGTGATTGCTAAAAGCATAAATAGCGTACAGGGATGTGGAAGTGGTGATTTGGGGGCGGTGGGGGGGGGGGGGGGGGGGGGGGCGAGGGTGTCCAAGTTGGAGAGAGAACATAAGACTGCAGTCAGAGTGCAATATTTATGAAACATAGTAAAAGTCGGAAGATATATAGTAATCATACTACGCTTATGGAAATGTAAAAATGCATTACGCTTGCATAAAATAGAGTAGTTGCCCTTTAGTAGGAAAAACTCCTAAGGAAAGCTACTTTGGTGTTACATACCTTATATAGATGCATGTATATGTACAATCTATCTTAATCACAATAGATGCAGACCTCATTTTCTACATGGATGTTAACTAAGAAAAGTACTATGACAGAATTTCCAGCACATGCAAATAACATCTATTTGACTTAGAGGCTATGGATATAAAACTTGTTGCATGTTTCGGTTGTGGATGTAAGAGTAATAGTGAACTGGAAGTGTATGAAATGTAGTATTACAAGTAGGTATTAGTGGGGAGAGGGGCTAAAATGTGCGTGGAGAGTAGGAAAAGCGCGGAGCAACAAATGGGGGACAGGGAAGGGAAGGGGGGGGGGGGGGTAATAAATTGCAATAGAGAATAAGGGACTGTAACTGCACCACAACAGTACAGCGTCCATGCATGTATATGTTACACAGTACATAATTAAAATATATAACAGCTGTGATATGCTTTCAGAAATGTAATGATGCATTATAAATAGCATAGTCTAGAGTAAATGCTCCTAAATAAAAACAGATCTGGCTTAACTAAGCAGTAATATGTCAGAACACACGTACATCGTATCTTATTAGCAATGAATATAAAAGCATTAAATATTGCAGATATTGTGTGACTGAAAGAAGATGTAATCTTCATGTTGACGATGACATTAACCCCCCCCCCCCCTTCCTCTAATACCTACTTCTAATACTACATTTCCTACACTTCCAGTATGATTACTGTATGTTTTCCTACTTTTACTATATTTCATAAATATTGCACTGTGACTGCAGTTTCATGTTTTCTGTGCACCTTGGACCAACCCACTCCTCCCACACCCCTACCCTCCAAAATCCCCCGCTCCCGTATCGTCCGGTCTCCCTCCCATTCCCTTGTCCCCAGCTCTCCACTGTGCGAGCATTACTATACCAATCTAATGTAATTAATTACCGTCTCCCCCCCCTGGGCCCATTCTCTCCCATCCCTCCCCCCTCCGTTTCTTTCATGCTTTGTTTGTCAATATATATCATAGTGTCTTGTTACCACCCTTCCCACCAATTTGGGGCCTTCAACCACTCGCCTATCGGTAGGTCCTTTGAAGTTTCTTGCCTCCCCTCCCCTTCCCCCGCAAAAACCACCACCACAACTTCATCCCACATCTACACTCTTATTTTGATTTCTCCTGCTTTAAAATTTAGTCATATATACACTCATATCCTTACAGTCATTTTATCCAGCCCCCATCCACATACCCACCTCTCCAGTATCTATTTACCCCTTCCCATCACCCCACCACCACCACCCCTCCCCTCGCATTTTTAACTCCTATTGTTAAGTTCCGTATTTTTTGTTATCAATGGCACTTACTATTTTCTTTCACTATCAATTGTCTTTGAATTTTGTTTCGTTTTGTTCCTTTTAGTCTTCAGTTCGTCATCCAACTTAATGTGGGTTCACTTACAGTTGTTGACTATTTGCTGTATACATTTTTACTGCATAGATGACTGTAAGCTGTGCCATTCCAAAGATAATTATATATATTCTGAAGATATTTAACATTAATAGTCATATATCTTTGTCATCTGTCATTTTAGTATTCAGTTGTTCCATTACCCGTACTCTTTGATTTCCCAGTCATTATGACTCAAGGACACGTTGAACGGTTACCTTCCCCGTTGATATCTTTTTTCTCTGTCTCTAATCTATGTTAGAGCGTGCCGGTTGCGTGTGTGCCAAGGCATCAAATGTACACGCTGCTTACCCGCTTGGTTCAATGCTCGGAAGGATTCATTGAATGGGGACAGGCCCGAAGTTACTATCTGATTGATCAGGTGATTATCATATTAAGATTTCGCAACGGGTAACGTGGGGGAGGGCTCAATCAACCATGTGGGCAAGTAACTAATTACCACGCTCTAACGTAGTCTATATTCTCTATCCTTGATAATTTTCATTCCCGCCAGATTATCATCAATTTAGTAATAACATCGTTCTCTACACAAGATGGGGTGCTATGATCAGTCACTGAATCCATGAAATTAAACTAATATGACATTACTATTTACCAAGAAACTTTACAAACGTTATAACCATATTTTACTCGCTACTTAAGCGGTCTCATAATTACCATTAACAAAGCAAAGACGAATAAATTCTATCTTATCTAGCACTGAAGTTGCTCATATTATCAGAAATCTATTCAACACTCTCTCGCACTGAAGGTGCTTATACTATCAGAAATGTGGTCTCGTTTATAATATTGTGCACTGGGAAAGGGGAGCGATCTACGTTGCGGCATCTTTAGTCAATCTGCTTGGACAGTGATTGAAATTCGCTCCCCATGTCGTTACTTGGACGGAATCCTCATGAATTAATGTAACGCGCTTCGATTCCTCAATGGTCACTCTTTCCATTATTTCTCAGAACCGTTCCCTTAGTCAAAATTCCACAAAGATACTTGGCGGGAAAACAGAGGGAACAAAGCAGACACAAACATCTCTCGTATACACAAAAAACAAATACTTCAAAAATAAAACATCCTATAAAATTTGGCACACGCAAATTAACAATTTACGGCACGCGCAAGCATCCTCTACTTAACTATTTTCTAGAACGGTCTGGTAGCTCGCTGGCGGTGCAATTAGACACTACGTGGGCGATAGACACCAACAGCAAATTTTTTTTGTACCCACCCCGCTGTTCATTCTTGTTTTCAGTCTATACAAATATTCACACGCACATCCTACTATTTACAAATTAGCTGGGAGGTGGAGCCTCGTCTAGGTTGCCGCTTGCAAATGGGGGTAGTCATGAATCAAAAAATCCGTGCACAAAATTTATGAATTTGTCAAAAAAATTACTTCACTCAAAACACACGCATATCCTAGCAGGATTCACACGGAATCATCGTCTAAATTTCTCATCAGCAGTTACGACTACGATATAGAATAAATTTAATATTTCATCATATTGAAATGATGTGGGGTGCAAGAGTGAAACTACACTCCTGGAAATGGAAAAAAGAACACACTGACACCGGTGTGTCAGACCCACCATACTTGCTCCGGACACTGCGAGAGGGCTGTACAAGCAATGATCACACGCACGGCACAGCGGACACACCAGGAACCGCAGTGTTGGCCGTCGAATGGCGCTAGCTGCGCAGCATTTGTGCACCGCCGCCGTCAGTGTCAGCCAATTTGCCGTGGCATACGGAGCTCCATCGCAGTCTTTAACACTGGTAGCATGCCGCGACAGCGTGGACGTGAACCGTATGTGCAGTTGACGGACTTTGAGCGAGGGCGTATAGTGGGCATGCGGGAGGCCGGATGGACGTACCGCCGAATTGCTCAACACGTGGGGCGTGAGGTCTCCACAGTACATCGATGTTGTCGCCAGTGGTCGGCGGAAGGTGCACGTGCCCGTCGACCTGGGACCGGACCGCAGCGACGCACGGATGCACGCCAAGACCGTAGGATCCTACGCAGTGCCGTAGGGGACCGCACCGCCACTTCCCAGCAAATTAGGGACACTGTTGCTCCTGGGGTATTGGCGAGGACCATTCGCAACCGTCTCCATGAAGCTGGACTACGGTCCCGCACACCGTTAGGCCGTCTTCCGCTCACGCCCCAACATCGTACAGCCCGCCTCCAGTGGTGTCGCGACAGGCGTGAATGGAGGGACGAATGGAGACGTGTCGTCTTCAGCGATGAGAGTCGCTTCTGCCTTGGTGCCAATGATGGTCGTATGCGTGTTTGGCGCCGTGCAGGTGAGCGCCACAATCAGGACTGCATACGACCGAGGCACACAGGGCCAACACCCGGCATCATGGTGTGGGGAGCGATCTCCTACACTGGCCGTACACCACTGGTGATCGTCGAGGGGACACTGAATAGTGCACGGTACATCCAAACCGTCATCGAACCCATCGTTCTACCATTCCTAGACCGGCAAGGGAACTTGCTGTTCCAACAGGACAATGCACGTCCGCATGTATCCCGTGCCACCCAACGTGCTCTAGAAGGTGTAAGGCAACTACCCTGGCCAGCAAGATCTCCGGATCTGTCCCCCATTGAGCATGTTTGGGACTGGATGAAGCGTCGTCTCACGCGGTCTGCACGTCCAGCACGAACGCTGGTCCAACTGAGGCGCCAGGTGGAAATGGCATGGCAAGCCGTTCCACAGGACTACATCCAGCATCTCCACGATCGTCTCCATGGGAGAATAGCAGCCTGCATTGCTGCGAAAGGTGGATATACACTGTACTAGTGCCAACATTGTGCATGCTCTATTGCCTGTGTCTATGTGCCTGTGGTCCTGTCAGTGTGATCATGTGATGTATCTGACCCCAGGAATGTGTCAATAAAGTTTCCCCTTCCTGGGACAATGAATTCACGGTGTTCTTATTTCAATTTCCAGGAGTGTATTATCTTTTAAATGAGACCTTAGGGCATCGTGCATTCTACACGTCACACAATAAGCTCTGAAATTGTACTTTTGAGACTGTCGTATGGACCTAAATATTAGAAACATTTAATCATCAGCTGTCAAATATTGGAAGTGCCACTTCTAGTTTTACTTGACCCAGGATTGCAGCTTTAATGTGAGAGTCGTATTTTTTAATATAAATCGAATCACAGCTCTAGAAGCTATCGTCATCCAAAAGTGTTTCACGTATACGTCTTCGTTTATGAGCGCTACGCCCACTACTTTGTTTGATGCTATTGTACTATTTGAACGTAAACTCCACTCCAGAATCCAATATTTGAGCTTTCTCTTCTTCTATTGGATTTTAGGTTCAGTTCTATTACCATAACCTTGTTCAGAACACCAATATCCGTACGAATAATCCCAGCTGACCCCATACCGGAAACAGTGCCAGGAAAATTCTGATTAAGTGCTCAGAGCCATTCCATAATTCTGACAGGAGCGTCTGAAAATAGCATCAAACTGCGCCACTGTCGTATCAGCCTTCTGTGAATTGCTGTGCCGTTGCTTTTATTGCATGAGAGAACCCAGCTTCGGCGAAGAATAATGAAAAAAACAGACCATTTCTCTGAAAAGAACAGGGTGTCGCAAGTGCAGGCACTCTGTATTCTCTTGACGTGACACACCGTGAATTCTCTCTCTTTCCTTTGATGAAAACTTATTTTTAAGAAGTAGTCCACTTGAAGTGAAAGTGGTTGCGAAAACATACATGACCTCTTACCAACAAATAATCCTGAACACATAGGGAGCATTATGGCATGTACAGGGTTTAGTGACCACAAGGTTGTTGTAGCGGGACTAAATATCGGAACATCCAGACGCACCATCTATTTAGGAAAGCAGATAAAAATTCGTTTGACGCCTTCCAAGAGACAGTCTCCTCTCCTTTCTATCTGTTTGTGTAAGCCTAGACCAAATACGGTTTAAATTCAAAGAAATAGCATCAACGCCAATGAGGGATATGTACCACATAAATTAATAAGAGATACACAAAACAGATCATAACACTGTTGCAGAAGCAACGAAAAAAGCATCCCAAATTAAAAAAAAAAAAAAAATTACGAAAAATTTTCTAGATTGGCGAAGTTGTACAGAAGCACGAAATTAAGAGTGAACTTAAATGCGAGATGCTTTTTATAGTTTCTACAACGAAATTCTGTCTCGAAATCTAGCAGAAACCCGAAGAAGATCCTGGTCGTAAGCAAAGTACACCATTGGGAAGACGCATTCAGTACCATCACTGCGCGACAACAATAGTAATGCTGTAATTCTCCAGGCTTTCCCGGCGATATGCTGGTATGTTGAGAACTCAGACAGCGCCTGAAGCAGACAGAGAGCCATACCGTCGAAATATCGTGCCAGAACGACGAGAACAACCGGCAGAAGACCCGAATAAGCAACATGTCAACTGTGATGTTACTGACGACAGTACCACTAGCGCAGAGTTACTGAACATGGTTTTCCGAAATCCCTTCTGAAGAGAAGTCGAAGTAAGTATTCCAGAATTAGAATCACGAACAGCTATCAACCTGAGTTATATAGAAGTAAATATCCTTCTGCAGCGAAGCAGCTTAAAGCACATAATAAAGACCAGGCCTCCGGTCCAGATCAGATTTATGTGATATAACAGTGCCATACTTACCAGTCATATACAGCCGCTCGTTCGTGGACAGACCCGTACCCAAAGACTGGAAAGTTGCACAAGTCACACCAATACTCAAGAAAGAAAATAGGGGTAATCCGCTGAATTACAGACCCATATCACTAACGAACGTCAATTTGTAGTAGAATTTTATAACACATACTGAATTCGAACGTTATGATTTACCTGGAAGAAAGCGAATTACTAACAAATAGCCAACTCGGGTTCAGAAAATATCGTTCTTATGAAGTAGAACTAGCTCTTTATTGCCACAAAAGAATGAGTGCTCCTAACAAGATATGTCAAATTGATTCCACGACTGGAAGTCTCGATGCATGCAATACAACACAATCCATTGACAGACTGAAATCATTTGGCCTCATTACTCACACACTTTGATTCTGATAAAGTTCTAACTCAGACTCCGTCAGTAGGGGAGAGTTCGGTAATTTGGCGCAACGGGTAAAATGACGCACGTCAACATGTCTTTAACTGTGAGAGCTAGTCTTGTCTGATTGGTGCTGCCATCTGTTGCGCAGTTACACAAATAAGTATACACTTGCCAGTTGTCGGCGCCAGGAGCAAGAGTGTATATTGTCTTTGTTTCTTCTAATGTTTGATCTCCAATTTGTAGGAGGCAAGCCATTTCCTGTTAAGTTAAAATGCACGTTTTTGATGTTATGCCTGTGTCTCACATTACCACTTACGGTTTTATAAGTATTATATCTCTTAAGCAAAGCCGGCCGGAGTGGCCGAGCGGTTCTAGGCACTAGAGTGTGGAGCCAAGCGACCGCTACGGTCGCAGATTCGAATCCTGCCTCGGGCATGGATGTGTGTGATGTTCTTAGGTTAGTTAGGTTTAAGTAGTTCTAAGCTCTAGGGGACTGATGACCTCAGAAGTTAAGTCCCATAGTGCTCAGAGCCATTTGAACCATTTTCTTAAGCAAAGCGCGAGGATGGAACTATAGTTTTACATAAGCCATGCTTGGTGCGGTAATTTGAGTCAGGGAAGTCGAGAAGTCGAATACGTCATTTTATCCCACTTCAGTTTCGCATCAATGAAAGTGGGTAGCTAAATGAAATACGTTAATATATATTTAATGAAAGTCAAAATAAAATAATACATCATTTTTATGAGAATGAGTTCCTCTGTTCAGGTGTCGAGGTGGTACATTCGTAAAACAGAGGGATATTCTTGGACGGCGTGTGAATTAAGAAATGCCATCAGTGCTGTTCATAATGGGACTTCTATTAGACATAGCGCCATCTAACATAACATAGAAGTGACGACCTCAGCAGTTTGATCCCATAGGAACTTACCACTACTAACACCATAACATACTAGAGGCAAAGATCTGAGCGTAGTATGTGGTGTATTGCGCAAATATGGCGAGGAATTGTACAGGAGTATTTCTTGTGATTTTTCGTCTCATTCTGAATGCAATGGGTGTGACAGACCTGAAAACTATTACTGTCTGAAGAAGTGTTAGTTATTTTACAGGCATACAACAGACCAATTACTGAATACGCTTATACTCGAGCCTTCTTCTTCATTTTTGTCTCTATTTTACAGGAAAACTTGTATTACTTTTTTCTATTCCATAGTTAATTAAGCTGATGTTTTCACTCTTTTCTTTCAGTAAACTATTATGTTCAGTGTTTTGCTTAATAAACATAATATTCAATAGGTATACGTTGTACTATAAGAAGTGTGGAATTAAATACTTTATACCATTCCTTGAGCCAATCTACCCCATTTACTGTGTCATTTTACCCGGTATGGCGGGTCAAATGTAGCAATGCAGTGATCATAATTATTAGTGTTTATTTATTTATTTATTTATTTTGAAAACGGAATTTTGAGATATGTTGCAGTAAACGAGTGGCTAATGTTGCATGTAAATTGGAGCCTTTAGGCATTATAGGATGAAGGCTGTAGTCGAAATGCCATTTCATGGGGAGAGTGATTGTGCTTACTAAGTAATAAGCATTAACAGAATGAAACAAGAGGCTTAAATTTGCACCCTGGGGCAAACCCTGGGAGAACTCATATGGATAACCGATAGTAAGCAAAGAAGGGGAAGCTGAAAGGTGGATTGAGCATATAGTGGGTCTATACAAGGAAAATGAACTTGAAGGCAATATTACAGAAACGGATGACGACGTTGTTGTAGATGAGATGGGAGATATGATACTGCAAGAAGAATTTGACAGAGAACTGAAAGACCTAAGTCGAAACATGGCCTCGGGCGTAGACAACATTCCGTCAGAACAGCATTGGGAAAATCAGCCATGCCAAAAATCTGCCATCTGGTGTACACGATATCCTCGATTTCAAGAAGAATGTAATAATTACAATTCCAAAGAAAGAAACTGCTGAGAGGTGTGAAAATAACCGAAATATCCGCTTAATAACAGAAATTCTTTACAAATGGAAAACCTGGTAGAAGCCGACCTCGGGGAAATCAGTATGGAGTCCGGAGAAATGTAGGAACACTCGAGGCAATACTGACCCTACGACTCATCTTAGAAGGTAGGTTAATGAAAGGCAAACCTATGTTTATAGCATTATTCTGTAGACTTAGGGAAAAAGGTTTGGCAGTGTTGACTGGAATACCCTGTCTAAAATTCTGAACGTAGCAGAGACGAAATATGGGAGCGAAAGGCTATTTACAACTAGTACAGAAACCAGACTGCAATTATAAGAGTTGATGGGCATAAAAGGGAAGAAGTGATTTGAGAAGAGAGTGGGTCGAGGCTGTAGCGTATCCACGGTGTTATTCAGATTGTACATTGAGCAAGCAATAAAGGAAAGCAAAGAGAAACTTGGTGTAGGAGTTAAATTCCAGGGACAATAAATAAAACCATTGAGGTTTGCCGATGACATTGTAATTCTGTGAGAGACAGCAAAATACTTGGAAGGGCAGATAAACGGAACTGACAGTGTCTTGAAAGGAGGATATAAGATTAACATCAACAAAAGTAAGACAATGATCGAATTCAATCAGGCAATGTTGAGAGGATGAGATTAGGAAACGAGACAGTCAAAGTAGTATATAGGTTTTGGTACTTGGGGATCAAAATAACTGATGAAAGCCGAAGTGTGGAGGATATAAAATGTAGACTGGCAATGGCAAGGAAAGCGTTTCTGAAGAAGAGAAATTTCTTAACATCGAAAATAGACTTCCGAGCTAGGAAGCCTTTCAAATGGTTCAAATGGCTCCGAGCACTATGGGACTTAACAGCTGAGGTCATCAGTCACCTAGAACTTAGAAATAGTTAAACCTAACTAACCTAAGGACATCACACACATACATGTCCGAGGCAGGATTCGAACCTGCGACCGTAGCGGTCGTGTGGTTCCAGACTTAAGCGCTTAGAACTTCTCGGTCACACAGGCCGGCTAGGAAGCCTTTCCTGAAGGTATTTGTGTGGAGTGTAGTGATGCATTGAAGTAGAACATAGACGATAAACAGTTTAGAGAAAAAGAGAATAGACGTTTTTGAAATGGCGTGCTGCAGGAAAATGCTGAAGTTTAGGTGGGTAAGCAACGTATTGAATAGTTACTGAATAGAATTTGGGAGTCAAGAAATTTGTCACAGAACTTTACTAGGAGAAAGGATTGGTTGACAGTACAATCTGAGACACCAAGGAGTCGAATATTTAGTTTTAGAGGGAAGTGTGGGGCATAAAAATCGTAGAGGGAAACTAAGAGATGAATTCAGTAAACCGATACAGGAGGATGTAGGTTGCAGTAGTTATTAGGAGATCAAGAGGCCCGCACAGGATAGAGTAGCATAGAGAGCCGCATCAAACCAGTTTTTGGACTAAAAGCCACTGCAATAACATTATTTGACGCCATCGATTTCGTATCGGCAAGTATCACGTTGTAAATGTTATGTGAACGTGATGGTCGTGCATGGACCCAAACTGGTTGAATAAGAAAGACACTTTTTCAGCAGCTCTTGGCGGTAAATCATAACGTCCTTCATCAATGAGTACCTGCAGGTGGGTATGCCGTATCTAAATAAACTATTGAACTCACTTCCGGCCGGCCACGTTGGCCGAGCGGTTTAGATGCTTCAGTCTGTAACCGCGCGACTGCTACGGTCGCAGGTTCGAATCCTGCCTCGGGCATGGATGTGTGTGATGTCTTTAGGTTACTTAGATTTAAGTAGTTCTAAGTTGTAGGGGACTGATGGCCTCAGATGTTATGTCCCATATTGCTCAGAGCCATTTGAACCACTTTTTTAAGTCACTTCGCCGGCCGCGGTGGTCTCGCGGTTCTAGGCGCGCAGTCCGGAACCGCGCGACTGCTACGGTCGCAGGTTCGAATTCTGCCTCGGGCATGGATGTGTGTGATGTCCTTAGGTTAGTTAGGTTTAAGTAGTTCTAAGTTCTAGGGGGCTGATGACCACAGCTGTTAAGTCCCATAGTGCTCAGAGCCATTTGAACCATTTTTTAAGTCACTTCCTCAGAAATAATGCTATTATAATGGTAGAGAAGGCGTTATACCTTGTTAGAAGGGTGATTTCTGGCTCTGTTTTCTTTCTAACTACGTTAAATACTTTGGCTTAACCTTATTATGGACCAGATGATGGACAGATTGATGTAACCTTGTAGGTAATAAGATGTTTTTGTTTATGGAACAGCTTACCTTTGTGACCACGACGTTCTTTAAATGTGATTTGTTTTTATTTGTTTACAGATTGGCTTTTAGTGAGTACTTTTTTGTACGTATTGTGCTTTTTTATAATACGATCAGAGCTCTTCTTCTACAAAACGCATATCCACTTAAATTAGTTCCTGGAGGAACAGCGTACCGAATTGCATTTTAAAAGCAGACAAGAGTAATCCTGAAAGCAGCGGCTCCAGTACAAGAGAAGCAGCTCGGCTATTGTAGCGGACTTTTCGAGACGTCGCGAGACAAATCCGCAGACGTCAGGCTGCCAGCGGTAGCGAAAAGTAGGAGGGGGTGGGGGGGGGGGGGTGTCAGAGGCAGCTTGTTTGCCGTGAGGATTACCGGCGTGCCGTTACCATTAGAGAGGCTGGCTGGTACCCGCCGCCCGGTAGGATGGGTCTGGCGATGCTGCCACCGCAATTCATGGGCCAGCCGCGCAGGTCCAAAAAATAAATTTGGCCGCGTGCCTCCCCCCCCCCTCCCCCCCTGCCCCCCACGGCGCCCGCCGCGGAATTAAGTGCCGGAAGATTTAGGGGCGCGAGGGGCAGGCAGGCTCGCAAACAACTTTCGGCGCGCGCGAGAGAGAATGGAAATGTGTGGCGCGCAGCGCAGCGCAGCGCGGCCGCCCGCAGTCAATACAGATGCTCGGTGTAGCGCGGGCCCTGCCCGAGCCACCGCAGCGCACAAATCATCCCACACCAGGCATTTAATTTCCCGAAGATGAGACAGCTGCAGCTGGAAATCCGGTGTGCGGAAAAAAGAGAGAGAGACTGTGGCCGCCACGTGCAGATTGTTAACTCGGGGAGACTTCTACATCTGTGTGTGACGGCGGTAGACTACTAAATACAGAATTTTTTTCAATGTGAAGATATATCAGCGAAGAGAAAACGTAAACAGGAGATGGTTGAACAAGTTTATTTGCTGGAAAAAAAATTTCACAATCATATTAATCTGCGCTTTCTCCTGGATACCTCCAATTACGAAAATGCAATCATAAATCAATTGAAACTGGAACTTACTATAACAAGTTCTATTTATTGTTCTTCCTACTACGCGTTTCGGACGATTATACCTCCATCATAAGGTGCGTATATTTCAAATTATATGTCCTGGACGATTTGTATGAACGTCTATTTGTGGCTAACCTGTTTCAGAGTTTGGCAATATAAAACAGAAACATATTTCACAACGAGGCTGATAAAAAGCTTGAAGTTACGCGTGTGCTTTGATCGCACAGGATAATGTATAAATATAAAAAGGGTGTCTCCTTGTTTGTAATCATAAAAATCTACTGTTTTATTCCGATTTAGATGCAATTTTTCACTCTTTACCTTCGAGACTAGAGGAAGATCCCTGTCTACATAAGGTTTCGTAATCTGACTTGAAACGTATGTGTATGTAGTGTACAGGGTATCTCCGCAAGAGCGTGCAAAAATTTAACAGTTCGTAGGGGATGCTTCATTGCACAATTTGAGGCGGGGAAGGTGGGGTCGGAGAAGCCAGTTTAAGGAGATAATATGATTAAAATCACGTTACTGTGCACGTCTTTATTCATATTAGTCAACTGCAAATAGCATTACTGACACAATGAAAATACCGTTTGTGCTGTATCTTACAAAATGTGCTGAAATTGACGGCCATCAACCTCAATGCAAGCAAGACATCGGCGAACACGATTGTGACGCACCCTGACAAATATCCCTGGCGTGTTTCGAATCACATCACAGGCAGCTACAAGTCTGCCGACTAACTCCATCTCCGTATCCATTGGGGTCTCCTACACAAGAGACTTTAGATGTCCCCATAGGAAATAATCAAGACGATTCAGGTCAGGTGACCTCGCAGGCCATGGAATAGAACCTCCCCTTCCAAACCAGAAACAAGGAACTACTGTACCGGTACCGCTCCATCGTATTGCACTTTAAGTCTCTCAGTAGCACTGAGTAATGAAGGGGTATGTCGTTGATTCATAGCACGTTCTGCCAAGGGACAATGGACAAGTAAAGTAAACAAAACCTGCATCATGACTTCCTGGTAATCAGGTTTGTCCTTGTCCCCTTGAAGGAAATAAAGAATGTGCATGTAAATAAACAGTACAGTACGTGTAAATTCGTACGCATGTTAGTTGTAAATAAGCTGAAAAACAGTAATTCTAGACAAAGCGGTATTAAATTTTACTTCCATATTTCCAATCCTAGGTTCCCTATCTGAAATTGTTCAGTAGAACATTATCTATGTCCTGTTACATTTTCGCAGCCGGCCATCGTGGCCTAGCGATTCTAGGCGCTTCAGTCTGGAACCACGCTGCTGCCAAGGTCGCAGGTTCGACTCCTGCCTCGGGCATGGAAGTGGGTGATGTCCTTAGGTTGGTTAGGTTTAAGTAGTTCTAAGTCTAGGGGACTGATGACCTTAGCTGTTAAGTCCCATAGTGCTCAGGCCATTTTTGAACATTTTTGCACGGTCTTGCGGAACAGTTGTTAACATAAATCTCAAAATTCCTGGCGATTTAGTTCAAATTTCTTCACGATCCCCTAATGAACATTTGGGAGGGCATAGGCTGGTACTGCGAACGGCTGAAAGCAAGGGGAAACTACAGCCGTAATTTTTTCCGAGGGCATGCAGCTTTACTGTATGGTTAAATGATGATGGCGTCCTCTTGGGTAAAATATTCCGGAGGTAAAATAGTCCCATTCGGATCTCCGCGTGGGGACTACTCAGGAGGACGTCGTTATCAGGAGAAAGAAAACTGGCGTTCTACGGATCGGAGCGTGGAATGTCAGATCCCTTAATCGGGCAGGTAGGTTAGAAAATTTAAAAAGGGAAATGGATAGGTTAAAGTTAGATATAGTGGGAATTAGTGAAGTCCGGTGGCAGGAGGAACAAGACTTTTGGTCAGGCGAATACAGGGTTATAAATACAAAATCAAATAAGGGTAATGCTGGAGTAGGTTTAATAATGAATAAAAAATAGGAGTGCGGGTAAACTACTACAAACAGCATAGTGAACGCATTATTGTGGCCAAGATAGACACGAAGCCCACGCCTACTACAGTAGTACAAGTTTATGTGCCAACTAGCTCTGCAGATGATGAAGAAATTGATGAAATGTATGATGAGATAAAAGAAATTATTCAGATAGTGAAGGGAGACGAAAATTTAATAGTCATGGCTGACTGGAATTCGGTAGTAGGAAAAGGGAGAGAAGGAAACGTAGTAGGTGAATATGGATTGTGGGTAATAAATGAAAGAGGATGCCGCCTTGTAGAATTTTGCACAGAGCACAACTTAATCATAGCTAACACTTGGTTCAAGAATCATAAAATGAGGTTGTATACATGGAAGAAGCCTGGAGATACTGACAGATTTCAGATAGATTATATAATGGTAAGAAAGAGATTTAGGAACTAGGTTTTAAACTGTAAGACATTTCCAGGGGCAGATGTGGACTCTAACTACAATCCATTGATTATGAACTGTAGATTAAAACTGAAGAAACTGCAAAAAGGTGGGAATTTAAGGATATGGGGCCTGGATAAACTGAAAGAACCAGAGGTTGTAGAGAGTTTCAAGGAGAGCATAAGGGAACAATTGACAGGAATGGGGGAAAGAAATACGGTAGAAGAAGAATGGGTAACTTTGAGGGATGAAGTAGTGAAGGTAGCAGAGGATAAAGTAGGTAAAAAGACGAGGGCTAGTAGAAATCCTTGGGTAACAGAAGAAATATTGAACTTAATTGATGAAAGGAGAAAATATAACAATGCAGTAAATGAAGCAGGCAAAAAGGAATACCAACGTCTCAAAAACGAGATCGACAGGAAGTGCAAAATGGCTAAGCAGGGATGGCTAGAGGACAAATGTAAGGATGTAGAGGCTTATCTCACCAGGAGTAAGACAGTTAGCCGGCCGGTGTGGCCGTGCGGTTCTAGGCGCTTCAGTTTGGAACCGCGTGACCGCTACGGTCGCAGGTTCGAATCCTGGCTCGGGCATGGATGTGTGTGATGTCCTTAGGTTTAAGTAGTTCTAAGGGGACTGATGACCACGGATGTTAAGTCCCATAGTGCTCAGAGCCATTTGAACCATTTTAAGACATACTGCCTACAGGATAATTAAAGAGACCTTTAGAGAAAAGAGAACCACTTGCATGAATATCAAGAGCTCAGATGGATACCCAGTTCTAAGCAAAGAAGGGAAAGCAGAAAGGTGGAAGGAGTATAAAGAGGGTCTATACAAGGGCGATGTACTTGAGGACAATATTATGGAAATGGAAGAGGATGTAGATGAAGATGAAATGGGAGATTTTATACTGCGTGAAGAGTTTGACAGAGCACTGAAAGACCTGAGTCGAAACAAGGCCCCAGGAGGAGACAACATTCCATTAGAACTACTGACAGCCTTGGGAGAGCCAGTCCCGACAAAACTCTACCATCTGGTGAGCAAGATATATGAGACAGGCGAAATACCCTCAGACCTCAAGAAGAATATAATAATTCCAATCCCAAAGAAAGCAGGTGTTGACAGATACGAAAATTACCAAGCTCTCAGTTTAATAGGTGACGGTTGCAAAATACTAACGCGAAATCTTTACAGACTAATGGAAAAACTAGTAGAAACCGACCTCGGGGAAGATCAGTTTGGATTCCATAGAAATATTGGAACACGTGAGGCAATACTGACCCTACGACTTATTTTAGAAGCTAGATTAAGGAAAGGCAAACCTACGTTTCTAGTATTTGTAGACTTAGAGAAAGCTTTTGACAATGTTGACTGGAATACTCTCAGATATTGAAGGTGGCAGGGGTAAAATACAGGGAGCGAAAGGCTATTTACAATTTGTACAGAAACCAGATGGCAGTTATAAGAGTCGAGGGACACAAAAGGGAGGCAGTGGTTGGGAAGTTAGTGAGACAAGGTTGTAGCCTCTCCCCGATGTTATTCAATCTGTATATTGAGCAAGCAGTAAAGGAAACAAAAGAAAAATTCGGAGTAGGTATTAAAATCCATGGAGAAGAAATAAAAACTTTGAGGTTCGCCGATGACATTGTAATTCTGTCAGAGAAAGGAAAGGACTTGGAAGAGCAGTTGAACGGAATGGATAGTGTCTTGAAAGGAGGATATAAGATGAACATCAACAAAAGCAAAACGAGGATAATGAAATGTAGTCGAATTAAATCAGGTGATGCTGATGGAATTAGATTAGGAAATGAGACAAGGTAGTAAAGGACTTTTACTATTTGGTAAGCAAAATGACTGATGATGGTCGAAGTAGAGAGGATATAAAATGTAGACTGGCAATGGCAGGGAAAGAGTTTCTGAAGAAGAGAGATTTGTTAACATCGCGTGTAGATCTAAGTGTCAGGAAGTCGTTTCTGAAAGTATTTGTATGGAGTGTAGCCATGTATGGAAGTGAAACATGGACGATTAATAGTTTGGACAAGAAGAGAATAGAAGCTTTCGAAATGTGGTGCTACAGAAGAATGCTGCAGATGGCTAGATCACATAACTAATGAGGAGGTCCTGAATAGTATTTGGGAGAAGAGAAGTTTGTGGTACAACTTGACTAGAAGAAGGGATCGGTTGATAGGACATGTCCTCAGGCATCAAGGGATCACCAATTTACTATTGGAGGGCATCGTGAAGGGTAAAAATCATAGAGGGAGACCAAGAGATGAATACACGAAGCAGATTCAGAAGGATGTAGGATGCAGTAGTTACTGGGGGATGTAGAAGCTTGCACAGGATAGAGTAGCATGGAGAGCTGCATCAAACCAGTCTCAGGACTGAAGACCACAACAAAAAGAGGCTATATATCTGTTAATATACACAATATATATGTAGTGTAGATTAATAGACACACACACACACACACACACACACACACACACACAATATATACTTTGTTACAAAACATTTCGAAAAATACTTGACCGATTTACTTCAAATTTCTGTATTCATGGCCGTTCCACCCCTCTACCATGCTCCACGCTATAGTGCATTTTCCATGAATGTTCAGTGTTGTGCGTCCCCTTTTTAAAGTGCTGCGAACAGAAACTGTGCCTGTCTATTTCCTAAGTGTTACTGACCTCTTTGTTGTTCATGTTTTCTTCACAACTTTTTCGCCGTGTACCAGTTTTAAACAGTCACCGATTTATCACCTCTTCTTATTTTTAAGCCTTCTCATTATGTTTTTTAACTTTATCTGTAGGCTGCAGAGCGGCGTATTACGCTGCTGCCAGACCGCCCCACCCTCAGGGGGGGGGGGGGGGGGGGGACGAAATACAATAAAGAAAAGCAAAAAAAATTTGACGTCTGCAATCAAAGTGTCCACGTAACTTTGAACCTTGCATTGCTAACAGTGCCACTAGTAGACCAAAGTAACTTATATCTAGAAATCGTCGATCCCTTATTAACAGAATACACCCATTAGTGGGGCTGTAATTCTACAAAACACGCAGTGGGAAGAACCATAAATATGACTACTTGTACTGATTTGTTTTTGAACTGATATTCATGGTAGTCACTCTCTAGGCTAACCTTAAGCGTTCGCATTTAATGTTGCACGCAGGAAGACAAAAGAAACTAATAGTGCAAAATAGTTATTTAACGATAACTTTGAAATTTTATCGAAACTCTTTATTGCACCAATCAGATGTTAGACTGAAATGTTGCTGTAATCTCATTCTCACTTTCGTGTGCTTAATCCCGGCGGCCCACTTGGTGCTGTTCAAGAGAGGCAGCAGGTCTCAGCCTCCCCCTCCTCTCATTGTCATCGTCGTCATCATTAAACAAGGACAAAAATAATAATCAAAAAACGCCAATACATCTTGGCTCTATACATCCAATCATTACAGTCATTTACACAACACAGTGACGCGGACATATCAGCTGCCCAAGTGGCGTCAACGACGTAAGGATTTCACCTCACCGTGAACCACACGAGCTGATCTCGATAATCTATTTTCATATCCTAACCTTTTCTGCCTCAACAAATATTACATCTTTACGGCTCCGTCCCGAGCAAAATTAATGAGTCGTGTATGTTTTAGCACCTCCTCCATCATCTCATCCTTTCTGGTAATGGATTTCAACAGGCTTCTTGTTTAGCTTTTTCTTCTTAGTTCATCGTAAATCCTTTCTGTATACGTTATTTATTTGAACGCCATTGGAATTTAGTCCATATAATGATCACTATGATCACAACAGTTTCTCTTTCTCTCTCTCTCTCTCTCCCTCTCTCTCTCTCTCTCTCTCTCTCCTCTCTCTCTCTCTCTCTCTCTCTCGCTCTCTCTCATTCTCTCTCTCTCTCTCTCTCTGCAGCACCCCCCCTCCCGCCCCCCCCCCCCCCCCCCACACACACGCACATTCCAACTTGTACATTTCTTGGTACACAAGAAAGTTGTTTTACGCATAAAATGGAAACAACAACTCTGCAGGATACCCGGACGTACATTATTAGTCAATCGGACCGGAAAACGTGAGACTCCACATGATTTGTATAGCTTTAGCGATCTGATGTATCGTAACAGAGAGATCTGTCTTGCTTTCGTTCGCAAAGAGTTGGATTTTTCCAGTCGAGGGACCATATCAGCTTTAGTTTTCTTTTTACAAGCATATAATATCAATTGTTGGTATTTTGCTGGCGTATTGCAATCTATGAAAACTAATTCTTTCACTGACAGGTTCGCCTTTTCGTTACCAGTAATTATTTGGACAACTTCGAAAATATTATATACGTAAGACAGATTTTTTTCTTTGTTTAAAGTGATTCTTTAATGGTATGAAGCAAGAACTGAAGTCCTGTAATAGAGCAAGGCTGGCTATAGTTTTCCTTTCGGCATATTTAAGCGCTTCCGGTATCGCAACTAATTCCAGTTTCATTACTGATTCAGTTAACTGGTATAGTCTGCAATACAAGAGCAACTAATGGCTTCAGTATACTTTTAACCATTCGTGTATATATGTCTCTTGTCTGTCAGCTATTGAGTAGTCATGAAAAGTATTCAGAAATTCATCTTAGTATCGGGAGAACTTCTCCGCCAATATGGGCTTATCAGTGTACCGTTTGTCGGTGGTGGCAGTGTTATCATTATACAATATCTATCACTTAAATCATATCTCTGATAGGATGCCAGTAATCTAATGGGATGTAGTATTACAACGGACCCAAAGCTGTTTTCGGCGCTCTCATACCTTGTCATACACTTGCAGCGATGTGTAACGTATCATTCCACGTGACCTTCTACAAAGCTTCGATCATCTAACGGCGGCAATGTAGCGACCTTGCTAATCTTCAAGTCCTGTGACACGAAGCAAGGCGACATACACATGCGGAGCGGTCACTTCTATATACCAGAACGACCAAGAATGTTACGGCGACTTACTGGTTGTTCTGCACCAGTGCACTGTGGGTGATAAGTTCCGTGGTGTTCACTCAGCTGCATTATGCGAGAGAGAGGAGGGAGAATTATCGTCGCACAGAGTGGTTGAAGTTGCCGGAGATGTCCTACACTATCTTGCCTATCGACACACCTGCCTGCGTGGCTTGCATAGTCAAACGGAACTCAAGCGAATGCACATAGGGCGTGAAGTTTCAGTTTGCGCATGTTCGATACACGAGTTTAGGGTTGCGTTCTACCGAAACTACGATTCGGTAGTTTTGTTACAATACGTAAATGACGTAGTAAATCGTAGGATTCCCGAAATATTAGTTGTATTGGTACAGAAAGAAAAATAAATGAATGTGTGGGAGAGAAACTAGCCTGCCTGTTCCTATGGGTTTTTGTTTGTTTGTTTAGAACTGCACATCGTTCAGTGTTAACCCCCTTGTGTACTCTGTATCCTTACAAAATATAAAATGCATTTTATAAGTAATAAAAATCAGTTGATCTCTTTACTTCTGCGCTTTTATGTAACAAAGGCAATTACTTTTTATCCAAGTACAGGTTACATGCGCAAACATAAAAAATTATGTTATTATTGTTTTGTTTTTTACTCAATAGAACGTTCAAAGGCAAGAGTTTCCTGTTATTATTGATAAGCGCAGAAGTTGTTTATGAATAACAGAAACATGTTTCACATGTTCTCGGCGAAGTAATGAAGAGGCGTTTGATATGTCTTATTTTTGTGCGTTAGTTTTTTAAATTTTACCTTTTGTTTTGAGAAAATTGTGTTTCATAGCTTTATATGATAAATCTGTATTTTTCTGTTATTATTATTTTTACTGCAAGATCCATCAGTTTCAAGTTACGGATCAACAATTTGAGAGTGAAACCTGAATTAAATACTGACACTATCAATTTTGCTATAAATATTGTTTATTTTTAAGTAAGTGGCACGAGGATAATTATGTAGAACAAAAATGCTCCATTGGTTATGCTGCTCTTTGTATAACTTCAGTCAATTTCTAGACGGTTCTCCGCTTTCGGTTTCCAGGGAAATATAGTAAGACAAGAATCGCTTGTGCAAGCAAAACGATGTAAATGAGGTAACGTCTATTAGGTACGCAACAGACCTAATGTACAGGTAATGCAGTAACGATGTTAACTGACCAAAGCTACCAACAAAATTACGGTAGCCCACACTTACTTGTGAGTCTATGGTTACGTATGGTAGTTTTACAACTCTACTCTAGTTTCTTCTACGCCTCTCGGTGCTTTGCGACTTACTTAATCGCCATGTTTCCTTTGCTGTGTGTAGGGGCTACGTACCTGTTGAATCGTAATCGGCGAGTGCTCTCCCATGTTAAAGCAAGTAAGCCCGCACCACGTGGACACTAAGCGATGCATAACGACTGCTGTTCACTTGGCTTTAAACGCAGAAACAGTGTTCTACCTACTGTTAAAAGCTGTTATAGCGTGTCATCACCAAGGAGAATTGATAATGGCAGGGACGGTTTTTTCTTGAAATGAGGCTCTCGCGTCCCACCGTCGATAGTGTGGCACATGAACAGCTTTGGAGACTGAGTGTCCCTGGTGCCAGGTACACACAATCTGATGAGGTCAGACAAGCAGCTTTCATGCTTCTTGCCCATCCTGTGCCTACCTTCCTCGACAATAATAAGTGATAGGTTTAGTGAGATGCTGATCATGTGTCATACTGATGTTATCCATTTAGCATAGAGACAAGAGTGAGATGTCACCAAGCTAGTGCCTATCTCTGATTCAACTGTTTTAGTGTGTGCCGTGAAAGTGCGGCAAAACTTGTGTCTTCCAAAAAACCCTGAGGTGGTAACATCGACGAGTGCAGTGCAGCTTCCATGTCCTCAGAGCCCACGAGGCAGCGACATGGAAATGGAGGTGCCAATAACTAGTGCCACCTGGGGAGTGGTGGACGCATGACCAGGTCGAAAAGGTAGTGGTAAGTGTGTGACACTCCCCAAGAATAAATTTGAGAGGAAAGGGAAGATTGTGAGAGATTGCAGGGCACTCTCACTTTTGATACGGTGACATGCTGCTTAATGTTCACAAGGAAGGTGATCTTTATTAATTGGTTGCTATATATGATACAGTCTGACTTCATTCATATGATAAGATGGTTGGCAGTAGTTAACAATCGTACTTGTGTGCTCTTGTGAAGGTATTGTGGTAGGCTTTACCTGTGTTCGAAGAAAAAGGGTGTAATATAAGCACACGGTGGCTGAGGGTTGAGGGGAACCTTTTTTCTGTGGAACATAGTGAAAACGCTTGTCGACAGCCACGTCCCTCAGTCTCATTGTGCAGATACACTGGGTCGGTCGCTCCGGTCGGTTTCGGCCGTATCCAGGACTGGCTAGCGCTGAGGGGTCGCTGCAGCTATGAGCGGCATTTTGTACAAACTGATGACCGAGAAAAAAACAGAGGATGGGCCTTTGTTAGATAGAAAGCAGATGAGATGGCCGTGAGTTTCTGCAAATTTCTGTGGGACAGGGCAGTGGCACCCAGGCATCCAAATTCTGCTACAAAACATACACTCCTGGAAATGGAAAAAAGAACACATTGACACCGGTGTGTCAGACCCACCATACTTGCTCCGGACACTGCGAGAGGGCTGTACAAGCAATGATCACACGCACGGCACAGCGGGCACGCCAGGAACCGCGGTGTTGGCCGTCGAATGGCGCTAGCTGCGCAGCATTTGTGCACCGCCGCCGTCAGTGTCAGCCAGTTTGCCGTGGCATACGGAGCTCCATCGCAGTCTTTAACACTGGTAGCATGCCGCGACAGCGTGGACGTGAACCGTATGTGCAGTTGACGGACTTTGAGCGAGGGCGTATAGTGGGCATGCGGGAGGCCGGGTGGACGTACCGCCGAATTGCTCAACACGTGGGGCGTGAGGTCTCCACAGTACATCGATGTTGTCGCCAGTGATCGGCGGAAGGTGCACGTGCCCGTCGACCTGGGACCGGACCGCAGCGACGCACGGATGCACGCCAAGACGGTAGGATCCTACGCAGTGCCGTAGGGGTCCGCACCGCCACTTCCCAGCAAATTAGGGACACTGTTGCTCCTGGGGTATCGGCGAGGACCATTCGCAACCGTCTCCATGAAGCTGGGCTACGGTCCCGCACACCGTTAGGCCGTCTTCCGCTCACGCCCCAACATCGTGTAACCAGCCTCCAGTGGTGTCGCGACAGGCGTGAATGGAGGGACGAATGGAGACGTGTCGTCTTCAGCGATGAGAGTCGCTTCTGCCTTGGTGCCAATGATGGTCGTATGCGTGTTTGGCGCCGTGCAGGTGAGCGCCACAATCAGAACTGCATACGACCGAGGCACACAGGGCCAACACCCGGCATCATGGTGTGGGGAGCGATCTCCTACACTGGCCGTACACCACTGGTGATCGTCGAGGGAACACTGAATAGTGCACGGTACATCCAAACCGTCATCGAACCCATCGTTCTACCATTCCTAGACCGGCAAGGGAACTTGCTGTTCCAACAGGAAAATGCACGTCCGCATGTATCCCGTGCCACCCAATGTGCTGTAGAAGGTGTAAGTCAACTACCCTGGCCAGCAAGATCTCCGGATCTGTCCCCCATTGAGCATGTTTGGGACTGGATGAAGCGTCGTCTCACGCGGTCTGCACGTCCAGCACGAACGCTGGTCCAACTGAGGCGCCAGGTGGAAATGGCATGGCAAGCCGTTCCACAGGACTACATCCAGCATCTCTACGATCGTCTCCATGGGAGAATAGCAGCCTGCATTGCTTCGAAAGGTGGATAGACACTGTACTAGTGCCGACATTGTGCATGCTCTGTTGCCTGTGTCTATGTGCCTGTGGTTCTGTCAGTGTGATCATGTGATGTATCTGACCCCAGGAATGTGTCAATAAAGTTTCCCCTTCCTGGGACAATGAATTCACGGTGTTCTTATTTCAATTTCCAGGAGTGTATTTGTGAAGGTACGAGGCTTTTAACGAGTTTATGGCTGTTCTTTGACATGGACGCAAAAGGGGAGATGATGTATTTAAGGAGGGCTGTGGTTCCATTCAAGTCATGCTTTTAGCTAAGACATGGCATAAATGCATGAAAGTTGGCTCGAAGCTGACACCTTCTTCCTTTTCTCCCAATTAATTTATAAAATCGCTGGTTGAAATCTACGTATGCAAAGCAAGGAGGCGGTCGCCCAGATTCGAATGCCGAGCTCTAGGTCGTGATTGGCTTGTGATAAAGTGGGTGTAGTCTAAGCATGCAAATGTGCTATGCTACCGAGCTGCGGAGGAAAGCTGTGGAGAAAGACTCTCTTGTACTGGCACTTCACTAGTAAGGAATGGCAGGTCTCTACCTAGATGGTGAGACTTGTGTCTTTTGCTAGTGTGCCACTTAGAGCCTGTGCCAGTCACCATCTGAACCATCAGAGCTACTGCTTCTTGCATCATGCACACAATCAGTTGTGCGTTGGTGTACTTATTTGTTTTGAGTTGGCCATCTAAGCGTTTGACATATTCCATCATGCATAGTCATGTCAAGGAGTCAAACTGGTTTGGCAGACCAGCAAACGTGTCCACCTGCACACTGGAATCCACCTGCATTTCGGAGGCTCATAGCGAAGTATTTGCGTTCCGAATCAGCCAAACACAAGACCGCGAAATTGTATATACCCGGGCATGCGCCATTAATAACAGATTGTCGCTGTCTGTGACTGCATTCGGTGAGGTGTCCATGCTGTGTCGCCCTCACCTGCAGAAGGGTAAAGTATTGGTTGCTATGGCGTAGGGCTCCAATATATGCATCTCAGCACCCTGTTCTTTGGAACCATATTTTTCTTTTAGGAGTAGTAGGGTACAGATGCCTGATAGTAGCGTAGAATTTGGGTCATAACACGGATTCACAAAAAAATGGTTCAAATGGCTCTGAGCACTATGGGACTTTACTTCTGAGGTCATCAGTCCCCTAGAATTTAGAACTACTTAAACCTACCTAACCTAATGTCATCACGCACATCCATGCCCGAGGCAAGATTCGAACCTGCGACCGTAGCGGTCGCGCGGTTCCAAACTGTAGCGCCTAGAACCGCTCGGCCACCCCGGCCAGCCCACGGATTCACATTTATGAAGTCAGATAAGGCGATTAGTTCTGGTTAGTCTAGTGTGTTGATCCACAGCTGATCACTTTGTTAACCATAGACCACAGATTATTGAAGCGTTTGTCAAATAAAAATGTTTGAGTGGCGTTTCTTTACCCATCTTTTGTCATGTGATGTTAAGAATGAATAAATCTATTGTTATTTAGACCACGACTCCTCACAGTGTTCTGATTAACATTACCTTTGCCATTTTTATTAAAGTCTTGATTGCAATTGAACTAATCGGAAGCTTGCAAGTGAATGGTGAATTGCTACATGTCAAGGCGACTACCTGTGAAACCATACTTGCTTGCAATACATTAAGGGGAAAGGGGGAGGGAAGCATCAACACGGTGGTCCACGTCTGCTGCTGTGTGGAGTCTGTGGGTTGGGCTCTGATGAGCTGAAACTACTCGCTATGGGAACGCACCGGAGTGTTTCATTGATGTGGGAAGGTATGCATGGCGTTCTGTACGCCACATGGTGCACATGTTGTCTCTGTTGTTGACTGTGCTGGTTGTTTCTTTCACCTCTGCTCGGACTGGTGACAAGTGGGGATCACTGACTGAACTCATTACTGTTCTGAACTAATAATGTTTTATAGCATAGTTTTGTATTGTGGCTTACATTAGTGTGTAGCTTTTGTGTGAATTACAGTCATTAAGAAAAGTTAAGCATATTTCCATATTGCCCACCAATAGTCACTAATGGACGTTCCTTTGTGTTTATGTAGCAAAGTGGTTGTGTACATAATGCGAACTCGTTCGTCGTTGCCATTCTGCCCCATCAGGGGCCGTGAAATCACGACTTGTAAACAAGCTTGGTTCATCAGAGCTGAGTTCTTGCGAATGTGCAGTTGCTGTGTGCCTTGTAGTGAAGCACGATGCCTCAGAACAGGCTCTACATGGCATATTGTATAAAAATCATCACATTAGTGGGACAAAACATGAGACAAGTTCACGTTGCGATTATTGTTTACGTTAATCAAAGCGTTGTCTCCAGACTGTGGGAAAAGCTCCAGGAAATGCACTCAATAGCGGATTGACATCGCGAAGTCCGTCCACGCAAAACTATAGCAGCTCAAGACCGTTATGTAACGATATCTATACGGAGACACCCTACAAGGTCAGCGGCTACTCTGCGTCAGGAGCTTCGAGAAGCCACGGGGGTTACCGTAAATACCCAGACTGTGCACAAAAGACTTCATGATAGGGTGTTGTACACCACTCCATCCACATCACAGGGGTGCTTCTTCGATGCACAGATTGACCAGTAGAGCGAAAGACTACATCCTTGACTTGCACCCTTTTTAGTCCGAGCACTTTTTTCTTTATTTTCCACTCTTATTGTTTCCTCTTGGCTCTTTGTACATAGTACATCAGCCTTCTGCCCCTATAGCTTACCCCGATTTTTCTGAGAATTTCGAACATCTTGCACCATTTTACTTTGTCGAACGCTTATCCAGATCGATACATGCTATGAACGTGTCTTGAGTTTTCCTTAGTGTTGCTTTCATTATGAAACGCAACGTAATAACTGCCTCTGTTGCCTTTACCTTTACCAAAGCCAAACTTATAGTCATATAACACATCCTCAATTTCTTTTTGATTCTTCTGTGTATTATTCTTGTCAGCAACTTCGATGCATGAGCTCTTAAGCTGATTGTGCAACAATTCTCACAGTCTTCGGAATTTCGTGAATGATATTTTTCCGAAAGTCTGATGATATATAGCCACATTCATACTTTATACACACCAACGTGAAATATCGTTTTGTTGCAACTTCCCCCAGTGCCTTTAGAAATTCTGATGGAATGCTGTCTATCCATTCCCCCTTATATGACCTTAAGACCTCGAAAGCTCCTTTCACTTCTGATTCTAATACTGGATTCCCTATGTCTTCTAAATCGCCTTGTTTTCCTTCTTCTATCAAATCACACAAATCTTCCTCCTCATAGAGGCCTGCAGTGTACTCTTACCACTTATCCGCTCTCTCCTCTGCATTTAACAACGGAATTTCCATTGTACTCTTAATGTTATCATCCTTGCTTTTAATTTTACCGAAGGCTGTTTTGACTTTGCTATTTACTGAGTCAGTCCATTTCTTTTCCGGTTTCTTCACTTTTTATGTGTCCAAGTCATCTTAGCTTCCCTGCACTTTCTACACACTTTGTTCCCCAGCGACTTGTATTTCTGTGTTCCTGAATTTCCCTGAAAATTTTTTACTTCCTTCTTTCATCGAACAGCTGAAGTTTTTCTTCTGTTACCCATATCATCTTCCCAGCCACCTTCTTCGTAAATGAGTTTTTCTTTCCACCTTCTGTGATTGCCCGTTTTAGAGATGTCCGTTCCTCTCCAACTGCACTCAATAATGGTTTCTATTGCTGTATCTATAGCGTTAGAGAACTTCAAGCGAACCTCGTCGTTCTTTAGTACTTCCGTATCCCACTTGTTTGCACAGTCATTCTTCCTCATTAAGTTCTTAAACTTCAGCCTACTCTTCATCACTACTATATTGTGATCAGATTCTATATGTGCTCCTGGGTACGCCTTACAATCCAGTATCTGATTTTGAAATCTCTATCTGACCAGGATGTAATCTAACTGAAATCTTCCCGCATCACCCGGCCTTTTCCAAGTACACCTCCTCCTCATGTGATTCTTGAACAGAGTATTCGCTATTACTAGCTGAAATTTATTACGAAACCGAATTAGTCTTTCTCCCCTCTCATTCCTTGTCCCAAACCCATATTCTCCAGTAACCTTACCCTATATAATTTCTCTATCTCTTCATCTTCAGCTTACGACGTCGGCATGTATACCTGAACTAACGTTTCGGTGTTGGTGCTGTCGATTCTAATAAGAATAGCCCTGACACTGAACAGTTCACAGTAACACACTCTCTGCCCCACCTTCCTCTTTATAACGAGTCATACTACCGTTATACCATTTTCTGATGTTGGCGATATTACCCTATACTCATCTGACCACAAATCCTTGTCTTCTTTCCATTTGACTTCACTGATCCCTACTTTGTCTTGACTGCGCATTTGCTTTTTCATTTTCAGATTTTCTAGCTTCCCTACAACGTTGAAGCTCCTGACATTCCACACCCGACTTGTAGAAAGTTATCCTTTCGTTGGTTGTTCAGTCTTGTTCTATGGTCACTCCCTCTTGACAGTCCCCTCCCGGAAATCCGAATGGGGGACTACTGCGGAATCTTTTGCCAATGGAGAGATCATCACGACACTCTTTCAATTACGCACCACATGTCCTATGGATACTGGTTTGTGTCTTTAATGCAGTGGTTTCCATTGCCTTCTGCATCCTCATGTCGTTGATCTGATTCTCCCGCCTTTAGTGGCAGTTGCCCACCCCAAGGACAAGAGAGCGCCCTGAACATCTGTACCCGTTTCCGCACTCTTTAACAAAGTCTTTGGCAGAATGAGAGTGACTCCTTATACCGGAAGTCTTCAAGCACCAATGCTGATTATTATCCAAAATGTAATCGGTGGCGGGTTTCCAACCTGGTACCGAGGATGTTTTGATTACTGATCAAAGATGCCACAAAAAACCAACTAAGGATGCCAAATCTGTGGTGAAATATGTTTAGGTGTCAAAACAAAATAATATTTTTGTGCTTGAAATAGGTGGACCTATTTTAAATTAATTACTATTGTCTACAAGCACGGGAACTAAGTTAAAAACTTCAATATGTTCGTCACATTACCTCTTACAAAAAAAAAGAGGTTTGTGTATAAAGAAATTTTAACGGAAGAGTGAGTTTTTATGGAATTTTATAGCTTTCATGTATTGTAACGATATTCGAAATCTTATGACGACAATGCTACTAGTAGTTCACCAAATAATAAATCAAATTTTTACCTCCCTCCATTATTACCCGACAGATTTTGGCTGTAGGTAGATATTTCTGAAGCAAGACAAGTGGGAGGTAAGGGGAGAGGACGGAGCGACGGAATCTTTACGTTTCAAGAATATCGAGGTGAAGAGACCAGCGGTCAGAGATAGTACCCTGAAAATACGTCTCAGCATGAAATACCTGCAAGTCGTGTCTATGAACAGGAAACGTCTCAACTATTGTGAGAGTACTTTTTGAGGTGTACAAAATCAATGCTGCCTGGAATACATGAAAGTGGGTTCGAGTATAAACACATCCATTTATCGTGGGATGATTGTGCGATAGCCGCGCAGGCAGGTATGTTGTGAAAAGCACTATGGGAACACTTTATTCTTTCCTATTGTCACAATTGACTCCTTTAATCCTAGCGAATTGCTGCCATTCACCGCTTTCTATGACTGCCGACTGATGATTAATGATGATTAATTTCGTGTTGCTGACTTAAGATTATCATATATTCCTATACTGTCTCAAATATTGTGGTACTACATGCATCGTCTCTAGCAGCATCCTGTCCCAAATTTGTTCATTACAGTTAGGTCACTTATTCGCTTCTACTTGGAAGTAAACGGGGAATAGTTATTGAAGAGGTGAAATACTTTTTAATCGTTACAGCGCGGAAGCGTTTAACAAATATGTGTGCAAAGGCCATGCACAGAATCGTGATTTGGGGTGTCCTGGTGCTCGTTTAATATTGGAGCTTGAACATGGGCTAAAAAGCTTTTGGCTGCTAAAAAGCTTTTGGTTTAGCCCAGACCAGCGGTCATTTGTTTAGCCATTCGAACGTGCGTCTTACTGTAGCTATGGTACATAATATTACACAAGGTTTGAACGACGAATCGGAGCTCGCGCCCAGGAAAAATGCGCGAACTGATTAATTCCCACCGCAAAAGATTTTAATTGAGCTGAAATTAATAATCAGGAAATGGCACCATTTGTATGTCGAACGTTGCAAATGATGCCATTTGCTGATTACTGTTTTACGTGCAAGGTACAAGGGTAATCCCAAAAGTAAGGTCTCCATTTTTTTTATAAATGCATAAGCTTGTTTATTTTTACAGTGGTTTTAGCTAAATTTACAGCTTGAACATTTAGCTATTTTTCGACATAATCACCATTTCTGTTGATTCATTTTTGTAGACGCTGTGGCAGTTTTTGTATGCCCATGTCATACCAGCTCGCCGCCATGCTGTCCAGAAAGTTATGAAGTGGCGTAATTGTTGCTTGATCTCAGGTTTAAAATGGTATGCCCAGGTTTCATCACCCGTGACAATTGAGTCCAGAAAGTTGTCCTGTTCGGCTGCAAGGCGGTGAAGAAATGCGCGGGAAGCATCAACTCGTTGCCGCGTGTGGTCCTCAGTCAGCATGCGTGGCACCCATCTTGCGCACACCTTCCGGTAGCTCAATGTTTCCGTTAAAATTCTGTGAGCCGTGCTTCAGGAAGCCTCAGGAACCAACGTGCAGAGATCATCCAGGGTGATCCGACGATCTTCACGCATGCTTTGCTCAACCTTCAACACTGTCTCCTTTGTTCGTCGTGAGTTTCGGTCCGAGCAGCTGCAAAGTCTCTGTACCACTTACGAACATTTTTGACATCCATGCACGACTCAACATGCACTTCCGTCAATTGGCGATGGATTTCAATCGGCGCAAAGCCCTTTGCGTTCAAAAACCGATTAACTGCGCGCCAATCGCACTTGGCGGTAACATCCAAAGGGAGCTCTATTCTCAACGGCTGCGAAGCGAAGACTGAGCGCCTTAGCCCGGCGTGCGCATGTTTACACACAGCGCGTGAAGCACTCTTCATAACAGTATGACCAACTGCCACACAGAGTTCTGTGCTTATAAAAAAAATAGGAGACCTTACTTTTGGGATTACCCTCGTAAGTTTTAAGTGTTTGAAAAATCTTTCTTAGTTTGGATTTTAATGGCAAAAAACAAGTTTCTTTACAGATTTTTGAAACGCACCACTTCTGTGCTAGCGAAAAGCTAGTTCAATTCTTTTATCTCCCGAGCTCTGGCCAGGACATATTCGCCTTTTTTTGTGCTATGGTAGAGAATTTTTCATTGTGGTTTCTATATTCGCTTGTATCACCTCTTGCGTGTCTGAACCACTGTCGTTTCATGCAATTTCAATCAACCACCGTTAAATAACACCGACAGTCAGCAGTGCCGCAGATCAGGTAGTATGAGCATAGCGACTCTTGTAACTGCCGTAGTCTTAAGTTTGTGCATCGTTTCTGGTTTAGTTTTCACCGTAAGCAATTCCCAGTTCGCATTTAATTTGTGTTATCCTTTTTACCTTTGAAAGAAAAAAGTTTACGTGTAGATATAGTTAGGCATTGTGGCACTTGCGTGAACGTGATGAGTATGGCTGCTGTTCGCGAACGGATGGAAGCTGTGTTGGCCACTGCCGATCGGCTTCGTATGTTCGCTGAGAACTGCGACGATGAAGGAGCGACAGGGTGGTCCGTCCTTGAGAAGGGATGCAGAGGTCGCCAGCTACTCTCTTTACTAACGTGGTCCGCGTGTCTGGAACATCAGAAACTCCTGTTTATGAGTATGTTAAAAGACGGGACGCGCAGAATTACACACGAATATCACTGACCTCTATTTTTGCGGTATCCCAGAATATATTCTGAACACAGAGGCTCTGATGTTTTTGGGAAAAAACAAGCTTCTCTCAGTCAGGATAAATAAAAACCATTCGTGCGAAACATAGCCTCGTTAATTCACACACATCATGCAAACAATACTTACCCTTGAACGGGCAGGTTCCTTTTTCCGAGATTCCCTAAAGCTTTCGAGACGGTACCACACCTCCGACTACTAACGAAGATACGATCACACGGAGCTTTGTTCGTAAATATGTGATTTGAGTAATAGAGTTCAGCACGTTACATTGGATAGTGAATTTTTCACAGAAACGAAAGTAGCATGTTTTGCGCCCCAATGAAGCGTAATGGGACACCGATTGCTGTCTATATACGTCTAAGATCACCTAGGGTTAGCAGCGTTATAAGACTGTTCGCTTATGATGATGTTGCCTACAGGGAAATATCGTCGCTAGACGATCATCAGGAAATGTGGCAATACTTGGTCGAAATTTCCACTTGGTATAATGGATGACGGCTCACTTTAAATGTCGGAAAATGTAAGATAAAGCCTATAACAAAGATAGTGAATCCGATAGAATATCATTACAACATTAGTGATAAAATCTTGAGCACATCACATTGTGCATGTATTTTGAGGTGACTGAGAAGTGATATGAATCTGAACGATCACGTAAAAGTATTACGAAAGCCAAATGGAAGCCTTATTTGTCGGCAGAATTCTGGGAAAGATGCTAGTGCAAGAAATCGTAGAATACTGTTCCAGCTGAAGATAGCACTCACTATTTGGATTGTTGGAAATTCCCTTGCTTCAATAAAAATGTGACCAATAGGGCTTGACAAACATTTATCTCTTTTAAGTACCAGGTCACTTTACCAACGGCGTAAATGCCAAATTCTATCATTTCATTAAATATAAATGATGTGATACCACTGAAGGTATGAGTTCGAGCATTAAGAACAGATCATATGATTTTACGTAGCTGTGCAACAACCTAATTGAAACTGAACCCTTAGCTTTTCTTTCTAGTACTCTTCGAGAGTCATATTACTGTCAAAAGTAATCGTAGTACATACACGCACGCACACACACACACACACACACACACACACACACACACACACACACACACACCTCTTATACATGATCTGTTCAATCATTAAGACATGATACTAACTTAGTAACAGTTTTGAAATAATAAACCACAACAAAACATATTTATCATCATGTTGTACATCATCATTAGGCATGTGAATTCCTCGTTACTCGTCATGGGTATCCAAAAGGAAGCGGGATTCTAAAAATGCAATTTTTGGCGTAACTGATATCGTGTGTTCGAGAATGTAAAGTGTCGCAATAGATAAATTTGATAGGGATTACACAAAACATTTTACATCTCAGGCGATTTACAGATTTACAGTTTTTTGTACGTTCATAGTTCGATACCGAAATTGTAAGCCTATTTCATTAGTATAAGCTCATCATCATCATCATCATCATCATCATTTAAGACTGATTATGCCTTTCAGCGTTCAGTCTGGAGCATAGCCCCCCTTATAAAATTCCTCCATGATCCCCTATTCAGTGCTAACATTGGTGCCTCCTCTGATGTTAAACCTATTACTTCAAAATCATTCTTAACCGAATCCAGGTACCTTCTCCTTGGTCTGCCCCGACTCCTCCTACCCTCTACTGCTGAACCCATGAGTCTCTTGGGTAACCTTGCTTCTCCCGTGCGTGTAACATGACCCCACCATCTAAGCCTGTTCGCCCTGACTGCTACATCTATAGAGTTCATTCCCAGTTTTTCTTTGATTTCCTCATTGTGGACACCCTCCTGCCATTGTTCCCATCTACTAGTACCTGCAATCATCCTAGCTACTTTCATTTCCGTAACCTCAACCTTATTGATAAGGTAACCTGAATCCACCCAGCTTTCGCTCCCATACAACAAAGTTGGTCGAAAGATTGAACGGTGCACAGATAACTTAGTCTTGGTACTGACTTCCTTCTTGCAGAAGAGAGTAGATCGTAGCTGAGCGCTCACTGCATTAGCCTTGCTACACCTCGCTTCCAGTTCTTTCACTATGTCGCCATCCTGTGAGAATATGCATCCTAAGTACTTGAAACCGTCCACATGTTCTAACTTTGTTCCTCCTATTTGGCACTCAGTCCGTTTATATTTCTTTCCCACTGACATTACTTTCGTTTTGGAGATGCTAATCTTCATACCATAGTCCTTACATTTCTGATCTAGCTCTGAAATATTACTCTGCAAACTTTCAATCGAATCTGCCATCACAAGTATAAGCTAAGTACTGAAATATTTCCAGGGGCGGCACTTTTGCCAGTGGCCAGCACTAGGAGCTAGGACCGAGGGGGACAGTCTTGGATCGCCGACAGAGACCAGCGGCAACACTGACATGGGGGTGGCTTGCGGATGCCCTGGGTTCGCTTAAAAATAGAGACCTTGATTAGGACCTGACAGACAATGAGAAAAATGCTGTTGTAATAGACTCCAGGAGGCACTGATACGGACCATATGCAAGGGGGGGGGGGGGGGGGGCATGTGAAGCGTTGTGGACGCTAAAGAAGTTTTGAACTCCTTGAAAAAATTTAGCGGATGTCAAGAAACATCGTTATGGGTCGTGAACCCCTGCAGGCACCGACTCGGAGCGTAGACACGAAAGCGCCAAGAATGGGCGCAGGGAAAGCGTGTGGAACTTTGGGATTGCTACAGAAGAATTGGACTGCGGAAAAAGTTTGAAACACTAAGAACGATGCTCGTAAATCACGGATTCTTGGGTGAAGCACAGATATAAGACTGTGCAGGCCTCACGCAGAGACAGCAGTTACAGTTGCTTTCACAACTTGGGAAATCATAGAAACGTCCGAACGATGTGCTGCATAGATGTGACCAAGGTGCGAACGATCGGAACTGAGAACACGTGAGGGAAATATGAGTGGTGGTGGTGGTGGTTAGTGTTTAACGTCCCGTCGACAACGAGGTCATTAGAGACGGAGCGCAAGCTCGGGTTAGGGAAGGATTGGGAAGGAAATCGGCCGTGCCCTTTCAAAGGAACCATCCCGGCATTTGCCTGAAACGATTTAGGGAAATCACGGAAAACCTAAATCAGGATGGCCGGAGACGGGATTGAACCGTCGTCCTCCCGAATGCGAGTCCAGTGTGCTAAACACTGCGCCACCTCGCTCGGTGGAAATATGAGTGCCTGAGTCACACACCAATCACACAATGCAGCGACGCTGTGTGATTTGCTAAGTCCACTCATCTGGTGATGAATTTCTTCTTACCCACGTACGCTCCCTTGAAGATACTGGCATGCATTTATGAGCCGGAAGAAGCTATAGAAAAAGCAGCTTTAGACTTCATAATCTCAAGTCGCACTAAAATTGTCTTGACAGTGAAAGGAAATAGTTAAACGAAAGTATTTTTGACCGTAATATTCACTCTATCACGATTAGCTTGCGTATACCAGTTACTGTACATAGTTTGAAAAGTTCACACGCACATCTCATTCATAGCCCTAGCCAGTTTGTGGTAATTTTTCACCGAAAGTTTACAAACGGACTGTGTCTTTTAGAATTGTTCGCTCTAGCGTTGCTAGTATCAGTCTCTCAGAACAAACTGTTCAAGTTCGCGAGGAAGCAACACAACACGCCGTTTTAAATTGTTTAAAATGTCACTAAAAGTTCTGAATTTCACCCCGTGCATTAACTCAATTTCCCTTTTACTCTTTACGGCACTTTATACGCCCGCTAAACCCGCAGGGCAGAACAGGTGATTGAGATTGTGGGACCGGCCAAATAAGGTGGCGGTCAGTTTTATTTCAAAATTGTAATTTATTGTAATTTAATAACACATTTAAACCTAAACGGCACACAGCCAAACCTTTACAACTACGAGTTTCAAAAACCAATTCTTTCACGGCTGAAGACCTCCAAACAAGAAATCTTAAAAATCAACAAGATAAATTTCAAGTGACTGAAGACACGCAGTTAAAATTGCAAATAAAATAATTAATATATATCACAGCTAGGCTGAAAGCCTCAAGGCAAATGTGGAAAGTGGATGGAAGCCTCAAGGTAAAAGTGGAAAGTGGATGGAACGAACAGAAACAAGGTGCAATACAAACGGATAAAGGCCACAATTAAATTTCAAAATTTTAAAATATATTACAATAATCTTTTAAGGCAGAATGCCGCAATGTTTTCGCTTAAAAGGAAATTTTAAGAATAAGGCTTTAAGCGTCTGAAGGCCCACAGTTGATTTTCCAAACTTTCAAAAATACCTTAATCCTCTAAGTAACGAGCGAGGTGGCGCAGTGGTTAGCACACTGGACTCGCATTCGGGAGGACGACTGTTCAATCCCGCGTCCGGCCATCCTGATTTAGGTTTTCCGTTCAAAAATGGTTCAAATGGCTCTGAGCACTATGGGACTCAACTGCTGAGGTCATTAGTCCCCTAGACTTATAATTAGTTAAACCTAACTAACCTAAGGACATCACAAACATCCATGCCCGAGGCAGGATTCGAACCTGCGACCGTAGCGGTCTTGCGGTTCCAGACTGCAGCGCCTTTAACCGCACGGCCACTTCGACCGGCAGGTTTTCCGTGATTTCCCTAAATCGCTCCAGGCAAATGCCGGGATGGTTCCTTTGAAAGGGCACGGCCGACTTCCTTCCCCGTCCTTCCCTAATCCGATGAGACCGATGACCTCGCAGTTTGGTCTCTTCCCCCAAAACAACCAACCAATCCTCTAAGTGTTATGTGGCCGAAAGCACACTAAATGAAAAACCAACACAACGACAGTAACTAAATTTAAGAATAAGGTTTTAAGCGGCTGAAGGCCCACAACTGATATTCCAAAAATTCGAAATACCTTAAACCTTTAAGTTTAAAGTGGCTCACAGCGCACTAAATGAAAAGATAACACAACAACGGTAACTTTCAGCGAAATATCCACTTGCCACACACCGTGTTGGACAGCGACAGCAAGTGAGGAAAGGACACTGCCTGAAATTACGTTAATGGCCAGGGCAGGTAACCGGAACACTAACTGCCACAAGGCAGAAAATTCCGCTGGTGCACTTGAACTGTCGTGAACCAATATAGTTAATTCCACCGCACGGTGGCCCGATTTCCCTACTACAACCACTTGCTGTTGCTCATAGGAAAAGCTCCGCAACAGCGAACCACCGAAACGAACAACACAACAGGAACGGACGTGGCTTGGGTACTTAAGACACCACTCAACTTTGACATCCTGGGTCGGTGAGCTACGAAGCTCGTAGCTATCGGACAGCTCCACACACGCTCCGACACTGCGCAGGGACCGCCATCGGACCCAGCCGAACACGCCGCGCCGGGATATCCTCGCTGGTCCACACAAACCGACCGACTGCCCTCAGATTGCCGACAACATCTAAAATAGTCGTGAGTGGAAATAACGCCAACTACACACACAACCTGACAGACACTTGCACGAAGACGTGAACGATACCCAACAGTAACTAAGCACGCATGAAGACAAATTGGGAGTCGATGCGCACACACACAGCCGACTCATGAATGATCGGCGAGCCAAAACGACCGACCGACGATCCACCAAGACCGTGGCCCGGCTCAAGTGATGCGTGGCGGCAATGGTCGGGCGAGCCATGTCGACGCAGACCTCACTGATCCAACGCGACTGCACCGCATTGCAACTCCCCGAATGGCAGGTCCGGACTGCGCTCCAGACGCGTTCCAACTGACTGGCAGCCCGAACTCGCGACCCGAACTCGCTCACGATAGACAAGGACCGAGAAGTAATAGCAGTCGAGAAAAGATACTACGATAAGGGATATATTGATACTCACAATCAGGCAAAGCAGCAACTCAGTGACACCAGTAATTTCAATTAACGTAGTGAGGTGGGAGTACGTTAAAAACAGGGTTTAAAATATATGATGGCGCGAAAATGAGTCACGCACGGCTCAGCACTTCTCAAACATCTTAGTACCGAAATATCACAATATTAATAATTTTCAGCAGAGGACATATAGATACGTCTGATCACTATGAGATCCAGGCCCCGACTTCCTCTACACAAAAGAAGCTTCTAGTTCCCAAAAAACGCGCGAATAAGGCAATTTCTGATTGGCAGAGAAGCATCACAGCAACAGGAAAGCAGCATCAAGCCCACTCAAACCCGAGCATGTATGCAGATCCAGTCAAAATTTATCACTCAGAATAGTAAATTACCATAACTAAATTTGGAAAACCCACAAATATAAAACTGATTCCCTTTTAACAAAACTATTTTTCCGAAATCATACTCTCATTTCCCCAGTACCATAAACTGAAGCAGTAGTTTATAGTAAATTCCTCGCTACGAATGACTAACACACACGTCATTCTCGATCGTGACCTGTTACTTCAATGTATAGTATAAAACTTTATACAAAACAGTATTTCACTTTCACACGTTCTTTCACTCATTACGAAACACAATAACACTAGTAATTAATAAACAATTAGAAAATTAAACAAAGAAAATCGTATATATAATTAATCTGCATCTCCAACAGTGTCCTTTAGATAGTGGCATATGGCAGAGGCACCACATACACTCCAGCCATATCACGCCATGTGTTTTGCGCGTGACCCACACTGCACGCCTGTTCATAGATATAGAAATGATGTGGAGGCGCTACGCCTCAACTTGGAGGCGAGGTCACTATGTAATTTTTCCTCCTTTCTATATAATTATGTAGCTCTCAATTCGTTCGAGCAATCAATCATTCATGATAGGAAATACAGTCATAGCTCAGTCACTCAAAATGATTCTGAAATTTTACTTGTTAGAATGAAATCAGGCGATGATTCTTCTTCTCTGCAGGCTCGTGCTTTGCGGCAGTCTGCTAATCTGCACAAATAAAATGCCTCGTAATTTTGGGAGCGTTGTATAATCAGTCGGGAAACCTCAGATCAAGCGGATATTTGGCTTTGATGAAGTTTAACCTTCCGAAGAAGCAATGGAGCTCTTGGATTATTAAGTGCAGGTTCGTATCCAGTCTTTCGGAAGTCCCTTCTGATTAACAACTACGCAATATATCGATAAATATCATTACTTCTCAAATTTAAAATACACACCATTTACTTGAAGGAGCCCTCTATATATATTTCCATTTAATCGTACAGTTCATATCAGTTATCTTCTGTAATAAATCTCAATAATCAGATTACAGTTCATCCAAACCAAGCACAGGCTAATCGGCACGAAGACAATCTCCGAAGCTCCCTTTCTTTTTTTTCTAACAATCACCAGAGAGAGTACTACATAGAATACTTATGCGCTCATGGCATAGCTATTGTATGAGCTACTTTTCGCATGGATTCCGCGAGTATGAAGATAGAAAATTAGTAAACGGCATTCAAGGGTAGAATTGTATCTGAATAATTCATCGAATATAAAGAGATATTACAATTGCCCCTCGCAGCGAGCAAAGTTAATGATAATACACTTTGCGAGCTAACAGAAAAAAATTTGTTGGGTTGTTTATTCAAAAGAGGAATATTTTGAATTCGTAGAATTTTACTATAGAGAGTATGGGTAACATGTTAAGACAATAAGTCACGAGAATACCTAAGCTGTAGCTTTTACATGTACCGGGGTATACCCGCATCCCGAGTACATAACCAGGGAAGATGTTGATTGGTGCAAGGGTAGAATTGTATCTGAATAATTCATCGAATATAAAGAGATATTACAATTGCCCCTCGCAGCGAGCAAAGTTAATGATAATACACTTTGCGAGCTAACAGAAAAAAATTTGTTGGGTTGTTTATTCAAAAGAGGAATATTTTGAATTCGTAGAATTTTACTATAGAGAGTATGGGTAACATGTTAAGACAATAAGTCACGAGAATACCTAAGCTGTAGCTTTTACATGTACCGGGGTATACCCGCATCCCGAGTACATAACCAGGGAAGATGTTGATTGGTGTAATTACGAAAAAGGTCTACCCATTTGGGAACTGGCCTTCACAGGGAAACCCTGGAAAACCCGGAAGAATAGACCCCAGCTCAGGTATTAAAGAAGATAGGAAAGCCTAAATCCAGTAATTTTGAAATATATAGAAGCTCTATAGATTAGATCGAAGGAAAAGTGCCTCATAGCCAAAAAAAAAATTTTACAATATTGCTCAAAAAAAATATTTTCAACATTCTTCTTTCGACGATGTAGCCGGCGATCTCGTTGTGAAGTCGATGGAACAGGAACACTGGGTACGGACACCGGGTAGGCGACGTACAGCGTTTGGTGGAGGCGGCACGGAGGACAGGCGATGGCTTATGGTACAGGATAGAAGCTGGTAACGTGCCGTAGAAACAGGAAGATGATCTCAGGAACAGATGGTCCGGGACGTGAACATGAAACAGGTTTAAAGTGGAATAAGAAAAGGTTCTGACTGAATAAATCCCTGGAAGAGAGTGGATTAAGGCAACGAAGTCCATATTTCATCGGTGAACTCAAAATCGGAGTGGATTCTTATATTCTTCCATCTGTACTAGACTGGAATATCCATCAGTCCTGACAATCACGAATTTTTTTTGTAGTCCTCAATACCAAAGTTGTTTTGCATTACAACTGCTGATTGTCCATAACATTGCCAAATAGACTGTGGGCAATTAAATTTTGTTGTAGCTCATACCGAATGTATTCCTCTGAAAAAAAATTTTTAATCTAATCTTCGGTTTGTTATAGTGCAGGTGGAAGTAGAGCATTGAATCTGTCCGAGGTTTACCTTCAATTACGAAATTATGGATAAAATTTAAGTTTACACCTGATGAAAAATTTTAAACATAGGCATATGACACTGACTCCACAAAAGGAATAATTTAAAAAATTTTCATTATTCTTATAATTAATTGATTTATAGGTCCACTTGCAAATAGATATCATTAACGGTGACGTATGTTCATTTAACAAATCATCCAATCGCAGAATCTTCTTCTTCCTCTCATGAACATTTATGGAAATATATTTCAACAATTATGTCCATAATATGAAACACACAAACTGCTATTCTTAAAATGTTAATTAAAATTCTTAAAATAGTTCTCCTGGTAAAGAAGGCATGATGAAAATCTAAACATTATAATAATTTTCTCTCGCGCAACCAGGGAGTTTCTTCAGTTGTTTGCAACAGTGACATTATCGACTGTTGCTTCATTTCACAGTTCGTTTGTTTTCTTGCGCAAACAGCGCACATCATACACACAGAGTATTTACCTACATATCCCACACTGTTCAAGTTTCACACGCAATTCTCACATAAGTGCCGTGTCTTGAGGAAATGTAGATGCACTTTCATTGTATATCACTGTGGCTTCTGCTCATAGTCCACACTTACAAACACTAGTAATTAACAAATTCTTTTACCTATCTTAAAAATTTTGTGCTAAACTATCACAGGAGTAATCTCACTGTCTCTTAACCTATCACAGGAGTAATCTCACTGTCTCTTAACCTATCACAGGAGTAATCTCACTGTCTCTTAACCTCTAGACAACATAAACTTCTTGATATTTATATACACATTCGACTCATGGTCAAATTCCACTCTAAATTCTTCTCCATATTTGGTATCACAGATCTACGATCCTTCAAAAAATTTCTTAACATCATTATGCGGGAATAATCCCTTTATTCTTTTCGATTCGGGATATGCCAACAAGTATGCTCCAGGATTTGGTATATTTACAATAACATATGGTCCGGTATAAATAAGACTCCATTTCTTTATGTTCTGCATCAGTTTCGAGGAATGGATGTGTCGCCTCAATAAAACCTTTTCTCCAAGATGAAACGTCTGAATCCGGTGAATCCGTATATCATATGTCAATTTCCGTTGTATTGCCTTTTTAGTTAAATTGACAAGTGCGTGTCGAATCTTTTCCTCCCATTTTAAATTCTGGTCTTCATACTTTTCTTCCGTTGCCTCCAGGTTTAGGAACGACTAAGAGCGGAGAACAATATGGACTAGTTGATGGCTCAATCAAGTTCCATTCTAACATTCTATTTATCTCCCTTTGAACAGATTCTTTTAAACGCCAGGGGATCGGATAGTGCGTGTAACAGTAAGTTTGATGTGGCTTCACTTGTAGGTGACAAATATACCCTTTAATAATTCCTGGTTTCTCATCAAAAATCTCTTTATATGGCTCTAACAAATAATGAAGCTGCTGCCTTTGTTCTCCGGTAAGCTGATTTGATTCACTAGCTTTTATCATTGTTGTTTGGTTAAAGTCTTCCTGTTGTATCAAATCCTTTGAAAGCTCCTTCCAACGACCGTTTGTAGTGTCAATTAATTGAATTATGGCACCGCGACAATATTTCTCATGCACCGTTTCCTTTCTATTTAAATCCAGTGCTATCTCTTCTCCATTTAATCTAAATTTAACTATTCCTTCCAAAAAATCTATCTGACAATCGTACTCCTGCATACTCCCAATACCAAGAATACAGTCCACTAATAACTTCTCCACTACAAGGAACGTGCATTTTATTGCTACATTTCCCATTTTCATCTCTAATTGTGTTTGTATTTTGACATTGGGAGAGCGTGCTCCAACAGCTCCGATGATTTTGCAGTTCTGTACTGGCAAAATTGGTACCTTCTTCTTCCTAATAATTCTCCGAAAAAGAGCGCCTGAGATGACATTGGCGGAAGCGGCGGTGTCTAATATCACATTCGTTGGAACTTCCTCTATTTCAACAAATACTTCCGATACCGGAACACTCGATCTGTCATTATGACAAGTTATTAAATCCTTTGTTAACTCTTCAGTCAACAGCTCACCATCATTATATCTTAACAATTGTAATTTTACTGTTTCGCCCCTAACAGATCCCCTGACCGCTCCTCTGGGGCACGATGCGGTCATGTTTAGTTTGACTGATTATTGGTCCGATTGGTATTTATCTCTTCAGCTACTTCAGTGATTATCGGTTGTTGTGGTGAATTCGGTCTATATTGTCTTGCTTGATTTGTGTAATTATTGTTGTTGTTCTGCTGGTGTTGGTAGAACTGTCCTGTGTTGCCATACATCGGATCATATCGATTAAAATTCCTACTGTTCCTAAAATAGCCCCTCGCTGCACCATTACTAAAGTTTTCATTATGGTAATAATTATTGTTTGCATTTTGTCCATTTCCTTGTCTCCTCGGAGAGTGTAGCTGGTTATGATTATTGTTACTGCTACCATTACTGCCATTCCCACTCGAGTTGCAGCTCGGATTCGCTTCTATTACTCTTCTTTGATATGACGTTTCTCTTGCCCTTTTATTGTCCTCCTCAATTATATCAATACGATCAAGCGTAGTCATAAATGAGTCTATATCCTTATCATTTATATATAACAGCTGCTTCCTTATACTGGTGGGTAGTCTGGACTTGAGTAGTCTAAGTATATCCGGCAAAGGAATCGGTACATCCCAATACAAAGATTTATTAATGTATTTCTCAAAATATCTCTTTAGAGATCCTCTAGAAAACGAGAAAGGCTCAGGATATAATACTTCCCGCCTAAGTCTTTCTTGTATTCCAGCAGACCAATATTTTGCTAGAAAAGCCTGCTCAAATTCTTTGTAACATTTACAAGAAGATGTTTGTTCGGATGCCCACAATGCTCCTGTTCCTTGTATATATCCAGATACAAAACTAATCTTTTGCCATTCTGTCCAAGATCGTGGAAATAGACCATTGAAACTTCGAATAAAGACTACAGGATGAACATTCTTTTTGTCAGGGTTAAAGATTTGAAATTGTCTCTGTTTAATCATCTTCTCCTCAACGGTACTACGATTCCAAAAATCATCCTGTTCGTACTTTTCCCTGTGGCTCTCCGTTATATCCAATCTAACTTGTGATGTTCCAGTTCTATCTACATCGGATCTTGACGTGGACGGAATGTCACGCGCAGATTGAGAGTTTTGTTTCCTACTTCTCGGTGTTTCTAAATCCTCCTGCGAGAGATTTAGTGATCTTTCGATAATTTCTTTCCAACGCGAGAAATCTTCGCCAAGTTGTTCTCGAACTTCCTTTAACCCTTTATTAAAAAAATTGTCCTCGGAACTCTCTGAAATTGACTGTAAAGCTACTTTCACAGTTTCTTCTATCGTTTCCGAAGGAGAATTTTGCCGCTCTAATGTCATTTCTGAAAACTTTCCCGCAAGTACATTCATTCTATGTTCCACTGTCTCCTGTTTTTCCTTCACTTCGTCAAATTGCTTCTTTAGATTATCTTGGGATTCTGTTATTTCTGGTATCATAGCTACGGAACACTGTATGTCCTCTTGAGCTTGTATTACTTGAGGAAACAGTTCTACTTGTTTTTGTATCGTGTCAATTTTGACGGATACATATTCGGTTAGTTCCGCTTTTAATTTACTATTGTTTTCTTGGCATTGTTGGCGGACCTGCTCAATTCGAGCAATAAGATTCTGTTCGGTCCTTTCTGCCTGTTCCTTTATTTCCTGTGTCTGGGTATTTAATCTCTGATCTAATTCGGTAAAGGTTGCTCTTAACTGATTTTGTAATTCTGTTTGATTTTCGGCTAGTTGATTTTTGAATTCATTTTGTATAACGGATAAGTCTCGTTTCACCTCCGCTTGGCCTTCGGCTAATAGAGACAACTGTTGCATAATAACAACTAATGTGTCAACAACAGTCTGATCAGCTGTTGTATGAATGTTTTCTGAACCAGCGGGATTATTTATATTGCTACCGCTAGCCACAACAGTCTTAGAATTGGTATCCGTGGCCTCTGCTCCTGCGCAAACAGCTGAAGGCTGTTGCACGTCTCGTTGCTGATTCAATGACATTTTAAAGTCCGCTCTAGTCAATACCATTAAATAACTGTCAATATCAGGTTCTAATCACTAAATACAGTTTCAAATTTACTGTCGTAAACACACTTAACTTTCAAATTACTTCACAGATGGTATAAAGTTCAATGTCCAGATACGAAAATCACACAATATACAGCTCTACAATCTAACTACTATCTGGAAAAAAGTTCTTTCTAAATTGATTTCAAACTATTTAAACTACAGGATAAAAAAATTAGATTTCTCTGGCCTTGTTCTGTAGTCTTGGTGTTGTCCAATAGTTGAAATCGTTTCTTGGTATCAGCAATCTTTTACTATGGGCACCGAATCTCTCTTCAGGTTAGTTACCTCTCGTTCTCGTAGGTTTTCATGAAACAAAAAATACATATATTATATAACAATCCAAGAGAGTCCTGTCACACTGGCGCCACTGTAATTTTTTTTCCTTTCTATATTTTCTACGTAATTCTGTAGCTCTCAATTCGTTCGAGCAATCAATCATTCATGATAGGAAATACAGTCATAGCTCAGTCACTCAAAATGATTCTGAAATTTTACTTGTTAGAATGAAATCAGGCGATGATTCTTCTTCTCTGCAGGCTCGTGCTTTGCGGCAGTCTGCTAATCTGTACAAATAAAATGCCTCGTAATTTTGTGAGCGTTGTATAATCAGTCGGGAAACCTCATATCAAGCGGATATTTGGCTTTGATGAAGTTTAACCTTCCGAAGAAGCAATGGAGCTCTTGGATTATTAAGTGCAGGTTCGTATCCAGTCTTTCGGAAGTCCCTTCTGATTAACAACTACGCAATATATCGATAAATATCATTACTTCTCAAATTTAAAATACACACCATTTACTTGAAGGAGCCCTCTATATATATTTCCATTTAATCGTACAGTTCATATCAGTTATCTTCTGTAATAAATCTCAATAATCAGATTACAGTTCATCCAAACCAAGCACAGGCTAATCGGCACGAAGACAATCTCCGAAGCTCCCTTTCTTTTTTTTCTAACAATCACCAGAGAGAGTACTACATAGAATACTTATGCGCTCATGGCATAGCTATTGTATGAGCTACTTTTCGCATGGATTCCGCGAGTATGAAGATAGAAAATTAGTAAACGGCATTCAAGGGTAGAATTGTATCTGAATAATTCATCGAATATAAAGAGATATTACAACTAGACGACAATCATTGGGAATCATTACAAATTCGGCTTGCCAATGACAACGGTGAGACGACGAAAATTACGAGGAATCTGTGAGCTAGTACGAACCAGAAGAGTTGAAGGGGACAGTTCGTGCGACAGCGCGAAAGAAATTGGACATGGAAGCGTGTCAACCAGTCGCCTATTCAGTCTCCTGAGTTTGATTCTCACCCTTACTCCCATCCACATGTTGATCGCCACTTTGTGATTTGCTCTTGCTTGTGTTCCATGTTGAATGAGCGAATTTTTGCGGTCCTGTGCTTAGGACGTAAGCACTCGACTGTACCTAGGAATTTCCTTGTCTGAAATTCGCCTCCCAACGCTGGGATAAAGCTGCTTCTTCAACGGAAGCATCACAACCAGTCAGTGCAGGAATAGTGCTGGGGCTCGCCACAAAGCCGCAGACACAGACCCCGACTGCCGAGCTATTCGCCGCGCAGCTACGAGACACTCAACACGTCGTACCGAGCCAGCTTCTGCCACCCAAACCACCACACACAACCGATGTAGTGAGATGATTCATTCCCCCCTCCTACCCCTTAATGACTGAACCGGTCTGGACGCAGTCAAATCGTTCCTGATATTTGTATTTGTATAAAACATATTAACTGTTTCATTCGCATATAAACCCCTAAACTCTTAACTTTTCCTGTTTCATTTTAATATATTTCACTTCGGTGTCCAACGTGGGGCGATCTCATTCGTCTGATTTGCATTAGTACATATTTCTTATATTATTAATATGAATATGAATGCCACTGTTAAGATACAACGCTATGAAATTATATCCTTCTCATGACTGAATACTTGGTATTCAACGAGGTGTTGAAAAAAATTTGATTACATATCAATGTCAGATTTCCACCGAAAATTAAAAACCTCAAACAGGAAAAAGCGCTTCATATAATCTTGTCAAAAAAATGGTTCAAATGGCTCTGAGCACTATGGGACTTAACATCTGAGGTCATCAGTCCCCTAGAACTTAGAACTACTTAAACCTAACTAACCTAAGGACATCACACACATCCATGCCCGAGGCAGGATTCGAACCTGCGACCGTAGCGGTCGCGCGGTTCCAGACTGAAGCGCCTTTAACCGCGTGGCCACACTTGCCGGCTATAATCTTGTCAGGTGACAACAAAAATAATAGGAAAAAATGTCAAATAATTAATCCTCAAACTGTAGAAACAGACTAAACTTTAATAACCACAGTATTTCCCATTCCTCTCGGCGATCTTGGGGTTTCTTGGAGCTTAGCCAATCGTTGCTTGAAATGCGTGAAAATCCCCATCGCGAATACCTACACTACTGGCCGTTAAAATTGCTACACCAAGAAGAAATGCAGATGATAAACGGGTATTCACTGGACAAATATATTATACTAGAACTGACATGTGATTACATTTTCACTCAATTTGGGTGCATAGATCCTGAGAAATCAGTACCCAGAACAACCACCTCTGGCCGCAATAACGGTCTTCATACGCCTGAGCATTGAGTCAAACAGAGCTTGAATGGCGTATACAGGTACAGCTGCCCATGCAGCTTCAACACGATACCACAGTTCATCAGGAGTAGTGACTGGCGTACTGTGACGTGCCAGTTGCTCGGCCGCCATTGACCAGACGTTTTCAATTGGTGAGAAATCTGGAGAACGTGCTGGCCAGGGCAGCAGTCGAACATTTTCTGTATCCAGAAAGGCATGTACAGGACCTGCAACATGCGGTCGTGCATTATCCTGCTGAAATGTAGGGTTTCGCAGGGATCGAATGAAGGGTAGAGCCACGGGTCGTAACACATCTGAAATGTAACGTCCACTGTTCAAAATACCGTCAATGCGAACAAGAGGTGACCGAGACGTGTAACCAATGGCGCCCCAACCCATCACATCGGGTGATACGCCAGTATTGTGATGACGAATACACGCTTCCATTGTGCGTTCACCGTGATGTCGTCAAACAGGGATGCGACCGTCATGATGCTGTAAACAGAACCTGGATTCATCCGAAAAAATGACGTTTTGCCATTCGTGCCCCCAGGTTCGTCGTTGAGTACACCATCACAGGCGCTCCTGTCTGTGATGCAGCTACAAGGATAATCGCAGCCATGGTCTCCGAGCTGATAGTCCATGCTGCTGCGAACGTCGGCGAACTGTTCGTGCAGATGGTTGTCTTGCAAACGTCCCCATCTGTTGACTCAGGGATCGAGACGTGGCTGCACGATCCGTTACACCATGCGGATAAGATGCCTATCATCTCGACTGCTGGTGATACGAGGCCGTTGGGATTCAGCACGGCGTTCCGTACTACCCTCCTAAACCCACCGTTTCCTTATTCTGCTAACAGTCATTGGATCTCGACCAACGCGAGCAGCAATGTCGCGATACGATAAACCGCAGTCATGATAGGCTACAATCCGACCTTTATCAAAGTCGGAAACGTGATGGTACGCATTTCTCCTCCTTACACGAGGCATCACAACAACGTTTCACCAGGCAACGGCGGTGAACTGCTGTTTGTGTACGAGAAATCGGTTGGACATTTTCGTCATGTCAGCAGGTTGTAGGTGTCACCACCGGAGTCAACCTTGTGTGAATGCTCTGAAAAGCTAATCATTTGCATATCACAGCATCTTCTTCCTGCCGGTTAAATTTCGCGTCTGTAGCACGTCATCTTCGTGGATTAGAAATTTTAATGGCCAGTGGTGTATGTTAACTAGTATAAGTGAAGCAAGAATGTACTTTATTTATTTAATAATTGTTGCATTAAAAATTGTGCTATCTATTGCTTTGGCTGATGAGATTAAGTGAATGGGAAATTTGATTAATTTAATTATTTTAATGAATGTCTCATGGAAAAATATCAACAAGTTTGCAAACTGTAAAGCAATGTGCGCATTGCTGTTGCATGACGTGAAGTAGTGCAGTTAAAATAAATGTTGTGTTCAACTCTAAAAACACCTTCTACTACACAAAAGTTTACCGTATTTTAACTGAATGAGAATAGTCAATTCTTTATTCAAAAAAGGTTTACTAGACGCTAAAATCTCAGCGTTTCAATCAAATAAAACTTCATAAATTGCACTAGTCCCTGAGATGTTATTGGTTAATTGATACGGTAGGTTCCAGAGAAGGGGCGGAACTGTAATGACATACCTACACATTACGTCTGTACAAGGCCTCTGCACACCGAGGCTGCACATCTGCGAGTTATGGTGCATCTGCTAAAGTGTAAAAGAATTTGTTAAGTTCGTGACAACAGCTAATATTGTTAATAGTTCTTCAGACGGGGGTTTAAATTCAACGAAGTACGAATACTTACCTTCTTGTTTTCTTCTTTGCTGCAACACCTGATATTCGTAGATAAATAATCTGAAATTCTTCGGATCTACAGACTTTACGTGTGATATGTATAATAATCAAGTTTTCAGACGCATCGTTATAAATAATGCTGTTCATTACAATATTGTTAGGACTGACGACAAACAAAGATTCCTCCTCAAAATCTGAAAGAAAACTGACCTGCTGGCTACAAAAATCCACTCGTATTTCTGGTAAACATTACAATGGGTTAATTCTTACCAAGAGACGTTAAGTGAATTACAGTTTAAAGTTTGACTTTAAACTGACCATTCGGATGGCAAAATACTTCTAATTTACAGGCATGTATTTTTAAATACGAATGACTCAGTAATTTTTATGTTTGCTTTGTGAAATGCGAGATATTCAGTTCAACAACCATTCAAATACTTCTTTCTTTACTCACGGCCAAACTAATTAATAAAAAGAGTGTCTACCATATACTGAGAAATTATACTAAATACAGAATTAGGAGGCTATCAGAAGGTCAGATTTGTTTACATTTCCTAATAATGCCCTCACGACGAATAGTACTGTTTAAACATGCTAACTTGTTCCTGTAGCTTTGAATGCATGAAAAATTTGAGAACATTTAATAGCAATAAGTTTGGGTTAATATTACATTGAAAAATGACGATAGTAATGTTTGATAAATTACATTGTATCACTCATGTGTGTGACTACGTTTTTGCGGATTACGGAAGAGTCAGATAATCATATATATCTACCAATGTCAGCAGTCATTTCAACAGGTATAACATTTGTGATTCTGTTTTTTCGATTATAAATGCGTCAGATAATCTTATTCATTCTTACCACTGTCACCTGTACACTTTAATACGTAGAACATTTTTACATAGTTATTATTTTCACAATATTTCCCTAAGGTGATTTGTACTCATGTTTAGATGTTTTGTATAACTGTCTTTTAGTATTGTCTGCATATACGGTCGCAGGTATTTGCTAGAGAATTGGACATACGCCCTTATTAACTGAATATTCTTTGTGTGACTTCGGATATGTTTGAAATCAGTTGTTACGCTTCATTTTTAACATCTGTTTCTAGTAAATTAGTGCTATAAAGCAGATTCTGACGCTCCTCCCAACATGTTAAAGTTCCTGTAGCGATGGGAACCGTCAGATGTTTTGGACTGAAAGCCATGTGAAACATTGCACAAAGTACATACGGTGTACACACCCACGTCATGTTAATGTTCCGGAGCGTGAACGGTTATTCTAGTTTCCAACTAGTAGTACATAAAACTTGCAAATGACCATAAACGTTTAATTATAACGTTGATCTCCAGCTACTGCGCTCGTAATCATTAATCGACTGAATTACATGTTCTAACACAGATAATTTCTGAAGAACAAGGTTTACAGTCGGACACCTTTCAGTAGTGTTATGATAGCTTATATTGTGACTATTACAGCGCCATCTGTCACAATGTGAAAAAAGTGGTCCAACTAAAACATTCATATTTCTTTACGTACTACACGAATATGTAATAAGAAATGGGAGTTCCTATTTAAAAAAACGCAGTTGATATCTGTTTGACCTATGACAGCGCCATCTAGCGGGACGACCATAGCGCCATCTGGTTTTCCCCTTCAAGACAGACGAGTTTCGTTCTTTGTAGTTTTTTCGTTTGACGCTTATTACGTGAGATATTTGGCTCGGTCATGATCAATGGACCACCCTGTGTATATATATATACTGGTGTTCAAAATTAAAGCAACAAACTGCTATTTCCCCGTCCTGTGTCTAATTCAGAATAGTACTTGTACGTAACTTACTCAACGATTTTATTATTCAGAATGACCTTGAGTTTATTGGATGGGTCTACAAAAGTTTACCGATTTCGAATCTTGCGAGTCCCTACCGTAATCAATATACTGAGGCGCGATATGCGACTGTCTTACGTGTCTATTTGTAACTAGATATTCGTTCTGATGATAACATGTTGGAGTTGAAACCAGTAAACTGTTGTAAGCCTATCCAATGCGATCGAGAACTTACGGATAAGGAAAGGTTTGTTTGAAAATATATTGGGTTATTGGGCGCAAAAATTTAGCGATGCCAAATGTCATTTCTCAGTTACTTGTTGTATATACAGTGTGTAAACGGTATAAGGCGCCAAAATTATACAGATGGTACATCTCGGTGTGCTTGACAAAAAGGTCTACTGACATTTTCTTGTATCAAGTACTTTATTTTTGAATTATTAAAACCTAATGTTTGTAGGATAGATAGTATAAGCATTTCTGTTTCGTTGTCAACCGACAGTACCTGGCGTACCGAGTTTATTGCCTACAGTGACGGGGCAGCCAGAGGAAGGCAACGAGCCGACCAGAGGATTGAAATCATTAGACGTGTACAACGACGTGGTGTGATAATCAGGCGGTACCGAAGAAAGGAATGTAAACGGTTTTTGGGTTGTCAAGAATGTGTAATTCGCTTTACGTGAATTGAATACAACCAGTCTGTTTCTCAACAAGTCGATAACGAAGGTCGCAGTAGTAATGACAAGCTAATATCAAACACAATGTATTTCCATTAGTACAAATTCAATCAATCACCAAGTAGATAGTTGTGCATTAATTACAATCAACTGTTTCACCTTTTTACGGCAATGCCATAACGAATGCTAAATTCACAATATTTTCCTTCTGTACAACAACACCGTAACGAAAAGAAAACCCATTACTTCGTGTCCTCTTACACCAATGCTACAATAAATGTTCGAAATGACCACCATTCGCTTCTACACATGCTTCATTACGGCGAACCCAGTTTCGTCGCACTCGTTCACACACATGCACATTGGCCTTTATGATATTGGCAGCATCTAAAATCTTCAGCGTCAATTCGTCCACATTATTTACTGGCTCAGCATAAACAAGTTCCTTCATATGGCCCCAAAAGTAAAAATCCAGTGGATTTAAATCAGGGCTGCGTGCTGGCCATCGACGTGGAGCCGAACGCTCGATCCATCGTCCTGGAAATCGACTATCCAAAAATCTGCGTACTCTGTGACCAATTTGGGGTGGAGCACCATCGTGGAGGAACCACATGTTATGACGTATGCCTAACGGAATGTCTTCTAACAACGTTGGTAACAATGTTTCCTCTAGAAACGTTCGGTAATAGTTACCAGTCAAATGTGCAGGTAAAACATAGGGCCCAATAATATAATTATAGAGCATACCCGCCCACGCATTTACGGAAAACCGTCGCTGAAAATGTGTTACCTCTACGTGGCGAGGATTGTGTACACTCCACGTGTGCATGTTACGGAAATTAGTTATTCCGTCGCGAGTGAAACACGCTTCATCTGTGACGAGTATTTTGTTGACAAAATCATGCTGCTCACTGTGTAACAGAAACCACTCTGAGAATTCAAGTCGTGGAGGGAAATCTTGTTCTTCTAATGCTTGTACGCTTTGAATGTGGTAAGGCCACAGACGCTCCTCTTGCAAAGTGCGATTAACGACAGTGTGCGATATACCCACGTGGCGGCCGATGCTTCTAGTACTCTTAGAAGGATCCTCCTGGATGAGGTCCAGAATTCTTTCCTCAGCTTCCAATGTACGATCGGCGCGTTGTGGGCCTCTGCCTTCTGCACGGGACAGTAAAGAGCCAGTATCTCTCAATCTAAGGAAATTAAATACGTACTCGTCAGTTGTATTCTGTCATGATGTAACAAAAACGGAAAGCATATCAGAACAGAAGAAACATTTCGCATACGGACGAAAATTTACAAAGGTGCAGATAACTACCGAACTTTATTAAGATGTAAATGCATAATAATCACGTACAAGTAGAGAATTACAATGACACAAACCTTTGGTGCACAGAAGCAAATGTATTTCGTGCAGGAAGTCGTCGTTGTGGGAAGCGTTCTCGATAAATTCGTACAGCTGCCCTAGCAACACCATTTGCCTCGCCATAAATTAAATGCATATCACATATTTCAGCTATAGTAAATACCCTTTCCATCCTAACAGTTAACAGAGTTGCAATAACATCTGTACAGGTTACTCGCCTACTGTCGTCGCTCGGTGTATTACAATGACGAAGCCACTCAGGCCGCAGTTGCCTATGTGTTTACAATTTACTCTCGCGATGTCAATACGCGCAGCGGGCAATAACAGGTTCAAATGGCTCTGAGCACTATGGGACTCAACTGCTGAGGTCATAAGTCCCCTAGAACTTAGAACTACTTAAACCTAACTAACATAAGGACAACACACACATCCATGCCTGAGGCAAGATTCGAACCTGCGACCGTAGCGGTCACGCGGTTCCAGACTGGAGCGCCTAGAACCGCACGGCCACTCGGGCAATAACAGGAACCGATTGCTTACGTACGTGCACGGCCAAGTATCTACTTTTCAAAACCATTGTCCTGAGGCGAACTGTTTTTTTTCTGGGACAACCATAGGAAATACGCAAACATGTTAGTAGACTTTTTGCCAAGCATTGCGAGATGTGCCATCTGTATAATTTTGGCGCCTTATACCGTTTACACCCTGTATATATTGCAATCGCTATCTTCTTCTGACATGCTCCAGTCTTACCTTCTCGAAAATTGTTTCTCAAGTCAAGGCCTATGCTCCCTCGGAGAGCCGGTAACCCCTGGAGGGCGCGTCCTCAGGCGGTGAATAGTGGCTGCCTCCCAGATATGAGTGACTGGAGGGACATTAAATCCCTCTCGCCGAGCAACGGACCAGTACCGTCCTGTAGTTGGTTGTAGATCATCAAGGACTAGGCCTGCAGCTTGAAAGTGAGCGTCGGTGACAGACTTTTATGACAGGTCGGCATTTCAAATCCCTTGTCGCGTCGGTATAGCTCGGTGTCAACATTCAGGTTCGAAACAAAGATACGGCGTACCCCATAGGTGACGAGTGTTGACTATGCCTGAAAGACTCAAGAAGTTGCGAGGATTACATGCATTATTGGAGCGAAGTCGGAATAAACAAGAAGGCTCTGAATGTACACTCTTTGACATAAAACTCGAGCGGCGACCGGCCGCTGCAGAGGGTAAGTCTGCGCCGATCGCGACATGGGACAAATAAACTGGCCAACTCGCTAATTCTCGAAGTCCGGCAATCTGCACAATCTGGCAACACTGTAGACTGCAGCACTTCCTGGAGGAAGTCTTGCCCCATATAAGAGAAACCATATACTGTTTACGCCCGTAGTATAGCGGTACCATGCTTTGTTTCTGTCTACAATGTCTGTGGATCGGAACTAACTGGCGCAAAAAACTTTTATAGCCTCTTCCAACAAAATGTTGAAGACATGAATGTAATGGTAATGCAGATTCAATCTATTTCACTTTCTATCACACCGATAGCAAACTTTTATCTAGTAACCACTTTGCGGCAGATTTCTCGCAGAGTGTCCTCCTCTGGGCGTCGCGTGGGGCGAAGCTCCGGGATCCATTTGCTGGCTACTGGCAGCGACCGTGGCGACAGCAGCGGCGCAGCACTCCCCCGTTCTTTATCGAAAGCGCCTGCTACCGCTCATCGGTTCTGATAATTTAAAACGCTTAAATTATTATTAAATGTTGCTCCATAGAAGATTTCTACGATTTCCATTCACGCTCGAAAGCAACATCGAACGACGCCCCGATTAGTAGAATGGGTAGTGTATTACATTCAAAAATGTTCAAATGTGTGTGAAATCTTATGGGACTTAGCTGCTAAGGTCATCAGCCCCTAAGCTTACACACTAAGTAATCTAAATTATCCTAAGAACAAACACACACACCCAAGCCCGAGGGAGTACTCGCACCTCCGCCGGGACCAGCCGCACTGTCCATGACTGTATTACATTAATCGGCAAAAGCTGCGTATAGTCCTAAATTAATTTGACAGACTTAGACGAAATTAAACCACCTCACTACATTCGATGAATTTATAAACGCTTCATACCTCTTTCGTTTCCTTTCAAAGTCCATTATTTGTGCAACTTTTGGCCAATATTCGGATGTTTTCGTCAAGTCAGAGTGAGCGTCTGTGGCGTAAAGAGTATTACAGTTATCGTTTCATTCCTTATGGTAAGTCTATTCGATAAACTGTGTGAATACCTTGCAATGCATGCTCTGTAGTAGTGCAGGAACTCTGCACATTTGGAGTTCCATGTATGGATTCAGGAAGTATTTAAACTTGATCGGAAGTGATAGTTAAGGTCATCAAATTTAAACCAGGAAAAGTTATCGATTTTGAGGTTACATAGAATGGAAAGGAATTGATAACGCCGGTGTCAGCAAACGTCTACAGTTAAATGCTATGGCAAAATTTAGAATAGAGGAACTATATTTATCTACATTTTCACTAACATAAACAACCTCCTGACATGTTAGACCTATATGATGAACAAAGCTCAAATTCGAATCGTTGACAGTAGGTTTGAATCTTTTCGGACACTATTTTATAGTGAAGCACCTTGGCATTTGCAAAACAGACATTCATGATATTGACATAATTTACTAAGTAGAAATTGCAAGAAGATTTATGTGTAAAGGCATTCTTCAGATTTAGCAGTGTGCAACTCCATTAGTTAAAATGGAACATAAAACGTTGTGTTCAGCGGCCTTCACCGAGATTGGAACTGCCATTTCATACAGCACCAGCATCACAACGCATAACGGAGCCGCTGAGCTAACGACACACTGGCGGTAACAGCCGGGCTATAGTCATTGCGACATTGCCTGAGCCTCAAAGCGCAACATTAAACACACAAACAGGTGTTACTTATCTGAAGAATGCCGTTTTGGAGTCCAGAAATAAATATACTTTCCAAGTGTCTCATCGTACAGTGGATTATATCGTATGAGTCTTCGATGTGAAAAACGAATTCCATGTGAATTTAGCGACGTAATGCTGGGCTACACCCGGAAGTAAATGCACTCTCACGGTGTTGACAAATACTTGCTACGACGCTGGCAATTCTCAGCTCTCTTACGAGACAGCTCTTTAGCGAAATGCTTGTCGTGATTGTCCGAGACGGTTCTTCAGAGGGGACACGCGCGCGCACGTTTGGTTTTCATGCGGCGTTCTCCCCTGATAGTTTCTGACGTCGCCTTGTGGGCTATGTTCACATTTGAGGCATTCAATTATCATTAATCCAGAATGAATTAAGTTTCAGCTTCCGGCGTGGAAGAAGGCTGTTGACGCCGACATTATATCATTACAACCCAGGGAAAGCAAAACGGATGATTCAGTGTTTCTCATTTAGCGTAATGCATGTGAGATAATTTTCCGTAACGTTCATAATCATCTCAAAATACAAACGAAGTAAAAATACATCGAAAGCTTATTTTAATTGAATATAATGTAAGATATCAAACACTTTGCACCTCGATGTCGAATGTGTCCACGTGCAATCTTTTTCAGCATACATATAGAATGTCATCATTACCACGAGAATGAAGAAATATGTTAGTATGGATGGAAGAAAGAAGGGAAGCAATCAACAAATATTCGATTCCACATAGCATTCATTTCATTTGAGATTTAAGAAGAGGTGAAGCAGGTTATTACTTTCGTTGAGACGAAAGATATGCCGCACGTATGGACAACGAGGAAATCTGTCTTCATAAGTTTCCTCCTTGAAATGTGTATGCTCAATTATATACTAAGTAGCCTAATCATTGTTTCCGTGATGTTATCCTCTTGTTTGGCCCCTAAACGATGAACAGATTCAGAATGCATGTCTCTGCATGAAAGTAGTTGTTCAAACCCTTCCTGAGTTATTTTTTGTGTATTTGCTTGGAATACATGATGTAGATCACTGTGCCTCCCGACCTCGAGGGTTAGGTCTTCAAACTAAACCGTTTTTTGTCCACTGTCATAATTTATTCAGACAGCATCAGCACAAGACTGTCAAACAAAGATTCCATTTACAGATGTTACACTCTAACCAGCAGCTGACCCAAGAGTAATTCACGATCATGGTGCAAAATTAGCAGCTCTCTGCTACTGTGGCATAGTCTGCACTACATTTTTGATTCTGCAGCATCAGTTTATCTGGTAACACTGTTAAATTAACAGGAGTAGTTGCAGAGTTGTGCCAGCGTATCTGTCCTCCTATTGACATCTTCATGTATCTCACTTCTGCTGAAGCGTTGATCACGAGGTGCCGAAGTAAATGAGTGTTTTCTGCATGTAACATTCATTATTCCCTTCTTTCATAGCCACTCTTCATGTGCATCGATACCAAATAGGGATGTGAAAACTCTTGCGAGTGAGAGAATGACAGCCGGCTGGAGTGGCCGAGCGGTTCTAGGCGCTGCAGTCTGGAGCCGCGCGACCGCTACGGTCGCAGGTTCGAATCCTGCCCCAGGCATGGATGTGTGTGTTGTCCTTACGTTAGTTGGGTTTAAGTAGTTCTAAGTTCTAGGGGACTGATGATCTCAGCAGTTAAGTCTCATAGTGCTCAGAGCTATTTTAACCATTTTTTGAGAGAATTACAATAATAATCGTAACAAGAACAATCAAGTAATGAATGAAGTTTGGAATGGAGAACGAGAATAGCTGTGAAAATAAAAATCTATAAAAATAGGCTGATCGTTGAGCTGGCACAATCTTCTTAGCATTTTGTTACTGAATTTAGTTCTGGATGTTTGCAGAGAAAAAGGAAAATTCGGTACTTCTCGCTAGTGTAATATAATGTCAACCAGCAACTACCCTTTTCTTAGAACACGACTCAAGCAGGTCCCCACGTAGTTACCAAGGTACTGCCGCATTTTGTTCCCTGACATTGTTCTGATGACGGTTAATGTAGATAGTTCTGATTATGAAATACAAAACATATTGCAGGTTAGTTCCTAGGATCGTAATATTAAATTTGCGTTGTAGATGGTACTTGAACATGACGACTAACCAGATGACTCATCAATATAAAAAGACAATATTATGACAATTTAGCAGGATTACTCAACATGAATTCTGAAATTGGGTGACTGACCGCAAACGTGCTAAACGTCGTCAAGAATATACGAAGTCTCAATCGCACTAATAATATGAAGATCGTCTTCGACAGCTTGCCACTTTCACATTGCTATCTCCACCCCACTCCAGACAGCCCTCGGTGGAGCTGCACTAAATTGCCGATGTAATTGAAGGCCTTCAAACCGACAACAGACCACAGATTGAAAAATACAGGCGAATTCTCTTGCAGCGTAAGCTTATTTTAATTAAACCTCAAATGATTGTTCTATTCAAAAAAGTAAAATGTTACACACTGTTGACGTCAAACGGACATTATCTACGTTCTGTCTTGTGTCCTACTCATCTATATTATCAAGTGTACTATCAAAATGATTAGATATAATGGTTGCTAATGTAAAGCGTTGATACCAGATGGTGGGTTCACAACAATATTGATGCAAAAATAAAACACGAGTTCGCAAAAGTGCAGTTGTGCATTTTCGTACGTTTTCACTTTCAGATCTACCACAGATAATGCATACTAACAAACTTGGTCATTGTCCCTGTAATTTTTGCCCTCCTATTTCAGACCGACTTGATGAACAAAGTAAAATTCGTGACTCTCATAGATGCTTCGAATCTGTTCAGGAATTTTATCAGTAATTTTGATGTGAGGTCTACGATCATGGCAACTCCTGCCAGTTTGCTAGGACACACTTACATGTGACAGGTAGCACCTGATTTAAAACTTACCGAAAGGAATTGGTAAGACATATCTTTTGCAGCAAACCTGGAACAGCTTTCGGACTCAACTACCGTTTTATAAAGTCACTACTTTACAACTATGATGCCAAGGAATTCCTGCATAAACTCACTCATTGCCATAATCGCGGCTGCAGTAGATAACTGATAACTCACAATGCGAAGGACGAGACAAGGGATAGATTCTGCATGACATGACCTTGTACTCACAAAATATTACTAACTCAATAAGATATCTTCAGAGGGAATATTCACAGTATTTCATACAGATGACAAGAAAATGTCAGGCGAATTTAGCAGGATAAATTAGACCCACAGCTGCAAATCATTGTTATGCCAACAGGGTTGCCAAAAGGTGCCTACAACATTGCAGTCTGGACCACGCTGACAGCAAGAAGAACGTGTTTTCGTAGCCTGAATATTTCATGATAGGATCCAGACATCCAATCTATCGCGAGAGAGTCTGCTCTCCAAATTTTATATAAGTGGTGTGGCCATGTGCCTATAATTTAGTAATAACCCTCTGACTGTTATTCCCATTTATGTGATTCTGATGACCAGAAAGCTCTACCATGGGTTATCTATATGACTACTGAAACCAAGCGACATAACATAATAGCAGGAAGCCTGTCATATACTTTCAGATAAGGTTTCCTGAGCGTCAGATATATATGATATTAGCATCCTTTCCCCACCAAAAAGGATTTATTGTTATTGGATTTTACATACATTTTACTACTGAAGGCCTCAGGTTTCTTGCTTCCCACATAGCAAACAATGGCTACCACGCTCGCTTCGACTACAGTTCGTTATCCTTAAACATATACCTTTACTTCAAAAACTACAAGTATCATCTCTAGGTAATGTTCACTGCGGGATTACTCAAGAAGCTTTTCGAATAGGAGCGAAAATCGTTTATCGGATGAGAATTTTATTTCGTGGTACACCTCAGAACGAAAGAAACAAAATAACAGTAAGAGCAGCAGACTCATCATGTCAAGCGTGGGCACCGTCAACGCAGCGCCCTGGATTTGGGCATATTCCTGATAGCCCAAAGGCGCTGTACTTCAAAAATATCAGCCTATTCGCATGGGAATTACTATCCACATGTAATTGCTAGAATACCTTTCTACGTCAGGTATCAGGTATCTGTTATCAGACACTCGATCTGAGATGTTGATTTTTATTGAACGAAACTGCTGTGTTTAGGAAATTGATCAGAGCAACTGGACGAGTTTATTATTTTGGCATAATGTATGAAAACCCATTTTTCCCACTTATCTTACCCTAAATAGTCCACGATTGGGTTGAGAGCAAGGTAAATAGTATGCATTGTGGATAGAATGGGAGTGAATATTGAAACGAAATTATTAGAATCATGGGAAGGCAATGATGTATCGGTATGCAGTGACATGAGAGTTTTCTGAGGTAAAGGTTTGTCTCTGACATTGGAGAGAAGGGGACTAGGTTTGTCTGTATTCTTACGTTAAGCTCATTGAGTAGAAAAGCGCGGGCAGATTTCATTGTGTGCTGGGAAGGAGACAGCCGGGAGTTTCAAATGCCTGAAATTCTGGAGCCTTGATTGGCCAGGGTGCACACCACCCTCGCCGTAGGCAGGGGAGAGCGGTAGCGTGGTAAGAGGAAGGCACTTTCCTGGGGACGACTGAAGCAGCCGGATGGACTGAGGAAGTGGCGGAGCAAAATGCTCTCCACAAAGGGAAAGGAAATGAGTTATTTAAGGCTCTAATGTTCCACCTTACGTGGTAACATTATCTTTCAGAGTATATTTAATTTAATATAATATTTTAGAGGGAACCAAATTGTTTATAGACAGGTAAAAGAGAGGCAAATGTGAGAATACTATGTCACGACCGCGAAGAGTAACTTGAAAGTTAACGGAATTTGATATTTCGATTGAGTAATTCGGTGAACAGTAAAGTGTTAGAATTCAATTGCAAAGCAGGTACGACACAAATAAGATACATATGACGAGTTATTATAGTCTAAAGACCTGACGCTCACCACATGGGGCTGATGAAGAAAATGATGAAGAGTGGATGACTGAGTGCTAGGAACCATTAGTTTATAATTAGGAATGTGTTGATTTACCGTAATTTTTTTTTTAGTAATGGTCAATTTAAATAGATGATTCTGGTTAGTTTGTTTTAAAATCTGATCTGGAAGTGTAGGAAAATATTATCTCGTGGCTTTAACTAATCAAGCTGCTAACAGATATTCATGGTAGAAAGTAATGCTCTTAATTTTGATCTGAATGAATTAGTTTTCAAAGAAGCCATTTGTAGCTCGCGTGTGTTTTAATTTGTAATTTGACGAGTTTCTGAAATTCATGGATAAAGGCAAGGTTGCTAATTTAATATGAAAGAATAAGAAGTCACCTTTTGTGGAATGAGTCAGTAGAAATTTATGTGTGAAGGTGATTTTTGAACAACTGGATTTGAAAGATACATGGGAATCACTGAGATCGCTTTCCTGAATTAAAAAAATTGGAAACAGCATAATAGTAATTCGTGTTGCCATTCTATCCACGCTATACGCGAACTGTAAGTACTGTGAAAAGTTCCGTGTGTGTATTTATGTATCTTTTGGAGGGGAGGCATTGGATGGTATATTATTTAATGGTGCCGACATGTAATTAGGAAATCAGTCTAGGTAACTTCTGGAGGGCATTTTTCCAGTTGAAATAACGTGCCGCGCACGAATATGAGGGGAACATAAATTTCGGAATCGCGAACGCGTGAACTTTCCAGCCACGCAGGACTTAGTTAACATTCGAGGCACGTCAATAAATGAGAGGTTTGATTGAAGAAGTTAGACTTTTTCTAGTACTGGTCCGCGTGGAGATGCGATCATTACTTTGCCCAATGGTTATAAGAGTGACAGTGTGTCGCTGTGATGTTATGAATCCTCCATTCCTTCCGCGGGTGAGAAACCATAGGAAGTTAAATATCTTTATATCTGCTGTTACAAGATCAGCTGTTAGGAAATTTTATCCTGTATGTTACTTACTGGTAATACCGTTATTATGTTTTGAGAGATGAAAGTAAGACAGAATGAAAAGAAATAGCTTACAGAACGGAGGAGGAGTTATTATGCAGGCCCAGTTACGATTCCTGTTACTTGCGTATTTTCTTTAAACACAGTCGGGTGATTAACAGTGTACCAAATTTGGGGTTAATACTACAAAATTAAACATTTATTCGTTGCGCGTACATTTGTTTATTTATTTCTTTGAGTAAAGAATTTAATTAGTAGTTGTTATGTGTAAGAATCACGTAGTGACACATTTAATGAGAATACACATGGACCATTTAGCATTAGTACGTTTCCGGAACACTTTAGGTCCTCGCAACTGGTTTGGCTTTTATTTTTCTTTCGGTACTCTATCCATCCTCCCTCGTTGTCTATGATTGCTCGAAGGCGTCGGGGAAATGATAAGGCTAAATTCATCGACAGATTGTGATGATCGTTTATCTCCCACCATGTGTTCTCTCTATTTTCCCAAAGAGTTTCTGAATTCCTTGACCCAGGTGGTAACGACCTCTTAACCTCCGCCCACATATTTCCGCCGGCCGTTGTGACCGAGCGGTTCTAGGCGTTACAGTCTGGAACCGCACGACCGCTACGGTCGCAGGTTCGAATCCTGCCTCGGGGATGGATGTTTTTGATGTCCTTAGGTTAGTTAGGTTTAAGTAGTTCCAAGTTCTAGGGGATTGATGACCTCAGATGTTAAGCCCCATAGTGCTCAGAGCCATTTTTGAACCACATATTTTCAGTGGGGTGGAGATATGGTGATTTTGGCACGAAAGGAAGAAGTTTTATTTTCTGCTGACCTTGGAATCAGTTCTGGACGGCTCTGCTATTATGAATCGCGCTATGGTCCTGTAAAGAAATGATCATCCATTAACTTAGAAATTAAATACTTCTGACTAATACTATGAATTTCAATACTGTGAAAAAATTCGACAACTGCATTGGCTGTGTAGTCTGAGCTACAGGTTTATAAATTATTCGGAGGATTCCACATTGCAAAATCCTTTGCTGATAGCTGTTGACAAAAACCTACATTGACAATGGGAGGATGCTGGGACGGGGATCAGAATATAGTTTAAGGCGTCAGTTATAAGACGCAGGTAGGACTTCTTTCAGAATATCCGTCCTCCTATGCTTTGGTAATGGTGAGGTGCGGTGTAAGTTGTTCGATACAGTGACGCAGTCTGTTGAACTGTTGGACTCTGTTGCATGGTTGTAAAGCTAATCTGCTTCGCTTATTCAAAACAATTAATAGCCTTCACTATACAATTCGTTTTTCTATCCATCCAATGACAAAGATATATAGAAGAAAGAAATCTGTTTTATAGCGAGATATTCTCTACGGGCTTTACACGTGCTCGTTCGCTCAATGTGTTGCATTTACTGTAGGAGACCGTGGCCGCTGACGTCGCCTGTTCACACCTCGTGTCAACGCGGCCCGCGCTCGGAGTAAACGCCTACAGTTGAGATAAACAGCTGATTTCATGAATGTTAGTGAAATAAGTCATCCCTACATATTAGTGAGAACTAAATACCACTACGAGTACGTATCTTTATGTAATGCTCATTGCTCAAGAACAATTCGTGTATTCAGCGTTGCTGTTATGACTAAGATCATAAAATTTGTAAATCGTAACCCAATTCATGTATTTGCATGCGCCTACGGAATATTTAACATGAAAACAATTTGTTTCTTTGTCATATAATTTTTAATCAAGGCAATGCAGGCAGTTGTCAGCTGATATCAAAATTGAATGTAAAGGAGGAATAAAGAAAAAGATTTACGAGAAACAAATCTCGTGAACAACTGTGTACTATCCTGGAAATGTGCTACATGCGGCTATCTCACAACTTCAAAGGAAGAGAAAACCACCCTGTCCACTTTCCGAGGACGATATTTCCTGACAGAAAGCACACTAGGGTGAACGGCTTTACGGTTGAGACACCAGGAACCACAAACTACGTCACCAGTACGTTCACTCTCCGATTCCTAACCCCGTCATCAGGCACTTCCCATGTCAATGTGGATGACAGAAACGAGTGCGAACGACCTGGGATTAGGTGTTACAGACCTCGCCTGTCCTGTTTGACAGATGTGTTATCATTCACCCTGGCCAGGAGGTGAGGAAATACACTTATGAAACGTTGAACACATTTTAATTTTACATGTGGACATCGCTGCGCAATTATATTCTAAGTTTCGAGAAGTGACCTGGAGAAAAAGAGTGTATACTTTGGGGGGATATGTTATAGTTCATGATTGTAATGTTAGTAAAGTACTGTAAAGTAAATTTTATCTTATGCTTAACTTTAAAAGAAATATCAGCCAAGGCATTCAACAGTGAAAAGTACACCATGCCTCCAAGAAACATACGAATGTCGTACAACTTTAATAAAAGGAAATATAGATCGGTTTATTGGGGCAGGCCTATTAGGGGACAAAATAAGAATAACTAAATCAGTTACAGGTTTGTATGTGCTGCTAGTTAAAAGAGAAGAAATGAACCGATAAAGAAATAATTCCTTCATTGATATAGGAATGGTTCGAAATGGAAGGTATAATTTTACTATTCTAAAAAACTGGCCTGGACTGAGTTGATTGGTTCCCATTTCTGAATACATTAAAGCCCAATAACAAATACAAATGGAATAAAATAGGAATATAAAGTCTGGAAATGAGTATGGACGTCCTTTGTCTACATATCTGCTTCGAATACACGGTATTAAAAACAAGTAATCCACATTTCGAGAGCTGATAGGATGGACAGAAACAAGACAAACATATCCACTAAACAAGAGAAATGAGTCTGAAATCAATATCTTAAGACCAATGAGCAATTCTTCACTTTTGCTACTGCAAAACACATCTATTGTTCTACTTAAAACACTTCTCTTGTACTGAAGAAGTGCGTGTAGTGTAGTGTAACGACGTAAGTTTTGTATAAATGATTTTCTTTGGACATATGACCGTGTGCAGACTTCGTCACCTACGTCAGTTACAACACACTTCAAAATTATTTAAACTCTTTTTAAATTGTCTCTGAATGGTTCTCGAACGAAACTGTAAAACATCATTTGAGTCGTATGCGCAGAATTACGTCACTCAGTCCAATTGGTTTGCGCAAACTTTTTCAATTTAGATGTCGTTTGTTTCTCCTCGGAAATTATATTAATGCAAGTGATCCGCTTTAATAAATATTAGTACCACATTGAATAAACTTTCAAGAATCACACTCGCGATGAACGCTGTCAAAAATTAATAATCTTGTCAAATAAATTACTTAACATAATTCTTGATAAATAAATTCTCGGAACACGTATTTAAACTTTTGTAGTATACACTAGTTTATTATCTTCCTACATATAGACGTGAACCTGAGCCTTGACAAGATAGGACTGAACATTTACAACAAGATTAAACTTTCTATGACGTCATTGTTGTACAAAACATTACAAATTCCTATTTTTTCAGTTTTTAGAAGCACGACGCAACAACTCGGTTTCAGGATCTTCTGTTGCTCTTTGGCTGTCGACCCGCGACGTATAGTGGCCAGCAATTTTCTCTCTGGTCCCGGCAGCGAAGATGCTGTCTCCGTTCGATGCAACGCCCTCTCCGTACATGAAACATAAAAAATAAATACAAATTTTAGACAATTCACAACCATTGCAAATATTACAAAAAACACATAAACAAAACTAAATTAAACTTATATTCACCTGCAAACTGGGCTGACACTGGTGGATGGGTGACGCTTAAATTTCGCGTCCCACTACAGTAGCTCCTACAATATCCAGGTTGTCTTCTTTTAGTCCATATTACCGACTCGCAAAGTATGGAATACTACTTTCCACAACACCGTGAGTATATATATATTACAGAAGCAATACAAGCAACAGAACAGGAAATATTAACAGCTACATTCAATTGTGAAAAGATACGCTGCATCACATTTGTTAACAATTTCCTAGTAGTTCCAGATTTAGACACAATAAACAACATTTGCAGGTATTATCCGAAAATCGAGAAAAGAATAACCTTGGAATGTGAGAACAACAACAAATGGTAATGGCAATGAGAAAAAGTAATAAACATATGAACACAGCAATAAAAACTGATGGCATTAAAAGTACAGCACTTCAGGACCAGAATGAGAGAGAAATAGATGCTTAACAAAAGTACTGCGAAGAACAGCGATAGCAAACCATTTATGTTTACGAATAATATTCTTCGAAGTAAACATACAAGTGATAGAAATATAGAAACACACTGCAAAATGGATGATGTGGAGTATTCTTTTCTTTGGAAGTGAAAGATTGGATCTGAAAAAATAAAGTATGGTCCGCCTACAGGTCACTGGATACTGAATGTAGCGGAAAATGACCAAAACAAGGTAGAAGGAGATAGAAACGAATCGTAGAGTCGTACAAGAATTAACTGTGGAGAGAAGCCTAAGAAGAGAAAATGTAATGGCTGGAAGCATTGTCCTCGTGGGCGGTAAACCAAACGCTAAAAAATTCAATTCAAAAAATTCAAGGGTCACATTTACTTATCAGATGAGGGATGAACTACTAAAATCGTGATATAGAGAACTGTTTATATTTATTGTTTTGTGCCTACTGCAAATGTAAAGTCACTAATAGCATAAACTGATAACTTTATGGAGAGCCAGCCGCGGTGGCCGTACGGTTCTAGGCGCTCAGTCCGGAGCCGCGTGATTGCTACGGTCGCAGGTTCGAATCCTGCCTCGGGCATGGATGTGTGTGATGTCCTTAGGTTAGTTAGGTTTAAGTAGTTCTAAGTTCTAGGGGACACACGGAGCCGTCCACTTCCTCTTTTCTGCCCTATATAGACACTTTCCTTGTATCCTTTCCACCAGCGTCTAGCTGTTCTTGCCGGTACTCTACACTTTTCTCCAGGTTCTGATGCCGAATAGCTGCCATGCTCAATCAGTGCAACCACACGCACCCTGCTCTCTCTGTTCCACTGCGACTGCATTGCGACAGTTGCCCTTGTGACACTACTACGCGTTTTATAAAGATAACCATTTACAACTCATTGGAGAAAGGAAAACTAACGAAATAAAAGAATATCCTTCTTCAGTTATCTGTCACACACAAATATAAACTTCGCTAAAATGCTTTGTCAAAGGTCACTATTAAGAAAAAACGACAGTCATTAGGCAAGATATTAAACGAAGGCTTTGTTTGATAGCCTTGTGCTGATGCTGTCTGAATAAATTACGCCAGTGGACAAAAAACGGTTTAGTTTGGAGACCTAACCCTCGAGGAGGGGAGGCACAGTGGTCTGCATCATGAATTCCAAGTAAATACACAAAAAATAACTCAGGAAGGGTTCGAACAACTACTTTCATGCAGATACATGCATTTGGAATCTGTTCATCGTTTAGGGGCCAAACAAGAGGATAACATCACGGAAACAATGATTAGGCTACTTAGTATATAATAGAGCATACACATTTCAAGGAGGAAACTTATGAAGACAGATTTCCTCGTTGTCCATACGTGCGGCATATCTTTCGTGTCAACGAAAGTAATATCCTGTTTCACCTCTTCTTAAATCTCAAATGAAATGAATGCTATGTGGAATCGAATATTTGTTGATTGCTTCCCTTCTTTCTTCAATCCATACTAACATATTTCTTCATTCTCGTGGTAATGATGACATTCTATATGTATGCTGAAAAAGATTGCACGTGGACACATTCGACATCGAGGTGCAAAGTGTTTGATATCTTACTTTATATTCAATTAAAATAAGCTTTCGATGTATTTTTACTTCGTTTGTATTTTGAGATGATTATGAACGTTACGGAAAATTATCTCACATGCTTTATGCTGAATGAGAAACACTGAATCATCCGTTTTGCTTTCCCTGGGTTGTAATGATATAATGTAGGCGTCAACAGTCTTCTTCCACGGCGGAAGCTGAAACTTAATTCATTCTGGATTCATGATAATTGATTGCCTCAAATGTGAACATAGCCCACAAGGCGACGTCAGAAACTTTCAGGGGAGAACGCCGCATGAAAGCCAAACGTGCGCATGCGTGTCCCCTCTGAAGAACCGTATCGGACAATCACGACAAGCATTTCACTAAAGAGCTGTCTCGTAAGAGAGCTGAGAATTGCCAGCGTCGTAGCAAGTATTTGTCAACACCGTGAGAGTGCATTTACTTCCGGGTGTAGCCCGGCATTACGTCGCTAAATTCACATGGAATTCGTTTTTCACATCGAAGACTCATACGATATAATCCACTGTAAGATGAGACACTTGGAAAGTATATTTAATTTCTGGACTCCAAGAACGGCATTCTTCACATAAGTAACACCTGTTTGTGTGTTTAATGTTGCGCTTTGGGGCTCAGGCAATGTCGCAATGACTATAGTCCGGCTGTTACCGCAAGTGTGTCGTTAGCTCAGCGACTCCGCTATGCGTTGTGATGCTGGTGCTGTATGAAATGGCAGTTCCAATCTTGGTGAAGGCCGCTGAACATAACGTTTTGTTTTCCATTTTAACTAAAGGAGTTGCACACTGCTAAATCTGAAGAATGCCTTTACACATAAATCTTCTTGCAATTTCGACTTAGTAAATTATGTCAATATCATGAATGTCTGTTTTGCAAATGCCAAGGTGCTTCACTATAAAATAGTTTCCGAAAAGATTCAAACCTACTGTCAATGATTCGAATTTGAGCTTTGTTCGTCATATAGGTCTAACATGTCAGGAGGTTGTTTATGAAGTAAAAATGTAGATAAATATAGTTCCTCTATTCTAAATTTTGCAATAGCATTTAACTGTAGACGTTTGCTGAAAACTCAAAATCGATAACTTTTCCTGGTTTAAATCGGATGACCTTAACTATCACTTCCGATCAAGTTGAAATACTTCCTGAATCCGTACATGGAACTCCAAATGTGCAGTGTTCCTGCACTACTACAGAGCATGCATTGCAAGGTATTCACACAGTTTATCGCATAGACTTACCATAAGGAATGAAACGAAAACTGTAATACACTTTACACCACAAACTACTTAGTATATAATGGAGCATACACATTTCAAGGAGGAAACTTATGAAGACAGATTTCCTCGTTGTCCATACGTGCGGTATATCTTTCGTGTAAACGTCTGGCTTGACGAAAACATCCGAATATTGGCCAAAAGTTGCACAAATAATGGTCTTTGAAAGGAAAAGAAAGAGGTATGAAGCATTTATAAATTCATCGAATGTAGTGAGGTGGTTTAATTTCGTCTAAGTCTGTCAAATTAATTTAGGACCATACGCAGCTTTTGCCGATTAATGTAATACAGTCATGGACAGTGCGGCTGGTCCCGGCGGAGGTTCGAGTACTCCAAATGGCTCTGAGCACTATGGGACTCAACATCTTAGGTCATAAGTCCCCTAGAACTTAGAACTACTTAAACCTAACTAACCTAAGGACATCACACACACCCATGCCCGAGGCAGGATTCGAACCTGCGACCGTAGTAGTCCCGCGGTTCCGCACTGCAGCGCCAGAACCGCACGGCCACCGCGGCCGGCTCGAGTACTCCCTCGGGCATGGGTGTGTGTGTTTGTTCTTAGGATAATTTAGATTACGTAGTGTGTAAGCTTAGGCACTGATGACCTTGGCAGCTAAGTCCCATAAGATTTCACACACATTTGAACATTTTTGATGGTAATACACTACCCATCTACTAATCGGGGCGTCGGTCTATGTTGCTTTCGAGCGTGAATGGAAATCGTAGAAATCTTCTATGGAGCAACATTTAATAATAATAAAGCGTTTTAAATTATCAGAACCGATGAGCGGTAGCAGGCGCTTTCGATAAAGAACGGGGGAGTGCTGCGCCGCTGCTGTCGCCACGGCCGCTGCCAGTAGCCAGCAAATGGATCCCGGAGCTTCGCCGCACGCGACGCCCAGAGGAGGACACTCTGCGAGAAATCTGCCGCAAAGTGGTTACTAGATAAAAGTTTGTTATCGGTGTGATAGAAAGTGAAATAGATTGAATCTGCATTACCATTACATTCATGTCTTCAACATTTAGTTGGAAGAGGCTATAAAAAATGTTTGCGCCAGTTAGTTCCGATCCACAGACATTGGAGACAGAAACAACGCACGGTACCGCTATACCACGGGCGTAAGCCGTATATGGTTTCTCTTATATGGGACAAGACTTCCTCCAGGAAGTGCCGCAGTCTACAGTGTTGCCAGATTGTGCAGATTGCCGGACTTAGAGAATTAGCGATTTGGCCAATTTATTTGTGCCATGTCGCGATCGGCGCGGACTTAGCTTCTGCAGCGGCCGGCCGCCAGTCGAGTTTTATGTCAAACCCTGGAGGTACCGCAGGAAGAAACCATAATCATCGCTGGCAATGCCGGTGATCATGCTGGGTCGAAAGCACGTAGTTATCGATGCCATGATAGTAATGATGCAGATGTAATTACTGAAGCTGGTCAGAGTCCATTACATTTTGCGGAGCCCCATGATCTAGTTATTATAAACACGATTTTCAAGAAGCGAGCGTCACATCTTTGGAGGTACTACAGCGGCAGCAATATGAGCCAGATTTACTTCCATCACGTGCAAACGCATGCTAAGAAGGTAGTTCTAAATGCAAGGGCCATTCCTTATGAAACACTGGCTCCTCAGCACCGTTCACTAGTAGTAGGAATGCGCATCAAGGGAAAGACTCGAAAGAAAGAAGAACGAAACGGCTCAGCACAGATGGTACGACGACAAAAGAACATGGAGTGTGTTAAAAGAAACTGTTTAAGCAATTACCGGTGATCAAATAGTTATGTTCAAACCTGGACGCCGTAAAATATATTGTTAGAGGAAATATCAAGAACAAACTGTAACCGCCCTGTTAAATTGATAGAAGCTTAGTCAACCGGTGTCGTAATTTGAAATGAGAGTTAATATGAATGTCACGTAGTAAATATTTCGCGTGAAGCGCTGTTGCGGCACAGACAAAGGTCATTTGTGGAAACTAAGCCACTGAATATTACAAGTAACGTTATTAAAGAATACACCCGAATGACTACAGAAAATAAGAGGGAACGTACATTCGCGAATGAATGTTTCAAAATAAGAATTAATACGTTGAAGGAAATGGGTCATAAGTATAATTACGTCGGTACACACTCAAATGTATGCGAACGTTCGATTGGGATAGAGGCACTTACGTTCTGTGTACTATCATTCCCAGTGGCCTGGGTAAAAAGAATTGTGGCTAAAATGCATTTATTCATCTGAGAAAGAAAATAATCGGATAAAATTTTTGAAAACATTATCAGCGATCTTATATTAATATGATGATTAAAAAAACAGTCTTGATCGCAAATTACTTTTAATCGGAGTGACCGGTTTCAATCCTTAAGGATCATCTTCACATTATGAAGTAACACACGTACAGATAGAGGGATACTTACAGCAACGTACATGCACTTAAATAAGATTTCAGTGCTCGTGCTCACATTGTCTTCACAAACAGTTCATCCACTAACAGTCCATTTTTTAACGGCTTTTATATCCTTTAATGTTGCATGGGTTATTACTTTACACAATATTATCTTTTATATGAATTTATAACCATTTCCTGTCTAACACGGGATGTAATGGGACTCTGCATATCTATAACCTTATGGTGCCCTTTGTGTCTATGTTTCCTTCCTACATATTAGGCAAGATTGCTTGTTAACTAACGCCCTATGTTTTGCTATTTTGCCGTTCATATTACTATGAATAATATCTAACGACTATAATATTCACTACTATATTTCTATTTATTTTGATGTATCACATCGATAGAGGACGCCGTCATTACGGCAACCCTTAACGTTTACATAGATCGTCTTTGCTGTCATTACGGCACTCTGTGGCACCTTTTCAGAATGTCGCATGGATATTGGACGCCGTTTCTACGGCAACCCTCAACGTCCATATACATTATGTTTGCTAGTAGCTTTTCTCTATCGCAGTAGCAGCCTTTGACAGCTATGCCATATATCTTTGTCAAGAGCACGTATGTTAAGGAACGGATAACAGAAGGCAGCCTAGACTACTTTATTTTAAGCTAATTATTTACAACAGTTTATATTTTTTACGAATAGCTATTTCATAGCAATTTTATGATGTACTTTACTTATAACTCGTCTTCAAATCTTAGTAATATATACTACTGTAATACATTTTATGCTAATGGTACACAGTGTACTTCTGATTGGTTAACACTGACGTCATATACAGGACGGTGAGTGGGACTAGTGCTATTTAAGACCACTCCCTGCCTATCCATTTAGCAGTCAGTTCAGCGTCGTAGATCAGCGCAGCCCGCTTCATGGAAGTCCACCTGCCGTTCTGGGTATATGTAGTTTGTAATCTTATTTCTGTGTATATACTTTACTGTAAGGATCACTCTATCTGTACGTTTGTTACTTCATAGTGTGAAGGTGATCCTTAAGGATTGAAACCGGTCACTACGATTAAAAGAAATATGCGATAAAGACTGTTTTTTAATTATCAAAGTAATCGGACTTCGTAATTAAATGAAAAGAAAGACTGTATGTTCTGAATGTAGCAGCAAATATATTGAAATTGGCATTGGCGGACACGAAGGGAAAGAGATGAACACATTCACATACCTCTACTGTTGAGTAGCGCCGTTGTGAAAAATCGTTGCCTCCATCTACACTCCTGGAAATGGAAAAAAGAACACATTGACACCGGTGTGTCAGACCCACCATACTTGCTCCGAACACTGTGAGAGGGCTGTACAAGCAATGATCACACGCACGGCACAGCGGACACACCAGGAACCGCGGTGTTGGCCGTCGAATGGCGCTAGCTGCGCAGCATTTGCGCATCGCCGCCGTCAGTGTCAGCCAGTTTGCCGTGGCATACGGAGCTCCATCGCAGTCTTTAACACTGGTAGCATGCCGCGACAGCGTGGACGTGAACCGTATGTGCAGTTGACGGACTTTGAGCGAGGGCGTATAGTGGGCATGCGGGAGGCCGGGTGGACGTACCGCCGAATTGCTCAACACGTGGGGCGTGAGGTCTCCACAGTACATCGATGTTGTCGCCAGTGGTCGGCGGAAGGTGCACGTGCCCGTCGACCAGGGACCGGACCACAGCGACGCACGGATGCACGCCAAGACCGTAGGATCCTACGCAGTGCCGTAGGGGACCGCACCGCCACTTCCCAGCAAATTAGGGACACTGTTGCTCCTGGGGTATCGGCGAGGACCATTCGCAACCGTCTCCATGAAGCTGGGCTACGGTCCCGCACACCGTTAGGCCGTCTTCCGCTCACGCCCCAACATCGTGCAGCCCGCCTCCAGTGGTGTCGCGACAGGCGTGAATGGAGGGACGAATGGAGACGTGTCGTCTTCAGCGATGCGAGTCGCTTCTGCCTTGGTGCCAATGATGGTCGTATGCGTGTTTGGCGCCGTGCAGGTGAGCGCCACAATCAGGACTGCATACGACCGAGGCACACAGGGCCAACACCCGGCATCATGGTGTGGGGAGCGATCTCCTACACAGGCCGTACACCACTGGTGATCGTCGAGGGGACACTGAATAGTGCACGGTACATCCAAACTGTCATCGAACCCATCGTTCTACCATTCCTAGACCGGCAAGGGAACTTGCTGTTCCAACAGGACAATGCACGTCCGCATGTATCCCGTGCCACCTAACGTGCTCTAGAAGGTGTAAGTCAACTACCCTGGCCAGCAAGATCTCCGGATCTGTCCCCCATTGAGCACGTTTGGGACTGGATGAAGCGTCGTCTCACGCGGTCTGCACGTCCAGCACGAACGCTGGTCCAACTGAGGCGCCAGGTGGAAATGGCATGGCAAGCCGTTCCACAGGACTACATCCAGCATCTCTACGATCGTCTCCATGGGAGAATAGCAGCCTGCATTGCTGCGAAAGGTGGATATACACTGTACTAGTGCCGACATTGTGCATGCTCTGTTGCCTGTGTCTATGTGCCTGTGGTTCTGTCAGTGTGATCATGTGATGTATCTGACCCCAGGAATGTGTCAATAAAGTTTCCCCTTCCTGGGACAATGAATTCACGGTGTTCTTATTTCAATTTCCAGGAGTGTATATTCTCCATACAAAATTAAAATAATAATAATTTCCAGACTTACAGGAGCTGAGATCTATGGTATTGTAAATCAGAAAATCATGTTGTTCATAAATTGCTTTCATTATATAACACAATTTCACTTTAAAATTACACAGCACGTCTTATCACCAGGACTTGAGAACAACAAAAGGTAACTAACACTAAAACTAATAAACGAAGAGCGTAAAGCTTCTTTTGTCAGTCAGTGTTAAATACTTTTCAAGTGAATCTTTCGTGAGTCGAAAAATTATATATACATTTATCAATAAGAAAAAATTATTAAGTTCCTTTATAAACCAGAGTGCAAAAAGACTATTATCACAGATTACATGCTTCAAAAACCTTTGTAAATATATTGTGACGCTAGCCGTGATGCAAGCAAGGCAGTTGCAGCAGCCTGATCAACGCATTACAGTGAGCTCTCTAAAAGACTTGACATATCAGCTGGAGAGCGTGGTGTCTGTCGCCAAAGAAAGGAGTGACACGGAGAAGTTCTGTGGCATCACTGATGTAGAAAGTAAACTTGTAGTTGAGCGAAAACAGGCAGCAGAGCGATGGCGGTAGTGTTTCGTAAGGGTCTCCAATGAGGAGTTCCCACATTCTCCAGTACAATAGATGGCACCCGTTCGAGGACCCACCACGCTTATCAGCAGACCTGAAGTTTTAGAAGGCGTGAGGAAGATGGAACAAAGGAAGGTGACTGAGTTGGATAATCTGCAAGCAGGACTGAGAACATTAATGTACTGAGACACCGACAGCCAGCTGAATGGCTTAATGTCAGTTGTAAGAGTCGAGGGGCATGAAAGGAAAGCAGCGGTTGGGAAGGGGGTGAGGCAAGGTTGTAGCCTATCCCCGATGTTATTCAATCTGTGTACTGAGCAAGCAGTAAAGTAAACAAAAGAAAAATTTGGAGAGTAAGAATTAAAGTCCAGGGAGAAGAAATAAAAACTTTGAGATTTTGCCGATGACATTGTAATTTTGTCAGAGTCAGCAAAGGACCTGAAAGAGCAGTTGAATGGAATGGACAGTGTCTTGAAAGGAGGATATAAGATGAACATCAACAAAAGCAAAATCGAGGATAATGGAATTTAGTCTAATTAAAACAGGTGATCCTGAGGGAATTAGATTGGAAAATGAGACACTTAAAGTAGTAGATGACTTTTGCTATTTGGGGAGAAAAATAACTGATGATGGTCGAATTAGAGAGGGTATAAAATGTAGACTGGCCATGGCAAGGAAAGGGTTTTTGAAGAAGAGAAATTTGTTAACATCAAGTATAGATTTAAATGTCAGGAAGCCGTTTCTGAAAGTATTTGTATGGAGCGTAGCCATGTATGGAAGTGAAACATGGACGATAAATAGTTTGGACAAGAAGAGAATAGAAGCTTTCGAAATGTGGTGCTGAAGAAGAATGTTGAACATTAGATGGGTAGATCATGTTACTAATGAGGAGGTATTGAATAGAATTGGGGAGAAGAGGAATTTGTGGCACAACTTGACAAGAAGAAGGGATCGGTTGGTAGGACAAATACTGAGGCATCAAGGGATCACTAATTTAGTACTGGAGCGCAGCGTGGAGGGTAAAAATCGTAGAGGGAGACAAAGAAGTGAATACACTAAGCAGATTCAGAAGGACGTGGGTAGCAATAGTTACTTGGAGATGAAGAAGCTTGCGAGGATAGGGTACCATGGAGGGCTGCATCAAGCCAGTTCTGGTGCGTCAGTACATGGCTTCTACATGTCTTAGTTTGACTGTGGTTGTTCCTTCGTGTTTCCATTTCACAATCACATCGCTAACAGTTCGCTTGGGCAGCGCTAGCAGGGTTGAAATGTTCATGACGGTTTGTTACTAAGGTGATAACGAGCAGTCTTGACCGACCCATTCTACTGTTACTCCTTCTGTACTGAGAAGACAGTACTCCCTGTCTACTTTTATGCTGGCGGCTCCGCCTCTTGCGACATCTAGTGGTCAATTCTGCGTTACCTATGGGTGTCCAGGTACTTTTGATCAGATGGGCACTTTTTTCTCCACGTTAAACTAGTGCTATTTGTGAAGTAATACAAGTTTCACTTACTGTGAGTGTATTATTACAGCTACAAGAGACAACAAAAACTTTTCCAGCCATAGGCGAATCTATTTAAATAACTTGCCCTGGTGTATTCGGCCTGCAGCCATAAATTTAAGCTGGCGCGACGACATGTAAATGTATGAGGAGTCTTATCAATGGCGCGACGACTGGCGGTGACGCGGGGGAGGAAAACATCTCGCGACTCGCCGTTTGATTTATGGGCGTGGCGGCTGACGGCACTGCGCTAATGCGGGGGGCGGTAGAGTGGGCGGCAGCGGGGGTGGCGGGGGCGGGAGCGCTCCTGGCAGGGTCGCCACTCTCCACTGGGTGTCCGCCCTCGATGGACACTGTTTCTAAGAATTTGTCAGCACAGGCTCAGACTAGTTTCGTTCTTGGTCTCCGTTTTGAATTCAGACAATTTCTGAAAATGTGGATCGGAATCCTGTTGTAAACCGTTATTGATTTTCTTGCTCAGTAATTGCGTGCTGCTGCTACTTCCTTCCGAGGCATGCACATATTTAATGGAACTGATACACGAAAGCTTATTTTCAATCGGTTTGTCTTACTGATAGATCTTATTGTTACATTGAGAGAAATAAACCTGAGTGGTTACGCAGTCTTTTTTTTTATTTCTATTTTGTTTTTCATATTTCATTAACTACCGCTGAGAGAAGGGCAGGTACTTATTCAGCCCTTTGTAAGCTTTGAACTGGACAACGGGGTACCCATTTCAAAATTATGGGAGGGGATTTCCTGTTATTCGGACTCACATGCGATTCCTCTTCATCGAAAAGTCCTGGCTAGAACTCGTCTAGGAGTTGAACAACACATGTCACATTAGACGCATTAAATTAGACACTTGTTACCCTGTGGTTAAATTGTCTGGCTGGCCGGCCGCGGTGGTCTCGCGGTTCTAGGAGCGCAGTCCGGAACCGTGCGACTGCCACGGTCGCAGGTTCGAGTCCTGCCTCGGGCATGGATATGTGTGATGTCCTTAGGTTAGTTAGGTTTAAGTAGTTCTAAGTTCTAGGGGACTGATGACCACAGCAGTTGAGTCCCATAGTGCTCAGAGCCATTTGAACCATTTTTTGTCTGGCTGATGGCAAGTTTGCGAAATACAGAGTTAATATAACATATAATAACAATAATAATATCGGGAACTAAATTAACGACCCATAAATGATGTAGACAACACAGTTTCGATTTGGTTAGAATAATGTTTATTCATAAAGCAAACTAATAGCGAAAGTGGACGTATTTAGAATTACTATTACACTCTAGCGCATATCCATTTGACACAGCTCGATCATTGACAATCTCATCGCGAAATAGAAGTCTAATATTCCACGTAGTTATCTTCACGAAAAGTTAGAGTTCACACAAGGCTCGCGGCTGCTCACCGCTCAGAGACAAGTCCCGTGATACCACACAATGCGAAATTTTCTAAGTCGTTTCACCTCCTAGCTACCTAAAGACCGACCGTTCACTTTTGCCTCTCCACCAGCACTGTACTCTTTGGTGTCTAGGCCAGTACTGTCCGCTTTCACATCTGCACTAGTACTCCTTCCCTGCCTGTCCCCGGCGGCGTTTTCCGCTCGCCGAATATCCTCGCTCAACTACTTAGAGCAGTTCCCTTTCCTGAAGCCGTCCGTCTGTTTGGCTACAGCTTATTCTGAGTTATTTTCCATTTAACATAATTAAATACTCAAAGCTTGACCACTTTCACGTTCTAAATAAAGTAACGATAATATCGATCACATAATAAACATTAAATTCTTCTACATAAAACCAATACAATTTCCTTCTTAGCTTTGAATGTCATGGCCCGTAGCATTGCAACAATGTGCTTTCTGATAAATAAATAAAGAACAAAGGTATCTATTAAGCACCAAACTTTACAATAAATATTCTGTTACCTAATGATTCAATAAGGTGTCATGCTGTCATCGTTCAACGTGTTTTGTGTGGCGGAAATGATGATCTGATGCTTAACTGTAAATACTGATAATTTAAATTTACTTATCTTTTAAACAAATGAAGTTACAGAGTTGATATTTACAACGTTTGTCATTTTAATGATGCACTTCTATATGAAATGTCAATCGTTAAGATCGACCAAAACGTTCACATTTTAGCATTCAGGTTTTTCTTACAAACCTTGTTAATTTCACTTTAACAATAAATTCTAAACTATTATAGATATGATCAATATTCAAGTTTTATTGGGATCACCATGAAAATTTATGGAGGATGGCAGATTAAAATTACTGTGGCTTCGTTCCCTGCATTACTACAGAATTAAATAGTTTCCATAAATGTTTCCCTTTAGTAACACTGCTACGTATCCCTGGACACAAAAGCCTTCTACTGGTTTTCCCTATGACGTAGGTTCTCATCTGTCTCACTCGCACACTACAGCGCTTAGGCCTCAATAGACAATAGACGCCTGTGAGTTTCCCCATCTCGTGGTGAACCTGCTCCCTTTGTGGCATGTGGTCCTAGACGACAGGGTTCCTTTTACAGTTCCTGTAGGCTGACTCTTTCGGCCATATATTTAATTGAGAGCGCAGTGCTCGTTAACATTCCCCTTCACTCCAACCCGTCTGAGTGTTTGCTTTCCCTGCCTGTTCTTCAAAAATCTTTTTTAAAGTACATTGTCTTATTTCTACAGCCATCGTTTTGCAGGATCTCATACTGTTATTTTATTTGACTTCCTATTAATACTATTTCAAAGGGACCACGATATAATTATTATTAGTTATTCTTCGGAGAGTGTCAGCTGTGACAAAGCTATTGCATCATGTATGCATAATTTATCGAACAATCGAAATAGCCTCAGACTATGAGAAGAAAATAATAATCCATTTTCCTAATAAGACAGGTGATAACAGGTGCGAATTTTATCGAAATATCGGTTTTAAAAGTCAGTGTTACAAAATGCTAACAGGAGTTATCACAGGAAAATGGAAGAATTGGTCGAAGCAGACCTTGAGGAAGAAATCCTCTAGAGGCTACGTTTATAGCATTTTTAGAGAAAGCTTTTGATACTGTTAATTTGAATATGGAAAGAGAATTAAACTTTAGAGAGAAGAGAAAAATTGTTGCGGCCTGCCATTGCATTATAATTCCGTTAGAGACGGAAAACAACTTACAAAAGCAGCCGAGCGAATGAATAGCGTCCTGGAAAGAGGTTATAAGACGAATAACAACAGAAGTAAATGAAGGTTAGTGGAATGTAGTCGAAAAATCAGATTATGGCGACAGAACTAGATTAGGAATGAAACTAAAAGTAATGCTATATAGGTAGCAAAATAACTAATGCCGAAGTAGAAAAGATGTAAAACGTAGACTAAGAATACCAAGAGGCGAGAACTTTGCTTACATAGACTATAAATTTAAATGCTTGGTAGTCTTTTCTGGAGATATTTGTTTGGAGTGTAACCTAGTATGGACGTGAAACGTCGGTTATAGGAGCTTTTTGAAACGTGACGCTACAGAAAAGCGTTGAAAATTAAATGGGTACATCGAATAACTAATTAAGAGGTGCCGACTAGAATTTGGGAAAAAAAATAAATTTAGGGTACAATTCGACTAAAAGAAGGGATCCTGAGGCCTCAAGAAGTTGTTTGTTTGGTAACGGAAGGAAATGTGTGGAACAAAATGTCTAGAGGGAGGCGACGCTTGAAAGCAGTAAGCAGCTTCAGATGGATATAGGCCAGCTGTGCAGAGATGAAGAGGCTTGCACGGAATACACCACCGTGGAGAGCACGGTCACACCACCAAGAAGAGGACCATGCCTAGGAAGCGACTTTTGGTTTCAAACCAACCTTAATGACAGTTTGCCTTCTAATAAAACTTTTTTTCATACATTGTCGCCATTATTACCATTCTAAACTATTGTACGTTTGTGTGAATCGACAGGAATCACGATTACTTTCGTTAATAGTATCAGCTAATTATCAGACACGGCCAATATTAATCTTCTGTATCCACTAGATGTCCCTTCTAAGAGTGGTCAGGCACATTGTCTGCGACTTTTCGTCACATATTTCCAATTTAGACTTTTCAGTGTGTAGCTGGAGTCAGCCCAAACAGGTACTGCTCACGACGTCTTTTATACGACACCCAGTGTGGGCGGAAGGCGTCGATTAGTTTCACGCTTCCAACAAAATGATTTTGAAAGCTGTATTTTACGTACTCATTCGACAGATAGGTCGTTATCTAGTAACAGGGGCAGTAAAACACGAAGACTAACCAATACTGCAGCAGCACTGCTGCGCAGTCGTAGCAGTCAGCGTGGGCCAGGGCGGTGGAGTACTGGATATTCAGTGTGTTTTAATGCTGTCACGAATACATACTGATAAAACGAATGTCTCAGTGGGCTAATTTTGCGCCACTGCATCGAATGAGCACGCAAAATTGCGCTTTAAATGTAATTTTGTTTGTAGCAGGAATCTACCCGATGCTGTCCATCCACAATGGGAGTCGCATAAAAGACATGATGAGCACCGTTTGTTTGGGCTTACTCCAGCTACACACTGCAAAAACGGAATTGCAAATATCGACCGAAACATCAGAAAAAATAGGAGAGATACCCTGTATATACGTACATGGTATACCAGGGGTAGGTGTAGATATTTTTGTACATGATAGCTTAATATGTGCAAACATCAATGTTTTGGTTGTTTTTTCCTCTACATCAAACAGTCTTCCCACAAACACGTCACAAACTTTACGACCTGGTGTTTTTTTAGACAGACGTAATTGCACGACTGAGTAGACTACACCTGTCGGTATAGACTAAACGTTTTGCGTCCACGCGTCCACACTTCAACACCTGGCTTTCTGCCCTGGGCAAATGGCTAGCTTTTGCCATATGTACTTGGAGGTGCTAACCAACCTAGAAACGTACGACATGCAACAGCAATCATTATCACACTACTAATGTTACGCTGGTCAGCATACCGTCATCAGTCACCCATAGAAACATCTGCACTTGTACATATTACACGTTGCACACTGTAGAATAAATGCATATCTTCGAGCCGAGTGAGTTGGCGCAGTGCTTAACACACTGGACTCGCATTCGGAAGGAAGAACGCTCGTCCGGTCACCCTGATTTAGCTTTTCCGTTATTTTTCTAAATCGCTTTAGGCAAGTTCCCCGATGGTTCCTTTGAAAGGGCACGTCCGACTTCCTTCCCCATCCTTCTCTAATCCGATGGGACCGACGACTTCGCTGGTTGGTTCCCTCCCGCCAATGAACCAACCTGCCAACCATATTTTTAAAATCACAAATATAGTGTACACAAAGTATAATTTTACAAATACGTTGTGTAATTAATAGTCTATTGTCAAAATAGGTTGTCAATTACCTTGCAGCAGAATAAATAATTCCATGTTGAAGCATGATTAAGTTGAGCATAGCAGAGAAAGGCGGTCTTAGCGTCTGACGTGACAAGATAAAATCACAATCATAAAAGAGAATTTCACAAACTCTTCAAAATGGCATTTTAGTGCGCTGAAAGAGTGTTGTACAAAGTACGCTTAACTAAAAGATAATGCCGTAAAACTGAATTTCGCAGCATGCTCCCCTTTCCATTGACCCAGTAGGTCAAGGTGGGTCGCTGTCGAGAGTCTCGCGAGTGGGAACGACTAGCGGTGGGTGTCCTGCAGCAGGACCACTCGGGGCGTCCCTGTGACGGCGAGTGACAGCAGAATGGCAGTCTACATCATCTGGAGTCCCGAGCTGTGGTCACTGTGCAGCCGCTGACAATGCTGTGGCGTGTCGCCATGGGGCCAACTATTCGCGCGGTTGCCACGATTGTCTCGACAGCCAGGGGGCGGCACATTCGGCGAAAACAACTTGAGCCACCGCCGGTGGAAACTGACAAGCCTTGGGGCGGCACCGGGCCTTGTATGGAGCGCTGGCTACACTCGTTTGGGTTCGCCGTTGCTGGCCCAGGTAGTCGCCGTGGGTCGCAGTTTGGAGGAGAACGAGAAGGCAGGAGTTCATTTGCGGTCAACAACCGAGACGCAAAGAGAACCAGTCTGGACCCTGTAGTGACGTGGGGACATGCGGCATGCGGAATGACAACAGTTACTGCGTTTGTGGCCAGGGAGTACACATACATCGCTTACTTGGAGAGTGGACAGTGTCTTTAACCAGTGTCCAAAAGAAGAAAGCAACCACAGCCAGAAACGAGGAATGGAAGAAATTGTTACTGTATTGTACAGAGATCTAAGGTTATGCTTTTGTTACCACGTTTATGGTGGGCAGCTGACAAGTTATCTGGGTGATTTTATTGTGCAGTGGGTACTGAGCACAGTGGAGACAGCCGCTGGGTGGCATTTGTTTTCCAACACAGTGTAACCGTGTAAGGTGGCGTTATTTTACAACTTAGAAATCACGCTTGAATCTAATACGACATAAGTGTGGTGTCACCGCCAGACACCACACTTGCTAGGTGGTAGCCTTTAAATCGGCCGCGGTCCGTTAGTATACGTCGGACCCGCGTGTCGCCACTATCAGTGATTGCAGACAGAGCGCCGCCACACGGCAAGTCTAGAGAGACTTCCTAGCACTCGCTCCAGTTGTACAGCCGACTTTGCTAGCGATGGTTCACTGCCTACTTACGTTCTCATTTGCCGAGACGATAGTTTAGCATAACCTTCAGCTACGTCATTTGCTACGACCTAGCAAGGCGCCATTATCTGTTAGTATTGATATTGTGAATCATGTACCGTCGAGACCGACGTTCATCATTAATGGATTAAAGTTAAGTATTCCACCAGCTACGTCCGTTTTTCTAAATTCTAATTTCCTTGTCCTGTTCCAGACCTCACGCCAGCCCGCGTGAGCTAAAACGCGTGCATTTCGGCCTCCTTTAGTAAAACGGTGTTGGCTCTCTTTCCAACCACAACAATAAGTAAGCCCCTTCACTGGTAGAAAAGACAGGTTTGTGCTCGTTCATTAAAAACACGTATGTGACTGACATCGTCCAGTACACTTAATTCGTTGTATAATGTCTGCATCTTGGGTGACTGGGGAACAAGCAGAGCTATGAAACCCGTGGTAGGACGGAGGGACACAGGAAGCTCACACATTCATTCGGGCAATAAGACAACAGAGCCGCTTCCGGCGCTAATCCCGAGAACCGCCCGTGAGCTGGGCCACCTGCAAAACGGGAACGATGTCCGGCGGGCAAGCGTGAGAAGGCGGCCTGGTCGCCCAAAAACAATTTGCAGCAGGTATTCGCGTACTTTCCTACGGACATAGGAAGATCTTCCAGAAACTTCGATCTGTATTCTAAACTGCGATTCGTCGGCGTTCAGAAACGAGCGCCTTCCGGAAAGATGATTCGCCGACCAAATTTAATGGGTAGAAAAGACTTTGAACAGCGACAAGAGGAAAGAAGAAAGCGAAAGTCGTTGCTGGGGCGTGGAGCAGGAGGGTCGTCTTGGAGTTCCTCGGCAGGCAGGCGACGGGCGCCTTCGGCTGTAATTTTGGCGAAGTACAATTTTGCTACTATCTCACTGAGGCGAGAAGTCCCGTAGTTATAGCTTCTGATCATTACAGCGAGCTTGCTTATGCACCAGCGTGTGGGAAAGTGAATTTACGTAGGTGAATCACGTGTTCTACTCCGTTCTGCACTGAGGTTTCACACTGCTCATTGAGATAGTAGTTCCTTCTTGCTATTTAGTACAAGGGGGACGTCAGTTACTGCAAGTGCCATTATTAATGCAATGAGAACCTGAGATTTGTAATCCTTACTAAGTATCTTTAAATTGTTTTTTATGGTGAATAAATGTATTACAATCACGGCATTTACCTTTTATTAATACGACGGTATGCCATCTTAGGCACTGTATAGCACTTAATACATTTGATAATGGCACTTTGAAGCCGAAATCGTGATGGTGTAAGTGTAAATAAAACGCTGCAAATAAACAACAATCTAATGGCGGTACTGACTTTAAAGAAATTTATCCTTTAGTACGTAGTATTTTCCTGTCTCTGCATGGTATTTTCCTGTCTCTTGCGTACATTTTATAATTTATTCGTTAAAAGGTGGACTGGATTTTACGGCTTATCCTGACATTCCATCCTATCCACAGGGCAAGATTAGGAAACGGGTAGGTCATCACATGACATTTTACATAATTAATGAGAATAACGTACTCCTCCTGGGGGATGTATAAGTATCAGGGCGACTTCAGTAGCGTTAAAATATCCATTGCGCAAATTATCACTTGTACGTACCCATGGCAATTCTCCGCCGTCAACAGTCAGTAGAAGAAGTGGAGGAGCGTTAGAACCGATTTATTTGGGCAATACATTTTGCACGGTGTGTCCATGACGGCACAAAAGAGCGTATTATATATCGATTTCGTGTTCACAACGAGGCCATGTTTCAACCTCTGTACATAGCTATAAATTTCTTTGTGTTATGGTGTTATCTATTGTCAGTGTATGAGGTAGCTTTGTGTACTTGTGTTGTCTGTGCAATTAGTGAGTAGCTGGTGGAGGTTTTTGGTAGTAGAAGTAGCTTTTATTTTGATTCTTATTCATTTACACTGACGAGCCAAAGAAACAGGAACATCTGCCTAATATCGTGGAGGGACCTCGCGAGCACGCAGAAGTGCCGCAACACGACGTGGCATGAACTCGACTAGTGTCTGAAGTAGTGATGGAAGGAATTGACAACATGAATCCTGCAGGGCTGTCCATAAATCCGCAAGAGTACGAAAGGGTGGAGATCTCTTCTGAACAGCACGTACAAAGTCATCTCAGATACGTTCAATAATGTTCATGTCTGGGGAGTTAGGTGGCCAGTGGAAGTGTTTAAACTCAGAAGAGTGTTTCTGGAGGCACTCTGTAGCAATTCTGGACGTGTGGGGTGTCGCGTTGTCTTGCTGAAATTGCCCAAGTCCGTCGAAGTGCACAGTGGACATGAATGGATGCAGGTGGCCAAAATGGTTGCTTACGTACGTGTCGCCTGCCACTCCAACTGCACCAGACCCACACCATTACAGGGTCTCCATCAGCTTGAACAGTGCCTTGCGAGGTCCATGGATTCATGAGGCATGAGGCTGTCTGCATACCGTACACGTCCATCCGCTCGATACAATTTTAAACGAGACACGTCCGACCAGGCAACATGTTTCCAGACATCAACAGTCCAATGTCGGTTTTACGGGCCCAGGCGACGCATAATGCTTTGTGTCGTGCAGTCATCAAGTGTACACCAGTGGGCCTTCAGCTCCGAAAGCCCATATGGACGATGTTTCGTTGAATGGTTCGCACGCTGACACTTATTTATCGCCCAGCATTGAAATCTGCAGTAATTTGAGGATGGGTTGCACTTCTGTCGCGTTAAAGATTGTCTTCAGTTGTCGTTGGTCCCGTTCTTGTAGGATCTTTTTCCAGCCGTAGCGATGTCTAAGATTTGATGTCTTACCGTATTCCTGATAATCTCGGTTCACTGGTGAAATGGTCGTACGAGAAAATCCCCACTTCATCACTACCTCGGAGATGCTGTGTCCATAGCTCGTCCGCCGACTATAATAATACGTTCAAATTCTCTTAATTCTAGACAACTTGCCATTCTAACAGCAGTAACCGATCTAACAATTGTGCAAGACACTTGTTGCCTTATACAGGATCTGTATTTTGCCTGCTTACGTATCTCTGTATTTGAACACGCGTGCCAATACCAGTTTCTTTTTCGCTTCAGTTTAGTATAGTCTTGTTGTGGTTGCCCGACTATAAAGTTGCTACAAACTGATATTGTGAATTTTACTCATTTGTTCTTGGTTGGTTCCCAATTGTATGTCACTGGTGCTGAATAAGATCAGGGTCCGAATATACTGCATTTCATCAGGATAAGGTTTTTTTAATTGGTATTGTGATGTGCCCATTTTTAATAAGAATTATTTCTTTGCAGACAACTGTTTATTTGGTATTAACTGCCAAGCATTTCTGTTGATGTAATTTTTATGTGATGATAAATGATTGCTAATAAATGCTATTATAAAATAAGCCCACTCTTGTACAACCCTCAGCCCATACCCCACACCACTCAAAGCCTGTATTATAGTACTTCACCGGAACAAAATTTTAGCAAAATGTACCGTCTGTCACAGTTACGATTTCAACTTTTCCCCGTGGTCTCGCATCGAAGCTGATCGATCTGCTCCTTAAGCAAAGTGTGTCAAATTGGTATTTGCGCTGTTTGGCTGAGTGATGAGTGTCTGTGCAGTAATGTAATTTTTCTTCTTGTTATGGGTGATTACTGAAGTGGAAATAAAGAATGGAACTAGCAGCCAATTCATAACCTACTCATTAGCAACAATGGTGACGCAATGCTTAACAACCGTAGTTCATAGACGGATCAAGAGGAGAGATGTGGAACGCAGGAAGTGACTGTTTAACATCTCATCGACAGCGAGGAAGACTGAACTCAGCTGGGGACGGAAATCGAGTTGGAAAATTCAGAAGAGCCATTTCAGGAGTCGCTTGATAAAAAGATGAAGGCAAATCCGGACTGTAGGATAGGTATTTGAACCACAATCCTCCCGCGAATGACTCCAGTACCTCTCGTCACACATTAAGAGGTATTGACCTTAAATGAGAAACTCTGGGACGCGATCTGTTGCTCGGGGAATACAATTCTTCCGTAACGGGGGCAGTATCGTGAAAATTTTATCCACCACTCTGATGACACTAGTAACTATTGCATAGGTAAGATAGTAAAAACGAAAGTTATTGTGAAAGTAAAGAACGTTCTAACCTGACGAGTGGTGCAATTTTCCCCCGACACTTGTTGTCATGTTATAGAGATTTTTAATCGTTGGCGCCATCGAGCAAGAAAGGTCGTGCATTGTTCGTTGGTGCAATTTTAAAATCTGCGAGAAAGTGAACCACCTCGCCAAGTGTGATATTCGTACTGTAATATGGTTTCTGGATGAAAAAAAGACACGTGAGTCATATAAAATCTACAGGCAGAAAAATCTACAGACAGATGACCGAAGTTTAGGGAAATGGGATGAATGGAACATCAGTTCGAAAAAAAAAATGAACGAACGAATATTCATGGTGAAGAATGATCAAACCAACCTTCAGTTCTGACTGACGGACTCAAATCGAAGACGGAAAAAAAACAGATGAAAAAATCGATACGATAGGTGTTTTACTACTGATGGACTGAGCTTATGCTCCCTCAGATTTGACAATCAGTTTTTTAACAAACTTTTAGTGGTGATATGGTCCAAAGAACGGGTGGGTTCCTAGGATTTTGACATATGAACACAAACAGCAACGAATGGGAACTGCACTGGCTTTTCTCTCTCGGTCGATAAGGATGGAGAGAAGATTCTGAACCGCATTATGAATATTGTAACTGTATAAGGGACCTTTTTTTTAGTTTCATATCGTCATGGACCAAATCAATAACACTGGCAGCAACATAGCACTCTTTTAGGTAAGCATACCATGGCATACGCTAAGAAAGCATGTGTATGTTGATATGTTTCTTCAACAGAACAGAAATTAGTATTGGGCTGTGTGAAAACAACTTTCCATTGCAGAATATGAGCATGCTTCAAGGCCAGCCAAGAATAGTATGAAGTGGTAAACTGTGTTTATCATGCTAACAGAGAACCAATGTTTAATTAGTATTTAGTACCAGAGTTGAACTCATCACATTAAGTATTTTACTTTCAGGGAAAGCAATTTATTCACGTTTTACCAACTGTACTATCAATATTTAATAAATTCATGACATTTATTCGATAAGTAAAAAACAAAACATAAATATTTAAGATTAGTTACGGCATCGCAATTGGCGGCACTGCTAATCTATTGGATAGATGACAATAAAAAATTCAGTAGCCCTCAGTTGTGGAACCGTTGTATTCGAAAAAGTAGTTCAAAATGTTAGGTCGATTTGAAAGTCAGATAAAAGTAAATTTGATATTATTATTCGCTTTTAGAATGCGAAATGCAAATTTCTGCTAAAATTCACCACACAGTGGAAGAGAGGCATATAACTTTAATGTCGTTTCATAGGATGCTTGTGGGTTTTGTACATGCTTCACTGATATTGCAGTTATAAACAAAAATACGTGAAAATTAATTTTAACATGGTTATTGCAAAGACGCTTACATTCTCATCTGTTTTTCATATGAATTGCAAAACGCGATCAGGGAAAATACGTTTCTCGTCACGAAAAGTCCACGAATCACGTGGTGCAAAACTCCGACAGCCACGAGCAATATCAGTAACATACCACAGTAAATATTGCACGTACACACACACACACACACACACACACACACACACACACACACACACACACACATAACAAGAACAACACAACAACAAAGAAAAAATTAATTATCTAACCCACGAAACATATTGCATTGATCTTATTAATTACAGTATTTACCTTGAGTGACCTGAATGGTTATCTTTCAGAGGCCGCCTTCAGTCATAGATGTTCTAAGCGCCGAAGAATGACTGGCGGCGAAAAGCACTCGACCTTCAACTGAGAACTCGAATAATGTCTGCTCAAATGAATACAGCAAAACGAAATAGGTTACTTGCTGCACATTTTTTCTGCTCTACTATAGTGAGGCGGTTTCCTGCACGGTATAGTGATGACTATAGAAGTTATATATACTCTTTGTAACCCTTGTAAAGCTTTCATGAAACTTCATGGCAGATTAAAACTGTTTGCTTCACGGAGACTCCAGCTCGGAGCCTCTGCCTTTCGCGGACAAGTACTCCACCAACTGAACATCCCAAGCGCAACTCACAGATTTCATTCCGCCAGTACCTCATCGCTTACCTTTCATAGTCCACAGAAGCGAAACTTCGAAGACTAGCACTCATGGAAGGAATGATATTGCAGAGACATGGCTTAGCCACAGCCTGTGTTATGTTTCCAGAAAGAGATTTTCACTCTGCAGTGGAGTGTGTGCTGATATGAACTTTTCTGACAGATTAAAACTGTGCGCTCTGACAGTACATCGCACACAAGTACGTTAGCAGTTCTGCGGATGGGTAATTCTGTCGTACCTACGAGTATCATTCTAAAACCGAAGTAAGTTCGTTTCTCCAGACTTCTTTATTCAAGATAAGTATAGAACACTTATTTGATAAGATATTTCTATGTCTCACCTATTTTTCTACGTAGCTCCCATTCAAAATTAAACATTTGTCGTAGAGCTCCGCAGGCTTTCGTATGGCTTCTGTATAGTTAGTTGCCACCAAGTTATTGAACCAGTCACTAACTTCCATTTTTTTTACGTCGTCGTAATCTCCATAGTGATTTCTGCCCTAAAACTCCTACACTTTGCGGAAAAGATGGCGATCACAGGGGACAAAGTCTGCATAATAAGGCGGATGTTCAGAATCTTACCAAATACATTGAGGTGACAGAATGCATGGGCTAGGGATATACAGGTATTCATATGGCTGTAGTATCAGGTACACAAGTTATAAAAGGGCAATGCATCGGTGGAGCTGTCATTTCTACTCAGGTGATTCATGTGAAAAGGTTTCCGACCGGATTTTCAGCACGACGGGAATTAATAGACATTGATGCGGAGTAGTAGTTGGAAGGACACGTGTGGGACATACTCTTTCGGAAATCGTTTGGGAATTCGATATGCCGCCATCCGCAGTGTCAAGACTGTACCGAGAATACCAAATTTCAGGCATTACTACCGACCACGGACAACATAGTGGCCGACTACCTGTACTTAACGACCGAGAACAGCGGCTTTTGAGAAGATTTGCAGCGCTAATAGACAAGCAACCCCGCGTGGAATAGCCGCATAAGTCAATGGGGGATATACGACGAAAGTATACGTTATGACAGTGTGGCGGGCTTTGGTGTTAATGGGCTAGGCAGCAGTCGACCGACGTGAGTGCTTTGCTAAGTGCACGACATGGTCTGCAGCACCTCTCCTGTGCTCAGGACCATATCGGTTAGACCCTACACGACTGGAAAAGGGTGGCCTGATCAAAAAGTCCCACGTTTAGTTTATGAGAGCTGACGGTAGGGCCTGAGTGTGGAGCACACCCCACGAAGCCATGGATCCAAGCTGTAAACGAGGCAATGTGCAAGCTAGTGGTGGCTGAGTAATGGTGTGGGCTATGTTTACATGAAATGGACAGTGTACTCTAGTCCAACGGAACTGATCATTGACAGGAAATAGTTATCTTAGGCTACTTGGAGATTGCAGCCATTCATAGAAGTCATATTCTCAAACAGCGATGGAGTTATTATGAGTGACAATCTGTCATGTCACCACAATTGTCCGAGATTGGACTGAAGAACATTTTGGACAATTTGAGCAAATGATCTGGTCTGCAAGATTGCCCAACACGAATCCCATCGAAGAGTTATGGGACATAATCGAGGGGTCAGTTCGTGCACAAAATCCTACAGTCAGTACTTCCGCAGTTAGGGACGGCTAAAGAGGCAGTATGTTTCAATATTTCTGTAGGCGACGTCCAACTACTTGTTGAGGTCATACATAGTCGAGCTGCTTCACTACGCCGAGCAAAAGGAGGTATCCCATGTCTTTTTTCCCCTCAGTGTAAACTGCCGAAGCAAAACCTTCGTCGCTGCAGCAGAATACAGGGAAGCGTTATTGTGAAGAAACACAGTAACGCTATACAACAATCGACGACCTTTGTTTTGAACGACGCGAAGTCAGCGAAGGCTCCCACAGTAGGCGGCAGTATTTATGCTGTCTCCTCTACGCACAAAGTGCGGGAGGAGGACGGACTTCTTATCCCAAAACACTGTGGCCATAACATTTATGGTGCTCAGATTTTTTTATCGAAGATCTCATTTAATTGACTGTCTTTTGTTTCTGGACTTTCATGCGAAACCTAGGCTGAAGATTAGATGGGTACATCGAATAACTAATGAGGAGATACTGAATGAAATTGAGGAGGAAAGACATTTATGGCACAATTTGACTGAGAGAAGTGATCAGTTGATAGGACACATTTTGGGGCATGGTGAAATGGTGAATTTGGTAATGAAGTGGATGGGGTGAGAGGGGGGAGTGGAAGGGATAAAATTGTAGGAGGCCAACAGATGAATACTGTAAGCAGGTTCAAATAGAGGTAGGGTGCTGCAGTTATTGGGAGATGAAGAGGCCTGCACACGGTATAGTAGCGTGGACTGCTACATCATACCAGTCTCGAAGACCATAATAACATCAGATGCTGACTCATAAATCAGGCTGTAACGAACTATGATGTGTTAGTTAAACGGCCTGAAATGTTATAAGCTTACATCATCATCATCATCAGCTGCAGCAACATAATCACGATCATCACACATTTGGCATCTGGTGTACGATAAAGGTTTTCTTTCTTCTTTTTCGTGCATTATACTGTTCAGAGACGCATCTGTGTTTTCTCCAGCATGTTTCCTCATTTCACCAAACCACTATCCATTAGATAGTCTTGTCGGTCATTTGAGTGTAGTGAATGTGCAGCACACAAGGAACCGGACCAGGATTTCCTGCTTTTCGCAAGCAGTTACATTAACTATTTTTAAATGTCCGGTTTGTAAATTTTAATTGGAAATCAGACACGAAGTCAAAATTTACGGTATCTTCTCAGCAATATTAACACCGTCATACTTTTTTTGAAAGCGCTTCATGGCATCTTTGCAAGCTAATGCAGACAACCAATTACACCCGTTTTCCTTCTCATGCGTACTACAATGAACAATGTTCGTCCAAGCTCAACATATTAGTCCAGAACACACATACCATTGAAACTTCCTGGCAGATCAAAATTGTCTGCGGGAGTAGGAGTCGAACATGGGACATTTGCACTCATTCTGGAAATAATCCCCTCGGCTGTGTCCAAACAAATATTGTGCTATATCTTCCAACAGTGCTACTATCACTACGTATGGCGGAGACCGTCATTGAAGTTTGTAGGAAGCAAGAGTTACTGGTAGGAATGAAACTGCGAGCACAGATTTCGGATCGTGCTTGAACAGCTCAGTCAGGAGAGCACTTGGCCGCGGAACATTAAGATCCTAGCTTCAAGTCTCAGTTTTAATATGTGTGATTTTTTATCCGTTAGATAATATCAAAATAAACTGCATTGTGCTTCAAAATACTAATTGTTCAGAGGTAGGATACGTCACAAAGGCTGAAGCGGGAGTGGACATGATCATGTTTAGTTTACAGTTAAGATCTGATTTGAACAGACTTCGCGCTGAGGATGCTTCTGCTCGTTGTTCCCATTACTTTTCCCGTTATTATGAAACTTGAACAAACACTTGAAGATTTAACTGCAGAGTTACTTAAAATCGAACATAAATGTCGAAAAATCTGTAATGACGTAAAAACACAAATTTGTGAGCATTTTCAACCTGTTTTTTCGCGTCATGAAAATGCATTACAGAATCACGAAGCAGCCATAAAAGAACTGCAAACTATTGTTCATGAAAATCACGACACCTTGCAAGCTAAATTTGACTCAGTTGCATCTACCGATTCGGTTACGCAACTTGCAAAAACTCAGGAAAACTTAAAGGACACAGTAGATACGATTTAACACAAATGGACACACTGAAACTTGGTTCAGGAAAACACACTGAGGAAATCAGTTCACTATCGAAGAAAGTAGCCAAACTTTCGGATCAGTTCACTAACTTATCTACAAAGGTAGATGATGATCTGAATGACACAAGACCCGTAGCCTTCAATGACACAGAAGAATACGAACAAAATCAGAATCAAATTAATACTCAACACAAAAGAGAAATCCGGGAAGTACAAGATCAGTTGGCACAAATAATACAAGAATTACATATTTCAGAGGAGACTCGCGCTCCAACACGGGAAGAGGGTCATAGAAATACGGAACAGCGACAAAATAATAACACAGGGCACTTTGTTAATTATTAAAGAAATTGGCAAGGTACACCGAATTTTGAGATGGAACCGCCGAGAAGAAGTAACAATGACCGATGTGCGAATCGCTGACATGATGATTTTGATTATAAGCTGTTCATTACTACACGTAAACGTCCAACAAGTAAAGAAAGTTTTGTTTGGAAAATACTGCAGTAAAACAAACCCTATCCTTTCCTTTTGTGTTATTCCACTACGTGACTGTGTACCTTGTGTATTTGTGTTCTTCCTGCTTTATGTGTTTATCTGATAAGAGTTATGTTGTAGAATTTTTCTAATAATGTGTTATTTACTTTGTAAAGATGTTTAGACATTATTTATTCTGTTCTGTTTCAATGCTCATGTGTGAAATTTATGTTTCGAAAACTATTCTCATTATTTTATTTATTTATGTCATAATTCCTGTAACACTGATGTATATGTTATTTCGATTCTTTTGTAAAGCCCGTATTACTACAAATGTTATCTCTATTATTATGTTTTTTAATGATGTTTTCTGTACCTTTGTGATTGTATTCTTATGTTATAAAACTGTAATTGACACCAGTTCATCAAATTAAGTTACATTTCACTGCACACGTTTCTGTTGGTCATAGTATATGCACAACATATGAAAGAAAGGGACTGTTAGTGCTCGCACATGTGTTGATAATTCAGCAAGGGACTGGTTAACAACATTGCTGGTTCTAAGGACACACCAAAAAGTTTGTGAGTGCTCAAGTGGTGGTTTATCGACTTGCTATATTGTATGCAAGACTTCTGAAAACATACAAAAAAGTTTGTGAGTGCTCAAGTGGTGGTTTATAGACTTGATATATTGTCTGCAAGACTTCTAAGAACATACAAAAAAGTCTGTGAGTGCACAAGTGGTGGTTTATGGACTTGCTATATACTACAAGACTCTACGATGGTGGTTGTGCACCTGCACAGTCGCAACGGTTGGCTGCTGGTCGTTTCTACAAGGACTGAAGTGGGTATGCAACTTTGATGATCCACCAATACCATTATTTCTACAAGGACGTCAGTGGGTCTGCACCTCTGGTGGCCCACCAATACCGTAATCTCTACCAGGACTACAGTGGGTCTGCTCTGTGATGACCTACCTACCAATATTCTTCAAAACTTCGACTGACTCTGCTCTGAGTTTGCTCTGTTGTGGACCATTACCTGCTGCATGTAAAGAGTCAGCATTATCTTTCTGTTGGAAGGACAACACCACTTCTTCAAGACTGCATGGAAATCCACTACTTCCATGTGCATTTTCTTTTACTGCTCAGACTTTGTGCATAAAATTGTAATTAATAATGTGATGAATGATCAGGACTGTCTTTATGGACTGTGAAAATTTTTTAGCTTTTGACCAACATTGTATCAATAAGGGTGTGCATTTGATTTCTTTGCTATTTTAATTATGACAATTTTTTTCAAATCTGTATTGGCCAATGCCCAAAACAATTTGTAAAATTTTTTGTGGGGAGCATGGGAGCTATGTAAGTAGGCTGTTTAGGTTTTTATGTTGGTAACGCCATGTAGCGCTCTGTATGAAAATCACTGACTGTGCTGTGTGCAGTCTGTGGCTGGTTAGCATTTTTAGAATATTCGCTATTGTGGTGTTGGGCAGCTGGATGTGAAGAGCGCGTAGCGTTGCGCAGTTGGAGGTGAGCCGCCAGCAGTGGTGGATGTGGGGAGAGAGATGGCGGAGTTTTGAGTGCGGATGATCTGGACGTGTTTCCATCAGAGACAGTAAATTTGTAATATTGGATATCATGAGTCAGGGCCATTCTTTTGTAGGGATTATTAAAAGCCAGACTGCGTTGCGCTAAAATTATTGTGTGTCAGTTTAGTGTTGATCAGAATAAGTAAAGAGAGTAATGTCTGAGTACGTTCAGTTTTGCTCAGCTGTTTGAAAAGCAAATAATGTAAGAGGTTTATCAGCACAGTCATTTATTAATTTTTCTAAGGGGACGTTTCAACTCGTCTGCCATGTGCGTCACGAATATTGGCATACGCAGGTGTGACAACCTGTAAATGAAGCCAACATGCAAGACTTCATCCACAGTTGCCTTGCTGTGTCGGTTGTCTCTCGGTCTGTACATCAACCAGACGCAAGTTTTAGTAGTCTGTGTTGTTGTCTTTAGCCACTTTACCTAGTTGTTGGATGGGGACAAACGCCTTTGTAACCGAATTATCCTCAACATTCGAAAACAAATTCGAGTCACTCGCTCCATCATCAAACTGCACGGTAGATACGATAAAATTTCCTTCCAAACGACTTCAGCCGTTCCTGTAAGCTAAGCTTAATGTTTGGACAATCATTATGCAGTAAACAGTGAAAGCAAGAAGTGCAACGTAATAAAGGATGTCTTGGGAAGAACAAGGATTGAGGAGACGGGAAGTTGTGAAAAAAGATATGTAGATCACGGGGTTCGTATAACCCAAAGAATTTTATTTGAAAGTAAAGACATTATTTGTGAGTGCTTTCCTCGTTTTCTCTTTGCAATAATCCGATTCACATTTTATAATGGCTCACAATGAATACTAACAGTATGTCTTCCAGAGTGAAAGTTGACGAGAAGTAGTCATATTCGGTTCTAAATATGATTGTTTTATGTTTGTGCTTGGAGCTGTAGTTTTACAGTTTTTATTTTATTGGCAGTATATTTGGCAAAGTGTGTAGTGGACAGAAGTGGCTCAGAATGGACATAAATAGTAACAATATGTCTTCCAGAGTAAAATTTAATCAGAAATGGTCCTGTTCGGTTCTAAAATCGTCATTTTATGATCATGCGTGAAGTTGTAGTTTTCCAGTTGTTATTTTACGAGCAACAAATTTCGCAGCACTAATCTACTGACCCTAGTTCAAATTTAGTTGCGGGTTAGCGACCCAAGACTGCGTTGTCGTTCAGTCACAGCACGAACTTCGTAGTTGGGAGAAAAATTGAAATGAGCGTATGGCATTGTTCGCCGGGAGGCCTAACCAGGGAAGTTCGGCCGCTAAGGGCAAGCCTTATTTCAGTCGACGCCACATTGGGCGACTTGCGTGCCGATGATGAGAATAACACAACACCCAGTCCTCGAGCGGAGAAAGTCTCCAACCCTACCAGGAATCGAACTCGGGCCCGCTGCAAGGAAGGCAAGCACGTTACCACCCGGCTAAGCACGCTGACGCTGTTGGAAGAAATTGGCATCGACGTGGCTGATATTGTCTAATAGTACCATTCATTACAACAATAGACATGTCAGCTTTCTTCTGTTTATTTGACTTTTCAATTTTCTTTTCGCAGAAACTCGTACCGTATTGAAGCACGGCCCGTGTGTAATCTTTACAGCTGCCGTTGTTTGCGGCAGAAAAGGTGGAGAGAACAGTGAGAAAGAACTCCGAGTCCAGCTGAATGCAATTTGTGATTTAGCAACGCATGCGTGGCCGTACAACAATCTGTATCACCACTCCATAATTAAATATTTCCGCTCGACCAAAATTCGCAGGAAATTCATTCTACGAGAACAGGAAAATATGCGCGGGGAGAAAACTTTCCACTCCAAATCGAGTTAAATTTCCCGGAAGCGGCCACAATAAAAAACGCTCGGGCCCGCCCCTCTGGGCAGGCAGTCATTAATATTCCCGGGGGCTGTCGTGGGGGCGGGGCTGGAGGGGTGGTAGGAGTGCACCCTTGTTGTTGTCGCCCGCCGCCGAGGGCTGGTCCGGAAATTAACGAGTGTTTTTGAGGAGGCGCGCTGCGATGGGTACGTCTGATTGTCAATTAAGAGAGCCAGCCTGCGGCTGTCTGCAGCTTCCGGAACGTCCGCGACAGGTTGTTGCACAACTGTGAGCAGCTGCGGCCCTCAAAACAAGTACCCTCACAGACATGAACTACGTCACACAATATTTCAGAAAGACTCCCAGTACGTTCTTCGGTCTGGAAGGACCCATGACGCCCGAAAAGGGTTGGAGCGAGTCACCTAAAACTTGTACAGCAGATGTTGTGGATATGGAAAGTGCTGTTCATGTGCGGTTTTCACAGAATGGATTGGTAGTCAGTGGCTCGTACTGTTAACTAATGCCGGCTGGAGTGGCCGAGCGGTTCTAGGTGCTGCAGTCTGGAACCGCACGACCGCTACGGTCGCAGGTTCGAATCCTGCCTCGGACATGGTTGTGTGTGTTGTCCTTAGGTTAGTTAGGTTTAAGTAGTTCTAAGATCTTGGGGACTGATGACCTCAGAAGTTAAGTCCCATAGTGCTCAGAGACATTTGAACCATTTGTTAACCAATAAAAAGTTCGTAGTAATGCTTAAAAACTGAATTTTTTGTTCAAACATACACTTTTCTAAATAGAACAATGCCTGTTGACATTAACAAGCTATAAGTAGTGTAAATCAGAATGTAACTGGTGTTTGTTACAGCGTTTTAGTGAGAGTCGTTTACAAGGTATCGTATTTTGAAAAATTCCTACATCGACACTTGTTTGTGCCGTTTAGGGTGCGTAGTTGTTAGCTACGATGTTGTTTACAGCGTGCTTGTGTGTTCCTTGAGTGCATTGCGCCTTGCTAGTCAATTAGTGTGTGACAGTCGAAAGCAGTAGGTCGTTAGTGGATGATGGGATATACCAATGCAGAAAATGCCGACATGCTCATGCTGTATGGTTTGTGTAGGAATGGTGCAGTTCGTTCTTGCACCGTGTGTGTGGCAAGCTATCCAAACAGACGACAACCATCTAGGCAGTTATTTATACCCTGTTCAACAAGTTACATGAAAGAGTTAGTGCAACACCTAGACAAAATAAGGGAAGGAAACAAGTGACAACTGAAGAGGTAAAAATCAATATTCTTAGTACTGTTGTAGTTGAGCCGCTCTTAGCTATCCGCGCAGTCGCACCAGGAAGTGTCCTGAGTCAGACAAGTGTCCTTGACATTCTACATCGACGTAGATTCCAACCCTATCACATCTCTCCCCATTAACAACTGCGTGGAAAAGATTATGAGAGTTATGTTAACTTCCGTACATGGGCATTAAGACAGGAGATTCATGATATACCATGTATCTTGTTTAGTGATGAAACCACATCTCACAATCATGGTCAGGTAAAGCGCCGAAAAATGCACTATTGGTCTGCTGAGAATTACCATTGGCTTCGTCTGGTGGAACGTCAGCATCCATGGAGTGTAAACGTGTGGTGTGGGGCCGTTTTTCATAGATGGAACACTGAATGCATACAAATACTGCAGCCTCCTAATAGGCCCTCTTCCACCGTTCCTAGAACACATTCCTCTGCAGACCAGGAGAAACCTGTGGTACCAACGTGATGGCTATTCAGCCAATATGCACGAAGTACTACAGCATGTCTTCAGGAACTGTTTCCAAATCGTTGGATTGGATGCAAAGAACCTGTATCTTGGCCAGCCAATCCCCTGGATTTGACGCCTGTAAAAATTTTCTGTGGGCAAAGCTAAGAGATGCTGTCTACAAGGAGATACCAATTGCACCCTATGATACGCAACGTCGTATTACTGCAGCCTGCTCGGGCATCTAATCTCAAATGCTAGCACGTGTGCCAGGCTGGAAGAGTGTATTGCCGCTGCCGGTGGTCATTTTGGGCACAACTTGTGATGGTCAGTTGTCTCGTTACTGTTTAGAATCCACATAACACATGTATCACTTGTGTTGTTGTTTAGTATGTGCTACCACAGGTACTGTACAGGTGTCGGTGGGGTTCTCTCCAAGATATAATATCTCGTAAACGACTCGCATTAGAATCCTGCAGCAAACACCACTGACATTCTAATTTACCCAGTTTTAGTTTGTTAATGTCACTAGGCATTGTTTCATTTAAAGAAATACACGTTATAAGTGTTATCACAATCCTTTTGTTGGCTAACAATAGGAACCCCTGACTACCAATCCATTCTGTGAAAACTGAACATAAATAGCACTTTTCCATTTCCGAAATATTTGCGCCGCAAGTTTTAGGTGACGCACCCTGTATGCGTTCAAGAATAGTTAGTGCTTACTTTGCACAATGAAAATAATTGAGAGTATAAATTAATAAGTACTTGTGTGAATTCTAGCATTAGTTACTTTTAGAAAGTTCATAATCTGAGTTGAAGAACGTATAGATAATCCACTTTCTACGTGAATCTTATGCATGGCTACTTCTGATAACCTAACACGTTTCTACACAAAAACCTGAAACATAAAGGGCTAAAGCAATCACTTCGAACGCAACAAAATTAAATCAGCAAGCTTTCTCGAAATCTCCGTGCTGTCACTCACCATAAAAGCTGCGAATCATGGAATTAATAGCAAAAGGTTTCTTCTGCTGATTGTAGTTATGAAGAAGTTAATGCCGAATGTAGTTTTTTGTCGCATTGATTAATATACAAGTTGAAGGCAGAGGATAAATGACACCTCATGCAGAATAATCTGCCATAGGCGTCTAATGTAATGTAAATAGCCGCATCTTTAAATACGCAACTATCAGAGACGTGGGAATGTATATAAATCAATGAAGCTTCGTTCAAATGGTCATTATTTCCACTCGAACCATAATTGTTGATTCAAGAAGGGGAAGAAGGGGAAGAACTGTCCATAAATGGTCATGTGGCATACTGAGCCACCACATGAGAAAATAACTCAACAAAGAAGATTTTTAAATACATTATAAAATCCTGGTATCATGTAAATAAACAAGAATGTGACATAGTCATCAGATTCCTTGAATTAATGAAAGCCTGATTCTGTACTAGGTGAATCGAAAGCTAACTATCTAATTGAACGACGTACTTTAAGTTTTAACACACAGAAAGACACGTTAATAACCTGAAAATGCTGCAAGTAAGTATTACGCCTCGCTTCAGAATGCCATGTCCACTCTCACCACACGTTTGTAAATCATTGCATGAGAATGGTCATCAGGAAACAACTTCAGAACAAGTTGCTACATCAGTTGTCTACCGCAGAAACGTAGAATCAACAGTCAATGGACAACTTGTGGGAGACCAACTTCAGAGCAAGTTGCTGTATCAGCCACCAACTCAAAAACGTAGAATCAACAGTCAATGGATAGCTCGTGGGAGATCACCTGGAGACGCAGACGGGAACAGACCAACCAGACTAGGCTGCTTTGTGTCCTTCAGATGTGCACACACACTGAGACCATGCCACGCGGCTGTGCAGGCTTCGTATTGGCTCCAACGTTACTCATCAATGTACTTCTTGGGACAAGTGCCTTCACTCAGTGCAGCTTCAACCAACTTCTTCACACAGAAAATGAGCTCCGTCCCATATTTTTCCCTCCTACCAACTTCAGTTCTTCCCCAGCTGTTCTATTCCACATCAGGGCCCATCTATACTTTCCCTCTCCATCCATTCATATACTTTTTCTACTGCAATCACTGTGCTGCCCACACGATACGTGGCTCCTCACTCTCTGTTTTTCCCACCGACTTTATTTCCCATTATCCAACACAACTCCTACTTCTCGTTCTCATCGTTTTCCTACCTAACAGACCCCTATTTTTGTAGCCACACACCTCACACCTATGGACGTTACTCTCTCCCCTGGCAATGCATCTAACCCTAGTGCAGGTCCTTCAGATTTTAAGTGAATGCGCATTGCTTCAGTGTTTTTATCAGAAGAAAACATACACATTTTCGTTGTTTTAACTGTCCGTGTGATTTTTACTTTAAAAAAGAAAACATCCCAAATTTTCTCTGTATATTGTCATTATTATTTTTTAATTCGCTTGGTTGAAGAGTGGAGAATTGTACCGCTGACAGCCCAGCCTCACTCATACGGAGCGAGAGGGTAATCAATAACAACAAACAAAAAAACCTCCCCTTGGCAAGTCAAAGATCTTGATACCTTCAGTACTCAATCATTTGGTACGAAACATCTTTGCAATATGCTCGCGAAACAGAAAGAGCCGAAGAAATGATACTTCTGACAGCTGACATTGTGAAGACCAATGTTCAATTATTTGGGCCTAAGTTCTTGAACTTGACGATGACTCACAATTCCAAAACACTTATCTTTTTAAAGTGTCTCCTATGACAGATATGAATTGTGCTGAAAGATTAAAAACTGACATTTATTGAATCCAGCTTCGTATCTCTCATCCTATCCGTATCTTGTCACCTGAGACATCTGAACTCGCCTCATTACTCAGTTCGGAGTTTCAGGCAGCCCTTGTGGATTTGTTACTTTCCTGCATACCACGCTGTTGGACGTGCTCAAAACAACAAGAGATGTATCTTTGCTAGCCACCATATACGACCGGATGTTCAAATGTGGCACAAACTCCATTCATCCTATGTCTCCTCTCCTCTCTTACCCTCCTTCTGGTGCTAAACGCAGAGAGGTGAAAAAACTAGTACTAGACGATTCGCGACCCTAGCATTCAGGGGGTAATGTTTACTGCATCGTGTATGACAAGAAATTACCTACTTTTGCGTTTTTTGTTGTGACGTTTCCCATAAAAAATATTCAGAAGCATTCAGCACATTGTTATTCTGTAGTACTGTTTTCTCGTTTTCTTTCTCTTTCTTCCTTCTTTCCGCTACTCCTTATTTCTTTTCATTATTCCCCTGTTTCCTAAATTCATTTGGAGTTCCGTTCTTTATTTATTTTCGTCATTTTTACCTCTGTTTCTCTCTCCTTCTCATTCTCCTTGTTGTTCTTCTTGATTTACTCTGCTTTCCTTTTTTTGTAATCTTCTAATTTTCCATTACTCTTCCACTTAACTTCTCCTCCTTTCAGCCCACTGATCTCCCCCTTTCCTATTTTCATTTCTTCAACTCTGTCTTGTCTCCTCCTACCGATGGGCTACCTCAGTGGCTAAAATACTCACACTCACACTTCATAAGAATATGGTTTAAAAAACAGTATGGTCTTCCACACTTAAGTTTTCTGGGGTTTTCCATACTCGTTGAGCCGATCTATAACGACATCACTGATATGTCGTTAAAATCTAAACCCTCCCGCTCCCTAGGCCTTCTTCTGGCCATATCGTTTCCTCTCTTTTCATTCTCTTCTTCTTCCATTTTCTTTGCTTCCCCTGTTCTCTTCTTTTCTCCTCCACCTATTCCCCCATCTTCTCCTTCATTATTCTCTTCTTATCCTCTTTATCTCTCACTGTCATCGTTAATTCACAGGATGTTATTCTTTCCTATTCTACTTCTCTTATATTCTCCTCACCTGCGTTTGCTCCTGTCTTCTCTTTGTTTCATATTCTCATTCTTCCTTTATTTCTTTTTCTTATCTTTTCCTCCTTCACCTTTCAGTTTTCTCCTCTTCTACTCGTTCCTCCTTCTCACTTTCTCCTTGTATCAACCCTATCCTTTTTATTTTCCAATATTTCTTTTCTGAGTTACTGTAATTTGAAGTTCATAGCTTTCATTAGTAAGATCCCAGACAGCTGCAAGGGACTGAAGAATTGAGAGATTAAAAGTCTTATGATATAATTTATCTGCAACTACACATTTTGTAGGAATAGTCTTTCGATTGACTTTTTTTTTTGTCGTCAGTCTACTGACTGGTTTGATGCGGCCCGCGACGAATTCCTTTCCTGTGCTAACCTCTTCATCTCAGAGTAGCACTTGCAACCTACGTCCTCAATTATTTGCTTGACGTATTCCAATCTCTGTCTTCCTCTACAGTTTTTGCCCTCTACAGCTCCCTCTAGTACCATGGAAGTCATTCCCTCATGTCTTAGCAGATGTCCTATCATCCTGTCCCTTCTCCTTATCAGTGTTTTCCACATATTACTTTCCTCTACGATTCTGCATAGAACCTCCTCATTCCTTACCTTATCAGTCCACATAATTTTCAACATTCGTCTATAGCACCACATCTCAAATGCTTCGATTCTCTTCTCTTCCGGTTTTCCCACAGTCCATGTTTCACTAACATACAATGCTGTACTCCAGACGTACATCCTCAGAAATTTCATCCTCAAATTAAGGCCGGTATTTGATACTAGTAGACTTCTCTTGACCAGAAATGCCTTTTTTGCCATAGCGAGTCTGCTTTTGATGTCCTCCTTGCTCCGTCCGTCATTGGTTATTTTACTGCCTAGGTAGCAGAATTCCTTAACTTCATTGACTTCGTGACCATCAATCCTGATGTTAAGTTTCTCACTGTTCTCATTTCTACTAATTCTCATTACCTTCGTCTTTCTCCGATTAACTCTCAAACCATACTGTGTACTCATTAGATTGCTGATTCCGTTCAGCAGATCATTTAATTCTTCTTCACTTTCACTCAGGATAGCAATTTCATCAGCGAATCGTATCATTGATATCCTTTCACCTTGTATTTCAATTCCACTCCTGAACCTTTCTTTTATTTCCATCATTGCTTCCTCGATGTACAGATTGAAGAGTAGGGGCGAAAGGCTACAGCCTTGTCTTACACCCTTCTTAATACGAGCACTTCGTTCTTGATCGTCCACTCTTATTATTCCTTCTTGGTTGTTGTACATATTGTATATGACCCGTCTCTCCCTATAGCTTCATAGCTTACCCCTACTTTTTTCAGAATCTCGAACAGCTTGCACCATTTTATATTGTCGAATGCTTTTTCCAGGTCAACAAATCCTATGAAAGTGTCTTGATTTTTCTTTAGCCTTGCTTCCATTATTAGCCGTAACGTCAGAATTGCCTCTCTCGTCCCTTTACTTTTCCTAAAGCCAAACTGATCGTCACCTAGCGCAATCTCAATTTTCTTTTCCATTCTTCTGTATATTATTCTTGTAAGCAGCTTCGATGCATGAGCTGTTAAGCTGATTGTGCGATAATTCTCGCACTTGTCAGCTCTTTCCGTCTTCGGAATTGTGTGGATGATGCTTTTCCGAAGGTCAGATGGTATGTCGCCAGACTCATATATTCTACACACCAACGTGAATAGTCGTTTTGTTGCCACTTCCGCCAATGATTTTAGAAATTCTGATGGAATGTTATCTATCCCTTCTGCCTTATTTGACCGTAAGTCCTTCAAAGCTCTTTTAAATTCCGATTCTAATACTGGATCCCCTATCTCTTCTAAATCGACTCCTGTTTCTTCTTCTATCACATCAGACAAATCTTCACCCTCATAGAGGCTTTCAATGTATTCTTTCCACCTATCTGCTCTCTCCTCTGCATTTAACAGTGGAATTCCCGTTGCACTCTTAATGTTACCACCGTTGCTTTTAATGTCACCAAAGTTTGTTTTGACTTTCCTGTATGCTGAGTCTGTCCTTCCGACAATCATATCTTTTTCGATGTCTTCACATTTTTCGTGCAGCCATTTCTTCTTAGCTTCCCTGCACTTCCTATTTATTTCATTCTTCAGCGACTTGTACTTCTGTATTCCTGATTTTCCCGGAACATGTTTGTACTTCCTCCTTTCATCAATCAACTGAAGTATTTCTTCTGTTACCCATGGTTTCTTCGCAGCTACCTTCTTTGTACCTATGTTTTCCTTCCCAACTTCTGTGATGGCCCTTTTTAGAGATGTCCATTCCTCTTCAACTGTACTGCCTACTGCGCTATTCCTTATTGCTGTATCTGTAGCGTTAGAGAACTTCAAACGTATCTCGTCATTCCTTAGTACTTCCATATCCCACTTCTTTGCGTATTGATTCTTCCTGACTAATGTCTTGAACTTAAGCCTACTCTTCATCACTACTATATTGTGATCTGAGTCTATATCTGCTCCTGGGGACGCCTTACAATCCAGTATCTGAGTTCGGAATCTCTGTCTGACCATGATGTAATCTAATCGAAATCTTCCCGTATCTCCCGGCCTTTTCCAAGTATACCTCCTCCTCTTGTGATTCTTGAACAGGGTATTCGCTATTACTAGCTGAAACTTGTTACAGAACTCAATTAGTCTTTTTCATTCCTTGTCCCAAGCCCATATTCTCCTGTAACCTTTCCTTCTACTCCTTCCCCTACAACTGCATTCCAGTCGCCCATGACTATTAGATTTTCGTCCCCCTTTACATACTGCATTACCCTTTCAATATCCTCATACACTTTCTCTATCTGTTCATCTTCAGCTTGCGACGTCGGCATGTATACCTGAACTATCGTTGTCGGTGTTGGTCTGCTGTCGATTCTGATTAGAACAACCCGGTCACTGAACTGTTCACAGTAACACACCCTCTGCCCTACCGGTCTATTCATAAAGAATCCTACACCTGTTATGCCATTTTCTGCTGCTGTTGATATTACCCGATACTCATCTGACCAGAAATCCTTGTCTTTCTTCCACTTCACTTCACTGACCCCTACTATATCTAGATTGTGCCTTTGGATTTCCCTTTTCAGATTTTCTAGTTTCCCTACCACGTTCAAGCTTCTGACATTCCACGCCCCGACTCGTAGAACGTTATCCTTTCGTTGATTATTCAATCTTTTTCTCATGGTAATCTCCCCCTTGGCAATCCCCTCCCGGAGATCCGAATGGGGGACTATTCCGGAATCTTTTGCCAATGGAGAGATCATCATGACACTTCTTCAACTACAGGCCACATGTCCTGTGGATACACGTTACGTGTCTTTAATGCAGTGGTTTCCATTGCCTTCTGCATCCTCATGTCGTTGATCATTGCTGATTCTTCCGCCTTTAGGGGCAATTTCCCACCCCTAGGACCAGAGAGTGCCCTGAACCTCTATCCGTTCCTCCGCCCTCTTTGACAAGGCCGTTGGCAGAATGAAGCTGACTTCTTATGCTGGAGGTCTTCGGCCGCCAATGCTGATTATTTATCACAATTTAGGCATTGGCGGGGATCGAACCCGGGATCGAAGGCGTTTTGATTATGAATCAAAGACGCTACCCCTAGACCACGATGGATATGAGGCTAATGAAAAGCCGCTTCAGTTGCTAGTAGGTACTTTATTAAGTCCACGAACAGTTTTGGACTTCGCAGTCACGCCATTTTCGAGTGAGTCTGAAAATTACGCTGTTGAGAAACAACGTCAAATGATCTTTATCCGCTTTGTAGTGAGAACTTGTTCTATTTAGTCTTCAGTACTGTCAAATGGAAAATACATACAGTTTCTCGCCTGTCTAGCTATATGACCAGGCTAGTAAGGCATTCACATCTTCAACATTTGACAGTATTTTGATGATATTGTGGTGTTTGCAGCGCCACTCGCAGTGATTAAATTCTCTGGATTCTTTCTTCCAAGGACTGTTTATCACTAGTCGATAAAAAGATCTTTGTACTGCTCGTGCCACGTGGTCTTCACACCACTGGCTTTTAGTTACGTGAAATATCCGCTGTCCAATTTCTAGGCACAGGAAGACTTTGGCCCGCAATAAGAAGCGTGAGTAGCGACGGGTGGGGATACAGGCGCGTGCGCGGCAAGCAGAAGGAAGGAACTTTCCAGCAACAGTGTGGAGAATTGGAGGTCAGATTCTACCTGGGACGTGTGAGTGCTGCGTTGGGCCAAACACCGCTGGATGGCGGTGGCCTAGTCCGGGGAGTGTTATTGGTATCATCACGCTGGTTGAAATTTGTCAGCTAGGAAGTGAGCCTCCTCGGGAACCATTGCGTGCGTATATCGTAAACTTGAAAGTGAGTCTTTCTCTGTAATGGACAGTAATTTGGTTCTTAACTGCTGAGTGAGCTTCTGTACCCTGGGTTCCTTTTGGTTCTATCTGGTAACTGTTGTGAACAAAGGCACTTGTTTACATTTTTGTATCATGCTGTCTTCAGCCGACTTCCTGGTCGCCTATTTATAATTTGTGGCAAACATAAATTGTAATTGGGATTTTTCTTTTACCCACTATATTAATGGGTAGCGTGGCTTGGTAGATTGTATACGCGTCACCCTCCCTCCCCTCTCCCTCTCCAGCACCCCTCCCACTTGCCGTTAAAAATTTTCTGTAAAATACTTGTCTGGTGTATTACTGATTCAGTGCTTGCTCGTTTTGTTTTTTTTATTGATGTTTGATGTTCTGCTTAAGAGTGTGTCTTACAGGAGAGACTAGTCATTAAGTAATACCTTGTGTATTAAATTTAAGAGCGAATGTGGAAAGGAGCCTCACTGTACGCTTAGCTGGTCTGTGGCTTTCATCAGATCATTTTTGGTGATGTAACTTCCTGGTATATCTGTGGAAAAGATATCTATTGTTGTAAGGCAGCTGGCCAGTCATTCTAGTAAATCCGAATTACTTACTATTAGCTGTTTTGCTAACTAGCGACCTGTTCCATGATTTGTTTGTTTGCCATATCTGCCCCCCCCCCCCCCCCCCCCCGTTTCCCTCACAGGCTTACCTTTTTTGTATATTTGATCGGCTACTGACGTTGTTTGCTTTTCTTCAGCCCTCTAAGAGTAAGTGTTCGCCTTACTTTGGCGTTCTATAGGGTGTTCCAGAAATGTTGCGACAACTTCTAAGGGAGATGGGGCACATCATAAGGATTCAGAATTGCATTGCAACCCATGGCCGTAAACGTAGTCGTACGCTGCTAGGCGGACCTGTACACGAGAGTACATGAGGGTAACGCCGCTAGGTTGTGCTGTACATGAAAGTGCTGGAGGGGAACGTGGAGATTTTCGCGTTCAAGCACTAGCCAGCATAGGAGGAGCATGGAACAGCATACGAACGATGGGCTTGCAAACAAGCATGTAATGTGTGAGACAGGTGAGTGCAGCGGACAAGCTACTGGATGCATTTATCCAGAACGCTTCCCAAACAGACATAAACTACACCACAGTTTATTTCCAAGTATGCAACGAAATTAGTGTGAGTACAGATCATTAAGAAGTTGCTCGGCCAGTGAGGGCAGGCCGCAATCGGTGCGCTTGGTCGTTATCGAAGAAAGTGTGTTGGATTCCGTGAAGACTAATCCAAACACCAGCAAATGTGTTGTTGCCAAGGACACAAGAATGTCTCTTAACAGTACCGAGTTTGTACACGCCTTTAATCTCCAATGGGCGCAGTTATTGTACCCCGATGATTATCCTGCATGTGTGCTTTTCAGACAGTGGTCTCTGTAACGAAGTGTATTTCCACTGATGAGGCCGCATTCACTGGAGATAGCGTATTCAGTCAACATAATGAGCGTTTGTAGGCACACGAAAACTCGCACGGAATGCGGCAACATGTGACACAGCGGCGCTTCACAGTTAATGTGAGGGCGTGTTTGGTTGGCGACTGCTTAGTCAGGCCCTACCATTCCTCTTGACCGCTGCGAACTGTGACTTGTCTGGAACTAATTCTTCACGGCTCGCATGAAGATGTTCCAGCAAATGTGAGGCGCAGTATCTGGTTTCAAAATGATGGGACACATTTTCGTTTTTCACTGGCTGATCGTAGGCATTTGAGCAGGTCATTCCTGAATAGATGGACTGGGCGTAGTGGACCGTTCCCTGGCCCACACATTTACCAGATTTGTCGATCCTTGATTTCTTTCTGTAGAGTGCCACGGAATCTCTCATGTATTCATGTGAAGCCTCAAATGGATCTCGTCGCAAGAACCACCTGCACAGCCGCTACAATCAAAGGAACTTCCAGTGTGTTCGACCACGTCCTGTAGTCAGTGTCAGGCAAGTGTGGTGTAAACTTCGAGCCTTTGTTGTAACGATAGAGCTGTAGTCATGTCATATACCACGTGTACTCATTCTGTCGAATAAAGGTTTTAAATGAATGACTCCCTGGTTTCCTTTCCGATCTTAGACCTCTGCTACCACTTATCCCTGTATAGCAACAGTTCTCAATCCTTAGACGTGCCCCACCCCTCCTAGAAGTTTATCGCAGTATTTCTGGGACACTCTGCGTATTTCAATTGTGTGTGATATGGGCCAGTGGGCCTTTTATTTATATTTATAATTAGTGTCCCTTATGATTTACTTCAGCTGATTCATACTGAAATTAAGCCAAGCAACACCGTTTAGAGGCGGCTTTTAGTATAAGTTTGGCCGTAAGGCTGTGTTTATAACCCTGATAGGCTTTCTGCCTGCGGAGGCGTGTTTTGATGTAAGCATAAGGTTTCTAAAAATAATTAGTAATGGGCGTCTTGTATACTTAACCAAATCTCGTGTACGTTCTAAAGCACCTTCGCCCATTGTAATATTTATTTGCATGGCTGCCAGTCATTGATTCTCTAAGCCTCTTTCTGTCTCAAATATTATTACAGTATTTTTGAGTAGGTAAATTTTGTTCATTTAACATTGGTCAGTGTTGTCTTAAGCTACTCTTCAGGAATGCAGTATCTTGTTCCTCAATGAAATTTTTATGTAAAATTTAATTACTCGAAAGGGCTTCACTGTGGTGGGCATTAATCATTGGGCCTTAAGCCGTTTGTGCATTTGCTAAGAGTAGTCATTTGTTTGTTCGGCTGAAATTCCTGACCTGTAATTTTTGTGTTAGTGAGGAATGGCGCATGACAATTAATTTTTTTTAATCATCTTCCACCCATGTATTTTTTGAAGTGGTGAACGTTTGAATTTAACTGCCTTATTTACGAGTCACTAGAGCTTTCACCATTAACTTGGATTTTTACTAATTGCAAAGTGTTCAACTGCTTTTTGACATTAAACTACTGTCTAAGTATACACAATTTTGTTATTACACCAACTTACCACTCCTCACTGCATACCGCCTTAATGATAGTAGAGTGTGGATACATTTGAGTGGCAGGATTCGGAACCTGTGTAATGGCAGGATAGAGTGATTTTGCTGTGTAAAGTGTGTTTTGGTTTTTGTGTTTCAGACTACGACCAGGAAGTAAATTGTCATGGATCAGAGGGGTGTGCTGGGGGTAGTCTATGTTACGAAAGCCCTATTGCAGTATGAGCTGGCTATCAAGGGTGAGCAAACGCCGGGAAACATTGTAGAGCAGGGACAATGTTTGTCGGGCACACTGGGTTGCGGTGTTATTATTGCACCTAACACCACGGGTGAGGAAAGGGACGCCTGTTCAGTTTATGGCAGCCTTCTTGCTGATCTCCAAGCCAACACTGAATTGTAGTGGGGTGGTGCCAGCACCCACTCTCAGCTGTGCAGAGTCCAGGCTCAACTCAGTCATTTAGATAACAGATCACAAGAACGCACCTTAATAAATACTCCCCCTAAATAGAAGCTCCAATAAAAAAACGGCATGATAAGGTCATCCACTTGCAACTCGAGAGTGGCTTGCTCAACCTGCAGGAGAATATGGGTCAGGATGAAGGTTCTGTTCCTGGGCAGACTGATCAGCAACAAATATCTGAGTCCACTGGGTGAGGTCAGATAGGAGGGTTGCGATTGTTTAACAAATCATCTAATCCCTGTGGTCTATGGTTCAGTGGATCATGAGATTATCTATTGACACTAATGAGCAAGTGGTAAACATGTTATGGTTAACCGTGTGCTTGAAAGACCAAGTGGGCATCTTGGATGTTACCAATTGGTAGCTTTTGAGGTTATCTACCGTCTGACATGTGGGAAGCTAAGGAAAAGTGTTTCGGAATCTCTTTACGTGGGTGAAACTTTGAGTGCATTCTGATGGACGTTGTTCGAGGAAACTTTTTCTAGTCAGCGTCGTAATGACTTACCGAGTCAATATTTTTGTCGGGTTCAGGGACATGAGAAGTTAATGGTGTGCTGTAATGAAGATGTCCGCATCGCAGTAGTAGCTTTGCGCCTTGATGTTTCTGAATCAGAAGCTGTTAGTATCCCACTGGAAGGGCGCGGATTTTGTTTCGTAGTAGACCCCAACCTTCCCTGAGTTATATAGGTTGGTGTGCAGCCTTTCATGAGAAGCGTGGTCTGGCACCATCTGTTTCTAGAACGTGAGAGCAAAGATCAACTGCCCGGTATGATCAACCTAATGTCAGTTATAATTATATGAGGGCATGTTTCTCGTGTAACCAAGCAGGGCACTTGGTGCGGGAATGCCCAGTACCACGAGAAAAGGGTGGGCAGAGTTGACTCCGTGGGCGTTATATGGGTCGGCACATCCTGATAAAACTTTAAAGAAATGTCAGGGCTCTCGCACAGGCTAACTTACCATTCGCGTTCAGTACCTTGAAACATGACCAGCTTTGAACGATGTTAGATTTTGGTAATAATATGTCACTGGTGAACTAACAATGGTACAGTAAAGTTTCTCGTATTTGTAAGTTACCTTGTACAAACAAATCGAGTATGGCGTGACACTCTGTGAATGGGAGGCCATTACTTGTGATGGGCAAGGGATGACTACATCTTGACATTCAGGAGCTCTTCCAGCCTACTGAATTCACCATTATTGAAGGATTGAGATTGACGTGCTTCTAGAGTGTGAATTTCTTGAACACACAGCGAGCATATTAAATTATGGTGAACAAGCCATTATGTTCAAATTTAGACCAACGGAGAATTATTGTTTGTTCAGACACTGGCCCAAGCACAATGTGCGTTCTGCAAAGGCAGAGCGGTCGCTGTTTGGTGCATCCAATTGAACAAAGAGCGGAGATAAGCCTTGTTGGAGGTCTTGGGACGGTAACCAGCAGTAGTCACTGATAAAGGGGAGTCACCGACAAAATCTAACATAAGAACTTGCTGATGGATCAGGTGCCAGTTCGGCAGAGCCTCTAGCGGTTAAGACTACATAAGAAAAGGACAGTCGGTCTCGCCTAACAAATCACCGATCTTTTTGGTTCCCAAATCGTCTAGGCCTTGATTGAAACCTCTTTGAGTATAAGAGAGTTTCGCTTGGGTTGGCTTGCTGGGCAGCCGTATTATCACATCTAGATTTAATTGTGTCTGCAACATTCTGGACGACGTGGTTGTTTACAGCAAAACCTTTTTGGAAGATAATGTGGGCATATCAGGATTTTGTAGGTGTGAAGAATAGTGGTGGCAGCAAAACCTTCTTAGAAGATAATGTGGACAGATCAGGATTTTGTAGGTGTGAAGAATAGTGGAGGGGTGTAATCCCAAAGTTCATCCTGCTAGTAATTTTTCAATATACTGTAGGATTTCTGTCGGATGATTAGTAGGTAAGGTTTCCCCTTAGGTGCTGGTTGATGATTAGTCCAAGATATTTTGGTGTGTTAGTTAATTGGATAGGACAGTCCTAAATGGTAAGGTAGAAGTCACAGAGGCAGAAGGTGTTGGTGGTTCATCCTGTAATTATTGTCTGGGTTTTCGAGTGGTAGGTCTTGAGGGCCCCTTAGTTACGCCAAGAGGTAAACTTATTGAGGTGGTTTTATATAGATCATTGGGTTCTCTGGAGCGTAGAGTAGAGGGCACACTGAAGGAGGTGAACTGGTGGGGGTGATTTGGTTTGGGCCTATCATCAGTGTAGAGGACATAAATGAAAGGAGAGAGGCCTGACTCTTGGGGAACTCCTGTAGTGGGATGGAACGTATGGGAATTTGTACTATTAATAGTAACAAAGGATAGGCGATTAGGTAGGGAGGATGGAATAAGATGGACATAGTTAACTGGAAGTCAGGAATTTGGAAAGGAGACTGGAATCCCATACATAGTCATAGGCCTTTTGCAGATCAAGAGACACAAAAATAGCAGATTTACGGGAGTTGAGTTTTTGAGATGGGTGATCTGCAAGAGTAAGTCATCAGAGAAAAAATTTGGATGGAAGCCACTCTGGTTAATTAGAAGAAGGTTCAAATGGTTCAAACGGCTTTGAGCACTATGCGACTTAACTTCTGAGGTCATCAGTTGCCTAGAACTTAGAACTAATTAAAACTAGCTAACCTAAGGACATCACACACATCTATGCCCGAGGGAGGATTCGAACCTGCGACCGTAGCGGTCGCTCGGCTCCAGACTGTAGCGCCTAGAACCGCACGGCCACTCCGGCCAGCCAGAAGAAGGTAGAAGTGAGTTCAGGTGTTGATGGATGAGTTGGGAAACGATGTATTCAAAGACTTTGCTGAACATTGAGGTGAAGCAGATGGGGCGATATTACAAGGCATCACTAGGTGGTTTGTGTGGTTTGAGAAAAAATTTGATTTTATAGGTTTTCCAGTGTTCAGGTCAGTGACTTGTGGAGATGGTAGTGGTACAAAGTGCCACAAGAGTGACGAGAATTGAGAAGGATCATTCTTTAAAGTGTCGATAGGTGATGCAGTCGTGACAAGGGGTGTGTTGCGTTTTCTGTGGAGTACGTGTTTTATGTCAGGTGCTGTGATTGGTGTATTTAATTCTCTTGCCCCAGTACTGGAATGGCTGGCTCTGAGCACTATGGGACTTAACAGCTGTGGTCACCAGTCCCCTAGAACTTAGAACTACTTAAACCTAACTAACCTAAGGACATCACACACATCCATGCCCGAGGCAGGATTCGAACCTGCGACCGTAGCAGTCGTACGGTTCCGGACTGCGCTCCTAGAACGGCGAGACCACCGCGGCCGGCCCAGTAATGGAAGCTGGGAACCTGGAGACGGACAGCAGTGTTAGTACTTTCTTCGTGAATTGTAGGGAACCGAGAGTAATCAAAAGGAGGATCATCAAGGATGGAGAAGGTATTGGGGAGATAGGACACAAAGTGGTAAGCTTTGCTCAGTTTATCAGGTGATGGAAGGTTATTGTGGAGGAGCAGGTAGTGAGGCTACTTGGAAGAGTTCATGGGAAATGTAATGTTGAGCCTGGTGCATGTATGTCGCTAGTCCGGCGTTTTTTTGCATTTAATAAATTTCTAATGTCTTCGTATCTTCTGGCGGCGTGTGAGTGTATCCTGGTGACGAGTTCACAGGAAAGAGAGCTACGTGCGACTGGATTCTTGAAAGAGGAGTATGATCTGTGGGTGAGGGTGGGACTGCGAGGGTAAATGGTCTTGGTAGGAATGTGGACGCTTATAACGTATAACAATTTTTGGTGCAGGAAGGATGCAGCATGAGGGGTATCGTCAGGATGTTGGACGGTCAAGGTCAGGTCGTGACTTCCAATCTGGGATTCTATGGAGTCCCTGTAGGCATTACAGTTGGTCTGGGAATAGTCTTGGATAAATCTTGGACGGAGATTGGGATGGGATGCACGGGGTTGCGGTTGTGTGGAAATGGTGAGAAATGCAGGGTCACTTCCAATGTTGGGAGATGCTAGGATGATATTGAGGGTGATGCTGCTTTCAGGATGGATGTGGTGTTGGATAGGAACAGTGTCACATTGCAGAGAACTGGTAAACTGACACAATCGCTGGAGCTCTCCAGATGACCTGCTATGGATGCTGAAATCAGCGGCAATAATATAGATGGGAGGCGGATTAGTCGAAGGAGTGATAATAGCTACGACACGTAATACTTCAGCCGATATTGAGAACAGAATAAAAAATTAGGAGGCATTGCTTTTCAGCACGCTCACGTATATGAGAAGTTAAGATGAGAATTGTATAAACATATTTCTGTGCACCTGTCTGTACTGAAGCAGCATGAGTAGCGAAAGGGTACTAGCATTTACTGTTAATGTGGGACAGTTTCTGTTCCATTTATACGGTGTATCTGATTCGTAATCAAACTAACATGCTTCATTCTCCTACGTTTCTGGCATTTTTGTTAGTTTCGCAAGTACTATTTAGGCGTAGTGATTGTCTTATCATACTATGGGTATCACGTGGCTCTTGTAGTATTAGACATGGCGTTTCCTGCATCTTTGGGGTTTCAATGATTATGAAGTGATACAAAATCTTTTACATTTATTTATAAGTCATCCCTTCACCAAACTGAGTATAAATGTGCATTTTTATAAAGTTTGTCTCTGAAGCATCATGAGGCAACGCACGTATAGATCGCGCAATGATGATAACGGACTATAATCTTGTGCACTCAACATGAAAATTATTCCATGAGAGCTTTTTTTCACGTTGTACAGACTTTTCGACAAACTGAGATAGCTTACAATATTCTACCAAATTTCTTTCAAGTTCCACAAGATAAGTTTCTGTAGAGAACTTCATATCAGTAGTTGTGGTGCCACATTCCAAGTAATGTCCTATGAACATTTTGTCTTCTCATCTTGTTTATGAAAAAGTGTTCTGAATTATAGTCGAGAATCTAGCATGCCCATTACACCAGTTTCACCTATAAGTTCCAACATAGGAAATGTTCATCGGATGATGTGTTAGTTTCTGTGAAAGAAATGTTACTCATTGTAAGACAACATAAGTAATTAAGAGTCCCGATTTTACCGGTGTGCTTAGTGTACTTAGTGGTCAGAAATAGTCTGAAAAGCTTGTAAGGATGTTACAGGGTAGGCTGTGCAGAGGAATAACTGTCAGGGAAAAAAGACGATATGCTGCGCCATTTGCGAGTTAATTAGCATCGAAGTTAGCCAATCAGACAGTTGAGTGCACAAATTCAAGCGATGCGCCACATACAATTAGTTTCAGTTGTTCTCACGGCGTAGATGATAGCCCACGAAACTGCTCAGACTTAAGCTCAATCTTAATTACCGAATCATGTCCAATTCTGGTTTCGTTCTCTTCTTCGTTTTTAGGAAACCAAACGAAGAACATATTTGCCCACAGCGTCTCTCTCAGGTCGCTTGAATGTGCGCATGCAACGCCCTGATTGGCTAACTTCAAAGATAACTTACTTGGAATTGGAGAACGTATAGAATTTTTTATGAACAATCATTTCTCAAAGCAACCTTACCTTCAACAGCCTTACAAATTATTTAGACTTTTTCTGACCACCCTGTAGTTGTCAGTATCAAGTTATTCCTGAAGGGTAGTCAGATTGTGTCATGCTATTATTTTTATATTCATAAATAAAAGAGTAATTTTCACCAGGGAAGGTTTCTGTTGCACTTCCATGTCTACTGGTTTAAGTTACGCAGATAGCAAACATACTCTAAATATCGCTTCCGTGCTAGTATGAAATGCTAGTACGCGCACCTGTGCGCTTGTTTAGAGTCACTACGCTAGCAGAAAGTGTACCTTACAAAAATATGTTAGTAAACTCTGAAATTATATTTTTATTAAATTCCACGTAATAATTAATTGGCAAAGTTATTAATTAACTTTTCTGTCGTTACAATCGAACGTTGTAGCCTACAGTTACAGGTAACCATTCTCTAGCCTGACAAGATTCCGTTCAGGCCTTGGATGAAATTAGTTTAACCACTGCGACTGAGAGCGTCTAAGGACGAAAAAGTAGGATCTTAAAGAATCCGCGTGCTCCTCTTCTTAGAAAGCACCGTCACGTGAATTAGCGTTATACCACAAGAAATAAATAAATTGTAGCGTAGCTTTAGTGACACCAGAATGACAAATAGTAAGTACCTCTCCATGAATATAATAAGAAGGAATTCTGGTGTGCACAGTGGTTAGCACAGCGGACTCTCATTCGAGAGGTCGACGATCCAAACACGAGTCCAGCCATTCTGATTTAGGTTTTCCGTGATTTCTCTAAATCGCTTCAGGAAAATGCCGGGATGACCCTCTTCCGAGTTTGTGCTCCGTCTACAATGAGCTGGTTGCCGACGGAACGTTAAACACTAATCGCCTCCTCCAGTTCTGGTATGGCGGCGCTCCTGAGCCCAGTTGGGCGTTTGAGTAACGAGCGGGCGCCGGGGAAGACGCGAGCAACACGGATCTGAAGCGTGTTTGCGGCTACCGGCCAATCAGGGCGGGACAGCCTTAATCACGGTAATCATGGTGATCGATCACGCCGGCTGTCGGAGCACGCACTGGGGCTGCCCGCCTTCATTACGCAGTGATTTGCACAGCGCGGTCCGGGCCCCCACCGCGGGCTTTGACTGCCGTCGTTGATCTACGGCAACCGCCAGGGAGCTTACGTTGAGGCTGCTCGACTGGCCGACGTAAGAGCATCACTGGCGGAAACGTATTCACTGTTACATCAAAATTAAAGTTCAAGCATTTCACTGTTCTGAGATATAACGGCAGTGTCCACATCAGATCTCCGTATATACCTTCTAGTTTGGTATGAGGTACACTATGTGATCAAAAGTATCCGGGCACCTAGCTAAAAATGACTTACAAGTTCGTTGCGCCCTCGATCGGTAATGCTGGAATTCAATATGGTGCTGGGCCACCCTTAGCTTCCACTCTCACAGGCATACCTTCAATCAGATGCTAGAAGGTTTCTTGTGGAATGGCAACCCATTCTTCACGGAGTGGTGCACTGAGCACAGGTATCGATGTCGGTCAGTGAAGCCTGGCACGAAGTCGGCATTCCAAAACATACCAAAGGTGTTCGACAGAGTTCAGGTCAGGACCCTGTGCAGGCCAGTCCATTACAGGGATATTATTGTCATGTAGCGACTCCGCCACAGGCAGTGCATTATGAACAGGTGCTCGATCGTATTGAAAGATGAAATCGGCATCACTGAATTGCTCTTCAACAGTGGGAAGCAATAAGGTGCTTAAAACATCAATGTAGGCCTTTGCTATGATAGTGCTACGCAAAACAAGGGTTGCAAGCCCCCTACATTGAAAACACGACAACACCATAACACCACCGCCACCCTGCCATCGGACCGCCACATTGTGTACCGTGATTGGTCACCACACAATGTTTTTCCACTGTTCAATCACCCAATATTGACGGTACTTACACCAAGCGAGGCGTCTTTTGGCATTTGCCGGCGTGATGTGGGCTTATGAGCAGCGCCCGACACGAAATCCAAGTTTTCTCACCTCCTGCCTAACTGTCATAGTACTTGCAGTGAATTCTATTGCACTTTGGAATTTTTGTGTGATGGTCTGGATAGATCTCTGCCTACTGCACATTAAGACTCTCTTCAACTGTCGGCGGTCTCTGTCAGTCAACATACGAGATCGACTCAAATGGCTCTGAGCACTATGGGACTTAACTTCTGAGGTCATCAGTCCCCTAGAACTTAGAACTACTTAAACCTAACTAACCTAAGGACATCACAAACATCCATTCCCGAGGCAGGATTCAAACCTGCGACCGTAGCAGTCGCGCGGTTCCAGACTGTAGCGCCTAGAACCGTTCGGCCACCTCGGCTGTCTACGAGACCCTTTTGTGCTGTGCGTGTCCCTTCACGTTTCCACTGCACTATCACATCAGAAACAGTAGATCTAGGGATGTTCAGGAGTGTGGAAATCTCGCGTACAGACTGATGATACAAGTGACACCGAATCACCTGACCACGTTGAAAGTCCATGAGTTGCGCGGAGCGCCCCATTCTGTTCTCTCACGATGTCTGATGACTATTAGGTCGCTGATATGGAGTACCTGGCAGTAGGTGGCAGCACAGTAAACGTAATACGAAAAACATGTGTTGGTGGGGGTGTCCGGATACTGTTGATCACATAGTGTACCATATACGACCATTTTTCGGAGATAACAGCTTCGTTCGTCTTAATAAACTCACAAGTGTACTGCCACTACCGAGTTTTAGTGAAATTAATAAGAACTAGTAGGACTGGTAGCCGCAATATGGTGACATGTGGGTCAGAATCATATGTACGCCGTTAGCCACGCTCAGTGGAAAACTGCACTACGCAGTGCTGACAGATGTGGCAGGCGGCTCAGTGTCACCACACCAGGCCAGGTCACTTGTTATGGGCTACATGATTAGCAGACATGTTTTGGCGGAACAAACGTGCACAAGAGCTGTATAAAAAGGTCTGAATTTTGAAGCGGGGGTATTTCTTCGAAGTCCAGCATCACCATCACGACACCAATGCCACAATGGACATCGAGGCAGCAGGGTGTCACCACTAGTTCGAGTCCAGGTTGGTCCAGTCGTCGCCAAAATAGAGTTCCTTGCGGGACTTGGTGCCACAGCGCCACCAACCTGCTGTCCGCACCAGCTGCTGCCAAGCACTGGGTTCCTTCCAGGACAGTGCCTCAGTGCTAGCCCAACCCAGCTCCAGCAGCGGTTCGCACCCCATGCACAATAGTCACCACGTGCTGTGGCGCTAAGTGTGTGCAGGGCTGAGTCGCAGTAACAGGCCATTCTCTGTTTGAAAGCCGTCGCAGTGCCGCTGACGCCACGGCCATGACCTACTTAGGCTGCCGGCTGCCCTCTGTCCTACTGCCAGCATCGCAGGGTACCTGCGACAGCATCTCCTTGCCGGCCGGAAGCAGCCGGACCGGGCCAGTGCCGTCCAGGGTCACCAGAGAGAGGAGTGTTTGCTTCGCTGAGCTAACGACTCAACGTATAATTAAATTTGAAAAAAAAATGCCTTTCTTTTGGACACCAGTGTTTCTACTGGGTCATCGCTACTCACATTACCGAGTACAACAGCAACCACAACAAGACAAAATATTAGTCAGCCGCTTAAAATAGCCCACTGGTTGATTTGGGTGGCTGCAGATGGTGCAGAACTGGTTCTAGGCTGTCATCTGACAGTCCATCACTGACGCAATTGCAGTGAAGCAGTATGAGCGTGCCAGTCAAACATGGAATCAGCGAAGTAAGGTGCGTCGACAAACAGACGTTTCAGAACGGTGTAAAAGAGCTATTGTGTTAGCTTATGTCCATGACTGCACCATGAATGCAAGAATGCAGTTTACTGGATGCACCTGTGGTTTAGGGATAGCCTCGTTGATTAGTAACCGAAGTGTCATTGGTCCTGTGAACGGAACCCGCCAGTGCTTAAATTTTGATTAATAATCAACATAGGCGATCGATGCCTTCCGGCATAAGAAGTCACCCTCACTATGCCATCGGCATTGTCAAACGGAGGGGAAGAGTGGACAGAGGTTCAGTCACTCTCTTATCCTTGGGGTGGCAAACTGCCTCTAAAGGCGGAAGAATCAGTAACGATCAACGACATGAGGATGCAGAAGGCAATGAAAACCACTGCAATAAAGACACATAACGTGTATCCACAGGACACCGGTCCTGTATTAAAAAAGTGTCATGAGGGTCTCTCTATTGGCAGAAGATTACGGAGTAGTCCCTCATTCGGATCTCTAAGAGGGAATTGCTAAGGGGGAGGTTACCATGAGGAAAAGATCGAGTAACCAACGAAAGGATAACGTCCTGCCAGTCGGGACGTGCAATGTGAGAAGCCTGAACGTGGTAGGGAAGCTATAAAATCTGAAAATGTAAATACAGAGGGGCATTCCAGATATCGTAGGGGTCAGTAAAGTGAAATGGAATGAGGACAAGGATTTCTAGTCAGATGAGTATAGGGTAATATCAACAGCAGCAGAAAATGGTATAACAGGATTAGGATTCGTCATGAATAGGAAGGTCGGCCAGAGAGTGTGTTACACTGAACGGTTCAGTGATAGAGTTGTTCTTATCAGAATCGACACCAAACCACGCCGGCCGTAGTGGTCGAGTGGTTCTGGGCGTTACAGTCTGAAACCACGCGACCGCTACGGTCGCAAGTTCGATTCCTGCATCGGGCATGGATGTCTGTGATGTTCTTAGGTTAGTTAGGTTTAAGCAGTTCTAAGTTCTAGGGGACTGATGACCTCAGAAGTTAAGTCCCATAATGCTCAGAGCCATTTGAACCATTTTTGAACACCAAACACCACCACAACGATAGTTCAGGTATACATGCCGACATCGCAAGCTGAAGATGGAGAGATAGAGGAAGTATATGAGGATATTGAGGCGGTAATACAGTGCGTAAAGGGAAATGAAAATCTAATAGTCATGGAGGGAAAGGAGTAGAAGAAAAGGTTACAGGAGTGTATGGCCTTGGGGCAAGGTATGAGAGAGGAGAAAGACTAATTGAGTTCTGTAATAAATTTCAGCTTGTAGTAGCGAATACTCTGTTCAAGAGAACTAGATATACTTGGGAAAGGCCGGGTGATATGGGAAGATATCAGTTCGATTACATCATAGATAGACAGACATTCCGAAATCAGATAATGGATTGTAAGGAGAACTCAGGAGCAGATGTAGACTCAGATCACAATGTAGTAGTGATGAGGAGTAAAAATGGTTCAAATGGCTCTGAGCACTATGGGACTCAACTTCTGAGGTCATTAGTCCCATAGAACTTAGAACTAGTTAAACCTAACTAACCCAAGGACATCACAAACATCCATGCACGAGGCAGGATTCGAACCTGCGACCGTAGCGGTCTTGCGGTTCCAGACTGCAGCGCCTTTAACTGCACGGCCACTTCGGCTGGCAGATGAAGAGTAGGCTGAAGTTTAAGAGATCAGTCAGGAAGGATCAATACGCAAAGAAGTAGAATACAGACCTAAGGAATCACGAGATACGCTTTAAGTTATCTAAGGCTATAGATAAAGCAATAAGGAATAGCTCAGTAGGCAGTACAGTTGGAAAGAAATGGGCATCTCTAAAAAGGGTGATCACAGAAGTTGTAAAGAAAAAGATAGGTACAAAGAAAATAACTGCGAAAACACTGTGGGTAACAGAGGAAATACTTTCGCTGATCGATGAAAGAAGGTGGTACAAAATTGTTCAGGGAAATTCAGAAACAGAGACATAAAAGTCGCTCTGGAATGAAATAAATAGGAAGTGCAGGGAAGGAAAGAGGAAATGTGAAAGAATCGAAAAAGAAGTGATTGACATAAGGACTGAATCAGCATATAGGAAAGTCAGAATAACCTTCGGTGAAATTAAAAGCAAGGGTGGTAACATTAAGAGTGCAACGGGAATTCCACTGCAGAGGAGAGATTGGTTGGGTGGAAACAGTACAATGAAGCCCTCTATGATGTTGTAGAATAAGGAACAGTCTAATGAATACGAAATATGGATTGAGAGTAAATCGAAGAAGGAAGAAAGTAATTAGAAGTAGCAGAAATGAGAACAAGGAAAAACTTTACATCGCGATTGATAGTCACGAAGTAGATCAAGTTACGGAGTTTTGCTACCTAGGCAGCAAAATAAACAATTACGGACGGAGCAAGGAGGACATCAAAAGCAGACTAGCACTGGCAAAAAGGGCGTTCCTGGCCAAGAGAAATCTAGTAGTACCAGACATAAGCCTTAATTTGAGGAAGAAATTTCCGAGAATGTACGTTTGGAGCACAGCTTTGTATGGCAGTGAAACATGGACTGTTGGAAAACCGGATCAGGTAAGAATCGCCCCCAGGGGGTCCACAACTCTTTTGTGGATATGTGCGTAGCGAGCACGGGACCCTGAGCTAATGTGGCCCTTCTTCCTTTCCGGGCTGCATACCTTCCTTTTCCGCATCCTTCCCCATCCCTCATCTTCGCCCCCCCCCCCCTCACCTCTGCCTCTTTTCTTCCCTTTCTCCCCCTCTGGGAGTATGTTTTGTGCCTACGTCCGGAGACAGACGCTCGAAAATGTAACACATTCTTCGCTTTCTCTGCTTGCAAGTCTTTGTCCTTCCTTTGTCCTTCTCTTTTCCTTACCTCTTCTCTTTACCCTTTTCTCTGCTGCGGCGTTTGAGACCTCTCTTCTTTTCTTTCCCTTTCTTTGTTTTTCCCTTTCTCTTTCTTCCTCCCTGTGTGTGTCTGAAGACCAACCCACGCATTTCCATGCGTAGCTGGTGATGGGGTAACGCGTAATTCCCCGCCCCGAGTAGACAGGTAGGACATGTACGTACCCCCTGGTAATAGCCAGCCCCAGGGAGGGGTGATTACCCGAGCTGATACCTTCCGAAAGTGCCAATTGGTCCCTCCATCCGTTTCTCGGCAGGTGTGACCTGAGGTGTGAACAATCACCTAAGGCGGGAGTGCCCTCAGAGAGGGCCCCCACAAGGGAGGAGTGCGCCATCGGAGACGCCGGTAATCATGGGGGATACTTCCGCAATGGTTTCCTCATCTTCTACTATGTCTGCTCACAAGCGTAAGTTCAAGGAGTCTCAGCCACAGACAGTTCTTCCATCGTTGCCACAGTTCCTTGTTGTTTCTCAGTCTGACGAAGGTCACGACTTCTTCACAGTCAACCCTTTCATTATTCAGAAAGGTGTCGACGGAATTGCAGGTCCTGTAAAGCCTTGTGCCAGATTACGAAATGGCACCTTGTTGTTAGAAACAGTCAGTGCCCTCCAGGCACAAAAATTGCTGCGTACTTCACTTCTACACACCTTCCCTCTCTGGGTGGAAGCGCACTGCACTTTAAATTCCTCACGTGGGGTCGTTTATACACGCTCCCTCGACGGATTGTCCGACGAGGAAATTCAACACTACCTGTCTGACCAGGGCGTAATGGCTGTTCATCGAGTCATGAAAAGGGTTAACACAAACATCGTTCCAACCCGTACTGTCTTCTTGACATTTGTCAGAGTTCAACTCCCATCGAACATAAAAGCGGGCTATGAGATAATTACCATTCGCCCATACATCCCAAACCCTACGCGTTGTTATCGGTATCAGCGGTTCAATCATACCAGCCACTCTGGTTCCAGTCCGGCCAAATGTGTTACGTGTGGCAAGGATGCCCATGAGGGCGCTTGTTCACCTCCATCCCCTCATTGCATCAACTGTATTGGTGACCACGCTGCTTCCTCTAGAGATTGCCCCATTTTTAAAGACGAAAAACTCATTCAGGAAATCAGAGTGACGGAAAAGGTGTCGATCTTTGCTGCTCGAAAATTATTCGCCAGTCGAAAGCCCACTGTGCCTCAGACAGGTATATACAGCACTGTCCTTGCCTCTTCTCAGCCAACAAAGGAGGTGGCCACGCAGACTTGTGATCTCACCTTCAGTGCCACGGTCGTCAGATCAGCCAGCGCAAAGACCGCCTGTTCAACCTCCCCACTTTCGCATGTTCACTCTAGGGCTCACCCTTCATTGAGTTCTGCTAAATCTCGGGCCCAAAAGTCAGACACCCGGATTTCCAAAAAAGAGCCTACTCGTGAAGATTTTTTACGTACCCCAACTTCACAACCATCGGTTCCTCCTTCATCTAAACATCCTGTTCCCGAGAAGGCTAATAAGAAACTCAGTTCCTCTCCTTCACCGCCACGGCGTGTCTCATCTACAGCACCACCTGCCGGTAGCCACCCTCGGCCGTCTTTTGGGTCGCTGAGGCGCACTGCTGGCGGCCGATCAACCGGCCGATCGCTGGTGGCAGGAGCTGCTCCTGAACAACCTATGGATCAGGATCTTCTGCCTTCCGCTGAATTCCGTTTCACGCTGTTCGTCGCAAGCTCTGATCAGTCGTTGAGTTGCCGGCAACCTTGGTCACATTCTTCCATTTTCTGTCCACCCTATGTTCATTATCCATTGGAATATCCGCGGCATTCGAGCCAATCGGGATGAACTGTCGATCCTCTTACGATCCTACTCGCTGGCCATTTTCTGTCTTCAGGAAACAAAGCTGCGTCTCCATGACCGCTTTGTTTTCCCCCATTTTCAGTCAGTCTGATTTGATCTCCCCTCTGTTGAAGGGACTCCAGCACATGGAGGACTTATGATTCTTCTCCATGATACTCTCCATTATCACCCAATCCCTTTAAACACTTCCTTCCAAGCAGTCACTGTCCGTCTTTCCCTTTCTGGATACACCTTCTCTCTTTGTACTGTATACATTCCATCGTCCACACCAATGGCACGAGCTGATCTCCTTCATCTTATTGGTCAGCTTCCACCCCCCTATTTGTTGGTTGGGGACTTCAATGCCCACCACTCGCTTTGGGGATCTCCACATCCTTGTCCGCATGGCTCAGTATTGATAGACGTCTTCCACCAAGCGGATCTTGTTTGCCTCAACACTGGGGACCATACATTTTTATCTGCCTCCACGACAAATTTCTCTCATTTAGACCTTTCGGTCGGTACTGTTCCGCTAGCTCGGCGCTTCGAATGGTTCACCCTTGCTGATACACACTCGAGAGACCACTTTCCATGTGTCCTTCGAATGCAACCACAACTGCCATATATGCGCCCGCGACACTGGAAGTTCGCCCAAGCCGATTGGACACTTTTTTCGTCTCTAGCGACATTCGATGACCGTCACTTTCCTAGGGACGACGATGAGATCACTCATATTACAGACGTTATTCTTACAGCTGCGGAACGTTCAATACCTCGCACCTTCGAATTGCCCCGGCGCCCCCCCAGTGCCTTGGTGGAACGAGGCATGCCGTGACGCAATACGTGAGCGGCGACGTGCTCTTCTCGTTTTCAGACACCATCCTACTTTGGCCAACTGTATCCGCTATAAGCACGTCCGTGCGCGATGCCGTCGCGTCATCCGCGATAGCAAGAAAGCAAGCTGGGACTTCTTTACTAGCTCCTTTAACACCTTCACTCCCTCCTCGGAAGTTTGGAGTCGGATTCGACGGTTAACTGGCGCACCTAGTTTCTCCCCGGTCTCTGGGCTCACTGTCGCGCATGATACATTAGTGGACCCCGTCGCAATTTCTATTTCATTGGGTCAAAACTTTTCTGAGATCTTGAGCTCTTCAAATTACCCGCCAGCATTTCTCCCGAAGAAACGTGCAGCGGAAGTGCAATCTCTTGCTTTCTCCTCTCAAAATCGCGAAAACTACAATACTGTTTTCTCCATGCGGAAACTTGCGCTCTCTTCTTCTCGCTGCTCCGCCCCAGGACCGGATGATATCCACATACAAATGTTGTTCCATTTATCATACCATAGTCTGCGTTACCTCCTTCGCCTTTATAATCCAATTTGGACCGACAGTACTTTTCCCAGATGATGGCGGGAAGCTATCGTCGTCCCTGTCCCGAAACCTGGGAAGGACAAACAATCTCCCCTCTAGCTATCGTCCCATTGCTCTCACGAGTAGTGTGTGTAAGATTTTGGAGCGTCTGGTGAATTGCCGTTTAGCCTGGTGGCTGGAGTCCCGCAGTCTTTTAACACCTGCCCAATGCGGTTTCCGAATGCATCGTTCTGCAGTTGACCATCTTGTTGCTCTCTCCACTTATATCATGAACAATTTTCTCCGGAAACGCCAAACAGTAGCAATATTTTTTGATCTGGAGAGAGCATACGATACCTGTTGGAGGACAGGCATCCTCCGCACACTGTTCTCTTGGGGCTTTCGAGGTCGGCTGCCCCTTTTTCTTCGTGAATTTATGGCAGAGGGCACATTTAGAGTGCGGGTGAACACTACTCTCTCCCGTACTTTCTCCCAAGAAAATGGGATACCCCAGGGCTCCGTGCTAAGTGTTGTACTGTTTGCCATTGCCATAAATCCAATTATGGATTGTCTCCTTCCTGATGTCTCGGGCTCCCTCTTTGTGGACGATTTTGCGATCTATTACAGCTCTCAACGGACCAGCCTTCTTGAACGACGTCTTCAAGGATGTCTCGATCGCCTCCACTCTCGGAACATCGAAACAGGCTTCCGCTTTTCTCCCAGTAAGACCGTTTGTGTTAATTTTTGGCGTCGTACGGAGTTTCTTCCACCTTCCTTACATCTAGGACCTGTCAACCTTCCGTTTTCGGACGTCGCTAAATTCTTGGGTCTTATGTTTGACAGAAAACTGTGCTGGTTCTCCCACGTTTCCTATCTTTCAGCTCGCTGTCTGCGATCCCTCAACGCCCTCCGTGTCCTGAATGGTACCTCCTGGAGAGCGGACCGAGTGGTCCTTCTCCGCCTCTATCGCGCCTTAGTGTGCTCGAAATTGGACTATGGAAGCATAGTTTACTCCTCTGCTCGGCCGTCTATTCTTCGGCGTCTCGACTCTATCCACCACTGTGGATTACGTTTAGTGTCTGGAGCTTTTTACGCCAGCCCTGTGGAAAGCCTATATGCCGAGACTGCTGAACCTCCGCTGTCCAATCGGCGAGCTGTCCTTCTGAGTCGTTATGCTAGCCATCTGTCTTCCATGCCTGCTAATCGCGCCCATGACATTTTTTTCGACGCCTCCTTGGATTTAGGGTATGCAGGCCGCCCTTCCTCCCTACTACCACCACCGGGAGTCCGCTTCCGTCAACTGCTCCGTTCTCTTTCCTTCGGCTTTCCTAAAACTTTGTTGACAACTTGGGGTACAGCACCGCCTTGGCTCCGTCTCCGGACCTGCCTGCTCCGTGACCTTTGTCAGTTTCCCAAGGATGGTACCCCTTCACTAGTTTATCGTCGGGCATTTGCTGCTCTATGTGCACAAATGAAGGAAGCCCCATTTATTTACACTGATGGCTCAAAAACATCGTTTGGTGTAGGGAGTGCCTATATTGTTGACGACACCCCAACTCGATGTCGGCTTCCCGACCAGTGTTCGGTTTATACTGCGGAGCTTTACGCTGTTCTCCAGGCTGTCCACTACATCCGTCGCCATCAGCAGATACAGTATGTTATCTGTTCAGATTCTCTCAGCTCTCTCCTCAGTCTCAAAGCTCTCTACCCTGTCGACCCTCTGGTCCACCGGATTCGGGACTGCCTCCACTTGCTCCACTTGGGGGGCGTCTCTGTGGCGTTCCTCTGGATCCCGGGACCCGTTGGTATCTGTGGAAATGAGGCGACCGACATAACAGCCAAGGCTGCGGTCTCTCTTCTTCGGTCAGCTATTCGCACGATTCCCTTCGCCGATCAACGGAGTGTTTTATGTCGTCGTGTTGTTCTTTTATGGCTCGCACATTGGTCGACTCTTCCCAATAATAAATTGCGGGACATGAAAGCTCTTACCTGTGCTTGGACCTCTTCCTCCCGAGCGCGTCGTCGGGAGGAGGTAATTTTAACTAGACTCCGGATAGGGCGCTGTCATTTTAGCCATCGACATCTTTTAAGTGGCGATCCTCCCCCACGCTGTCCCCACTGCTCTCAGCTGTGGACGGTAAGACACCGTTTACTTGAGTGCCCCTATTTTACTCCGTTACGCGCCCGTCTACAGCTGTCGCCTGATATATCTTTCATTTTAGCAGATGACACGCGCTCAGCCGATCGCGTTCTCGAGTTTATTAGTGCAAGTAAGATGACGTCAATCATTTGAAGCTCTTTTTGGGGGCAACCAACCCCCTTCTATAGTGGTTTTTTAAGCTTTCCTTCTGGTTTTAGTTTCTCCAAATTTTTTGAGTTTCGTTCCCATTGCTGCTGGTTTCCAGTTTCGTTTTTTTTTTTTTTTTTTACCTTTTCCTAAGTCACAGACTGGGCGCTAATGACCGTAGCAGTTTTGCGCCCTAAAACCATAACAAAAAAAAGGTAAGAATTGAAGCATTTGAGATGTGGTGCTACAGACTAATGTTGAAAACTGAGTGGACTGGTAAGATAAGGAATGAGAGGGTTCTGCGCAGAACCGGAGAAGAAAGGGATATGTGGATACATTGACAAGGAGAAGGGCAGGATGATGAGACATCTGTTAAGACATCAGGGAATGACTTCCATGGTACTGGAGGGTGTTGTAGAGGGCAAAAACTGTAGACTGGAATACATCCAGCAAATAATTGAGGACGTAGGTTGTAAGTGCTACTCTGAGATGAAGGGGTTGGCACAAGAGAGGAGTTCGTGGCAGGGCGCATCAAACCAGTCAGAAGACTGATGACTCAAAAAATAAAAAATAAATAAATAAATAAAAGCCGATGGTATAGTGTGTCTACAAGGAAAAGTATACCAGTAACGGCCTTGTAGCGCGGCATAGAAGAATGATCGAAAAAATATTATTAGTGATGAAGACCGGTGACGAGTGTCACCCCTTCTCAGTGACAATTGTTTTCATATCAGACAGTATTGCTGCTGTCGGTGAATGGAGGTCAGTTCATCCACTTTCTGAGAGAATATTGCGAAGGGAACAGCATGCAGTTTACTGTCAAAGTTGTTTGTGCACTGTATTCGAATATTAAGTTTAGTACTTTTTAGTCGTTCATCCAAATATTAACAGTGTGTTTACATTTCGCGGCGTGCAGTTGTAGCCGTAATGGTTCTTAAGTTCTGACAAAGTTGTTTGTGCATTGTAATACAGCTATTACATACAGTAGTCTCCATTGGTGTCTCGCGCTGTTTGTGGCTAAATAACGGTTTAATAAACTTTTGCAAACGTGCGCTCACTGTGTTTTTTTAAAGAGTTGTCTGTGTGTTGAAATCGTTTAGTAAATTTCGTGCGGTAGTTTTCAGCTAACGTTTCTTATTGTTTGCAGTGCAATATTTCAGTAAAATTTTCTTTAACTGTTTTAACTTCACTGAGTGTTCCAGTGACCACTTGAATTTTTGGTTTTAGCTGAGAAATTGTGTGAAGTTTTGGTGGTATTGGTATTAGTTGTGGTTTAGCAGTATTAATAAAAGTTTTTGCTTTCTTAGCAGAGAGAGAATTTCTAGATCACAATTGTTAGTTCTATAAATAGTTCAACCGGTGCAACGGAACTCAGGTAACCTTACGTTTAGTTTTTTCAGTAATAGTAAGATTATACCACGCGTGAGAATGTGGGCTTTGTCGTTGGTTTGTGAGTAGTGGGTTACGGTGTGGGATTTGTTCGAAGTATTTACATTGGGGGGGGGGGGGGGGGTCGGATGCAGTGCAGAAATCAGTAGGCATTCTATTCTAGAGAGATCCTCTCCTGGGAATGCAGCTAGGAGGAGGAGGTATTTAGAAAGCTGTGCATATATGCAATAGATTTTACCAACTGTCAGAGTTCAGTGGAGAGAAGCCTCTTGTAGCTGTATGTGTAGGAAACATGCAGCAGTTTTCAGCAGTTAGGAAGCCTAAGTCAGCTGCAATGTCTAACAGAAAGAAGGAGGTTCTGCAGCTAGGTAGTTCACACTGTAGATGTGAGGCCCAGAAGTTGCAGTAAGTGTTGGCGAGTGAGTACCAAGCCACCAGCATTGTCAATCCTAGTGCAGGGTTGGCTCAGGTGACTGACAGCATAGAGGAGTTATGTAAGAATTTTACGATAGAGGATCAGGTAGTGATTGCGGGCGGAGCCGAGAATAGTCTTGATAGGGACGGGGAATATGATGTAGATGGTGACCTGGTAAAGATACCCACTCAAACTGGTGGAACTAATGTGCACTTCGTGCCACTGTTTCAGCGCCATGATCGGCCTCATCTTCATGCTGCTGTTATGCGTGTTAAGATGGGGCTGGGGAAGTCGCTGATAGCAGAGGGCATGGCTCACATTGCAGTGGTGCCAGTTGAGTCTATCAATAGATCGGGTTTCATTAGGTATGGCCTGCACTTCAATACGTATAGGAAGGAGAGGCTGCCAAAGCTTATAGGTGACAGTGTAGTGGTTGGTGGTGGGATCACTCATGGAAAAATTCCTGTAGTAGTTGGTGTTAGAGCTGCACCTTTTTTAGATTGAAGTCAGCAAACAGGTACAGTTGCTTAAAGGAAGTTGACTCTTGACATTATTGGTATATCGGAGCACCATTTAAATAATTTGACAATTCAGAGGCTTCCTTTACCAGGATACAGATTAGCTCGCTGTTTCTCAAGTAGTTTCTTGTGGAGTGGGGCAGTGGCCATGTACGTAAAAAACAGTATTCCATTTGAGTTTGTAGATTATCATGGCACTGTACTGAACAGGTATTTGAATGTTGGGCAGGGGCAGTTGAATTTAGTGAAACTAAACTTATACTTGTTGTTGTTTATCGGTCCCGTGACTGACTTCAGAGGATTTCTGCTCAAGCTAGAGAGGGTTCTTGGTTCACTCTACAGGAAGTACCAAAAATTAGTTATATGTGGTGACTTCAGTGTTAATTTTGGTATGTGATTGTGCAAGAAAAAGGATGTTGGCAGGGCTCCTAAACTCATATGATCTGCTGCAGCCTTTTTTTCTTTTGAGTCAAGGTGCAGGGGAACAGTAGCACAGCCAGACAATGTTTTTATTCATTTTTCATTACTAGAGGGGCATTCTGTCATTATAAGGGTCAATGGCCTTACAGACCATGATGCACAAATTTTAGCTCCAAAAGACGTTTGTACTCAAACAAATGTCACATATAATTACAAACAATGTAGGAAGGCTAATCTAATGGCAACAGAGGTTTTTAAAACTCGATAAGACTCGGGAGTGGTAGAATGATTATTATGTGGATAACATAGACGACAAATATAATGCTTCCCTTCCCACATTTCTCATATTCTTTGAGAATTGCTTTCTATTAGAACGTTCTAAACGGTGTATTGGCAGTAAAAGGCAGCCTGGGTGGCTGACTAGTGTGATAAGGATATCATGTGGGAATTATATCAAAATATTAGAAGCAGACACAATCAAGCTACAGGAGCTCATTACAAACGGTATTGTAAGGTGCTCAAAAATGTTATTATGAAGGCAAAGAGTATGTGGTACGCAAATAGAATAGCTAATTCACAGGATAAAATTAAAATCATATGGTCAGTTGTGAAGGAGCACAAGGTCGACAATATAAATTCAGTTCGTAGTAAAAATATACCTGTTACTGATAAGATATATGTACAACAATCACTTTATGAGCATTGCTGGTGAAGTAAATACGAATTTACATTCTACAGGGAATCCTATAACTTTCTTGGAAAATGACTTTCCGTAATTGATGTCTGAAAGTGTCATGGGCCCTCTTCTGTCCCTGGTTTACATAAATGATCTAGTTGACAATCTGAGCAGCCCCCTTGGATTTTTTGCAGATGAGTATCAATTTCAATTACAAAATAATCAAGAGAGAATTTCTGCATGGTGCGAAAAGTGGCAATTAGCACTAAAAAGTGCGAGGTCATCCACATGGGTACTAAAAGAAATCCGATAAATCTTGGGTATACGATAAATCGCACAAATCTAAGGGCTGTCAATTCGACTAAATACCTAGGAATTACAATTATGAGCGACTTAAATTGGAAAGGCCACACAGATAATATTGTGGGGAAGGAGAAACAAAGACTGCGCTTTGTTGACAAAACACTTAGAAGATGCGACAAACACACTAAAGAGACAGCCTACATTACACTTGTCCGTCCTCTGCTGGAATATTGCTGCGCGCTGTGGGATCCTTACCAGGTTGGATTGACGGAGGACATCGAAAAAGTGCAAAGAAGGGCAGCCCGTTTCGTGTTATCGCGCAATAGGGGTGAGAGTGTCACTGATATGATTCGCGCGTTGGGGTGGCAGTCACTGAAATAAAGGCGGTTTTCTTTGCGGCGAGATCTATTTACGAAATTTCAATCACCAACTTTCTCTTCCGAATGCGAAAATAGGCCGCATCTCGTGGTCGTGCGGTAGCGTTCTCGCTTCCCACGCCCGGGTTCCCGGGTTCGATTCCCGGCGGGGTCAGGGATTTTCCCTGCCTCGTGAAGGCTGGGTGTTGTGTGCTGTCCTTAGGTTAGTTAGGTTTAAGTATTTCTAAGTTCTAGGGGACTAATGACCATAGATGTTAAGTCCCATAGTGCTCAGAGCCATTTGAACCATTTGAATGCGAAAATATTTTGTTAACGCCCACCTACGTCGGGAGAAATGATCATCATAATAAAATAAGAGAAATCAGATCTCGAAAGGAAAGATTTAGATGTTTCTTTCTCCCACGCTCCATTCGAGAGTGGTATGATAGAGAAGTATGAAAATGGTTCAATGAATCCTGTGCCAGGTACTTAAGTATGAATTGCAGAGTAACCATGCCTCAGCGATTCAGGTAAATGTACCGTACATGCAACTACAACTGAGGGGTATCTGTTGAATGGCCAAACAAACGCGTGGATCGTGAAGCATAGCAGCAGCCTTGCCAGTAATTACAGAGGCGACTCTCTGGGTGACTGAATAATCAGGTAACATCAGCCAACACGGCCTCGGTTTTTGTTTTATTTTATTTTGTTTTGGGCATCGTTTTGGCGTGCTGGTACTGCGAAGGCTGAGGGCATGCAGCTCTACTTACGTTTAAATAATCGTCTTCGGTAAAATAATCCGGTGGTAAAATGGTAACCCATTCGGATCTCCTATCGGGGACTACTCAGAAGGATGTTGTCATCGGGAAAAACGAAAGTGGCATTCTATGGATCAGAGCCTGTAATGCTAGATCCCTTAATCGGGCAGGTAGGTTAGGAAATTTATAAAAGGTATATTACTATTGTCTATTGTCAAACCACAATTTATGAAAGATGTTCGTATTTTATTAATAGGATTAAGTAGGAATAATTAATATTTGTCATTTTGGAAATAATTGTGGTAGTAGGGAAGGTCTGCACCAAAGTATTGTTGGCGGGAGAGACCGCACATTGATATAATTTTAAAAAGGGCGGGAGAGACCGGGTATGGATACGTTTTAAGAAAGGCTGCGCATTGATATATTTTCTAATGGTGGCAGGGATTGTCTGCACCAGAAAGTATTGCTGGCGGGAGAGACCGCACTTTTGCGTTGGTAGGAAGTCAGTAGTAAGCGAGATGTGAAGCGAGTCGGTTGCAGGTCTGAAGCGAGGGGTTGAGAGGAGCGGTGAGCCCGCCAACCACCAGCTATGATTTACAAGAGATTATGAACGGATGTACGGAGATATCAGCTAACTATTATCGTAAGAGGAACTAATGTTACTGAATTATTTTTTTGAGCAACTCAAGACTACTGAAGGAATGTTTGCCCAATACTAGTTTTAAGATAATTGTAAAAAGTAAGTCCCATTTGAACGTTTGTAAAATCATTTCATGACAAACAGTAAATATCTGAAGAATCGTTTTCTGAATATAATTAAATTTTGCCAACAATATTACCTTACTGATTATAATCCATCCCAGAAACCATCAAAGTAAAACTTAACAAAATTTTATTGTTTTTAATAAAAAGTTTAACTATGAATTACGTAACTTCAGTCAAATTAATAAAAGAATAACGTCAGCTTTGCTGTTGAAGAATAATGTCAGCTTTGGTAATAAATACAGCCACTTATTATGACAGCCCACCAGCAGCTAATAGAGTATAGTAAAACGGAGTAAGTAAATGCATGTCGCAGTTCGATGTAGCAGTCAGATGGCGTTCCAGCAACAGCAAAAAGGTAAGGAACAGTTTTGGGTTATTGCTGGTAACGACTGAGGGCCACGACGACGACACATTCTGTTTCGTCGAAATAATCAGCAAATCACTTTTAATAAGCAGAATTTAAATTTGTATGCGAAGATTGCTCTCATTATTATTGAGGAAGAGAATTAATTTCAAAGGGAAGATTTCATTTGTTATTATTAAGCAAGAGATAGAAATCTTAAGGGAAGGTTTCATAGGTTATTGTAGAAGGGAAGGTTGCGTAACAAAAAAGATATAGAGGAGACGCGAAGGTTTCAAGGGAAATATGAGTTCAATGTAATGGAAATTAATAAAATTCGGTGGCAGGAGGAACAAGGCTATTGGTCAGGCTAGTATAGGGTTATACGTAAATACCAAATCAAGTAGGGATAATGCAGGAGAAGGTTATTTATGAATAAGAAAACAGGAATGCGAGTAAGCTATTATGAACAGCATAGTAAACGCATAATCGTAGCCAAGATAGACAAGAAACCAAGCCCCACCACAGTAGTACACGTATGTTTCAACTACACTACTGGCCATTAAAATTGCTACACCAAGAATAAATGCAGATGATAAACGGATATTCGTTCGACAAATATATTATACTAGAACTGAAATGTGATTACATTTTCACGCAATTTGGGTGCATAGATCCTGAGAAATCAGTACCCAGAACAACCACCTCTGGCCGTAATAACGGCCTTGATACGCCAGGGCATTGAGTCAAACAAAGCTTGGATGGCGTGTACAGATACAGCTGCCCATGCAGCTTCAACACGATACTACAGTTCATCAAGAGTAGTGACGGGCGTATTGCGACGAGCCAGTTGCTCGGCCACCATTGACCAGACGTTTTCAATTGGTGAGAGATCTGGAGAATGTGCTGGCCAGGGCAGCAGTCGAACATTTTCTGTATCCAGAAAGGTCCGTACAGGCCTGCAACATGCGGTCGTGCATTATCCTACTGAAATTTATGGTTTCGCAGGGATCGAATGAAGGGTGGAGCTGAAATGTAGCTTCCACTGTTCAAAGTGCCGTCAATGCGAACAAGAGGTGACCGAGACGTGTAACCAATGGCACCCCATACCATCACGCCAGATGATACGTCAGTGTGGCGATGACGAATACACGCTTCCAATGTGCGTTCACCGCGATGTCGCCAAACACGGATGCGCCCATCATGATGCTGTAAACAGCACCTGGATTCATCCGAAAAAATGACGTTTTGCCATTCGTTCACCCAGGTTCGTCGTTGAGTACACCATCGCTGGCACTCTTGTCTGTGATGCAGCGTCAAGGCTAACCGCAGCCATAGTCTCCTAGCTGATAGTCCATGCTGCTGCAAACGTCGTCGAACTGTTCGTGCAGATGGTTGTTGTCTTGCAAACGTCACCATCTGTCGACTCAGGGATCCAGACGTGGCTGCACGATCCGTTACAGCCATGCGGATAAGATGCCTGTCATCTCGACTGCTAGCGATACGAGGCCGAAGGGGTCCAGCACGGCATTCCGTATTACCCTCCTGAACCCACCGATTCCATATTCTGCTAACAGTCATTGGATCTCGACCAACGCGAGCAGCAATGTCGTGATGCGATGAAACGGAATCGCGATAGGCTACAATCCGACCTTTATCAAAGTCGGAAACGTGATGGTACGCATTTCTCGTCCTTACACGAGGCATCACAATAACGTTTCACCAGGCAACGCCGGTCAACTGCTGTTTGTGTATGAGAAATCGGTTGGAAACTTTCCTCATGTCAGCACGTTGTAGGTGTCGCCACCGGCGCGAACCTTGTGTGAATGCTCTGAAAAGCTAATGATTTGCATATCACAGCCATCTTCTTCCTGTCGGTTAAATTTCGCGTCTGTAGCACGTCATCTTCGTGGTGTGGCAATTTTAATGGCCAGTAGTGTAGTTAAGCAGATGATGAAGAGATTGAAGAAATGTACGTTCAGGTAAAAATAAATTATTCGGATATTTAAGGGAGATAAAGTTTAATTGTGATGGGAGACTGCATTTAGATAGGAAGAAAAGGAACAGAAGGGAAAACAGTAGATGAATATGACCACGGGAAACGAATGAAAGAGGAAGCCACCTGGTGGAATTTTGGTTATGACTCGGGAAAGATGGTAGTATACGACGGAAGAGACCTGGGGATGTCGGAATGTTTCAGACTGATTACATAAAGGGAAGGCAGAGATTTAGTAATCAGGTTGTAAACTGTAAGACGTTTTCAAGCCCAGATGTGGAGTCTGACTATAATTGATTCGTTGTGAACTGTTGATTCAAACTGAAGAAATTACAAAAAAATGTAGAAAATTAAGGAGATGAGACATGGATAAGTTGAAAGAACGAGAGGTTTTTGAGAGTCTCACAGGGAGCATTAGTCAACGATTGAATACAACAAGGTAAAGGAATACAGCAGAAGACGAACGGGTAGTTTTGAGAGATGAAACAGTGAATGCAGCAGAGGATCAAAAAGGTTATAAAGATAAGGCCTAGTAGAAGTCCTTGCGTATCACCGGAGATACTGAACTGAATTGATGAAAGGAGAAAATGTAAGAATGCAGCTAATAAATCAGGCGAAAGGGAATAGAAACATCTAAAAAATGAGAATGATATGAAGTATAAATGGCTATGGGAGAATGACTACATGACAAACGTAAGGATGTGGAAGCATACATCGCCAAGAGGAAAATTGATACCGCTTGTAGAATAGTTAAAGATACCTTCAGAGAAAAGAGAAGCAGCTGTATGAATATCAAGAGCTCGGATGGAAAAAAAATTATTAAGCAAAGAAAGGAAAGCTGGAAGGTGGAAGGTGGAAGGAGTATATAGAGGGGTTTTACAAGGGAAAAGAATTGCAGGCAATGTTATAGAAAGTAAGAGGACGTAGATGAAGAAGAGATGGGAGATACGATACTGGGAGAATAATTTCACAGAGCTCTGTTATATATAAGTCAAAACAAGGCCTCTAGGTTACACAACATTCCGCCAGAAGTACTGATACCCTTGTGAGAGACAGTCATGAAAAAACTATTTCAGCTGGTGTTCAAGATGAATGAGACAGGAGAAATACCGTCTGTCCTAAAGAAGAATGTAATAATTCCAGTTCCAAAGAAAGCAAATGCTAACATGTGACTAAAAGAAGGGATCGGCTGATAGGAGACATTCTGAGATAACAAGGGATCACCAATTTGTCTTGGAGGGAAGTGGGGAGCGGGGGGATAAAGATTACAGAGGCAGACCAAGAGATTAAAAATCTAATCGTTACTCGGAGTTGAAGAAACCTGCACAGAGCAGAGTAGAATGGAGAATTGCATCAAACTAGTCTTTTGTCTGAAACGGTAACAAAATGTAATACCGAGACATTTCCAGCACCCTTGTAAAAGAGATATACGGATAAATAAAACTACTACTGCTACTATTACTAGTACTACTTCGATTGAGATTCTCACAGACATGTTTGCTAGGATTATCGCAGCCACGGAAGTAGTACGACAAACTCTGGGAATTCTTGAGCGCGTAAGATGGCTCTGAGCACTATGGGACTCAACTGCTGTGGTCATAAGTCCCCTAAAACTTAGAACTACTTAAACCTAACCAACCTAAGGACATCACACACATCCATGCCCGAGGCAGGATTCGAACCTGCGACCGTAGCGGTCGTGCGGTTCCAGACTGTATAGCCTTTAACCGCTCGGCCACTCCGGCCGGCAAGCGCGTAAGACAGTCGACTGCGCATCACTGTACACACTGCCATGATGATGGTGAGCGTTTACCTGTAAGGCAACAGTTTTTCATTTTTTACGTGCTGCACTGTACACGACAGAACAGAACACGCTGGGATCAAAGTGTACTTGGTTCGTATGAGGGTTGTTGAATTACTCGTTGCTCTGTGTTGTGCATTGTACGTTTTGGTTATTACATGTTACAGGCACTTTCACTGTTGTGAAAACATTTTCACAGAAACAAGGGTGACTGCGTTAACAAATCGAGTAAATCGTGGTTACATTATATCTTAAAACGGGCAGCTGGAGTCAGGGTGTCCTTTATAGCAGAACATTCAGAAGGTATGTCAACAGTCTTTGAAAGTTTGTACCTGAAGATATGGTTCACCTTGTATAGTTCTCTTTATTCTGCTCCATCACGTTGCGTTACTGCTGTTTCTGACACTTTAAATCGCAGGTTTGTTTGCGGTGCATGGCCGTATAAATCATACAGCACTGTAATTAAAGTCTTGTTAGTTGTGTGGCTTTTTTTCTGATTTGTGTTTCCAGTATCGAAAAATCCATTTCTAGGTGTGTTTCTGCTGTAGGGGCTTGTAAAATATATCGAAGTACCTTGTTTTGGACCGATTGTAATTGTCACATTTGGTGTTTTGATACGACGACTTGTTGCAAGATCTGGGAACTGTCACCACGAGTATTATCTGAATTGTACGGAAATCACTAAATCTGATGTGAATATCATAACAATTTCAGAAAAAATTGATTAGTTCAGGAGAAAGTCCTTCACAAACTGAGCAAGTCAATAGGGCGTTTTTTCACCTCTTGCCCTTATACAAGCAGTTATTCGGGTTAGCATTGGTAGAAAGAGTTGCTAGATGTCCTCCTGAGCAAAATTGTGCCAAATTCTGTCCAGTTGAAGCGTTACATCTTCAAAATCCCGATCTGGCTCTAGGGCGCTGCCCATAAAGCTTGAAATGTTCTCAATTGGGGTGAAACACGGCGACCTTGCTGCCCAAGGCAGGGTTAGACAAGCATTAAAACAACCATCTGAAACTCTCGCCATTTGTAGGCGGGCACTATCTTGCTGAAATGTAGGCCCATGATGGCTTGCCATGAAGTGTAAAAGAACGAGGTGTAGAATATCGTCGAAGTACCTCTGTGCTGTAAGGGTGCCGCATATGAAAACCAGAGGGATCCTTATATGAAAAGAAATGGCACCACAGACCATCATAACTGGTTGTCGCCGGCCGCGGTCGCCGAGCGGTTCTAGGCGCTTCAGTCTGCAACCACGCTGCTGCTGTTGTCGCACGTTCGAATCCCGCCTCGGGCATGAATGTGTTTGCTGTCCTTAGGTTAGTTAGGTTTAAGTACTTGTAAGTATAGGTGACTGATGACCTCAGATGTTAAGTCCCATAGGGCTCAGAGCCATTTGAACCATTTCAACTGGTTGTCAGGCCGTATGGCGGGTGACAGTCAGATTGGGGTCCTACCACTGTCCGGGGCGTCTGTAGACACATCTTAGGCCTGAAATCTCATTTACTGGAGTAGAATTGTCTTCACTCATGAGCCCAGCTTTGAATTGAGCATCGACGACCAGTATATACGTCTCTGGAGATTTCTTAGACAACGGTGGGGTACTGTGCCGATTGTCACCTGTCATACAGCCCGACAACCAGAAGTGATATTCAGCTGTACTGTTCCTTTTCACAGCACGACATCTTTGGTCGTCATCCGCTGAGCCCTTACAGCACAGTAGTACGTCGACGACATTCTATGCCCCGTTTTGTAGCCCTTCGTGGCAAGGCATCCGGGGCTAACAATTCAGCAAGATAACGCGCACCCACTCACGGAGAGAGTTTTTACTGCTTGTATTTTGACCAGCAGTGTCACCGGATCTCTCCCCAATTGAAAACGTTTCTAGCATGAAAGGCAGGTCACTCCAGCCAGCTCGTGATTTTGACGATATAACGCGCCACTGGACAAAGTTTGGCACTATATCCCTCAGGAGGACATCCGTCAACCGTATCAATAAATTCAGAGACGTATAACTGCTTGCATGAGGACTAGAGGTGCATCAGCGCGGTTCTGAAGTTCTTTCTCTTGAATAAATCATTCAATTTTTCTTTAATTGTAATCATTTGTTTTTCTGTGCATGTATATCACATCTACCGTATTCCAGCCCATTCGGATAATTTCTTCTTTGTACTTCGTTTTTTTGTCTTAGCACGTATTTAACAGATTTTGAGGGAGCGATGATTTTTTCCTGTATTCGGAGATTCGATCTTAGTTGCGGCGATTTTTATGAGATAGACTGCTATCATTATGTCTGTATTTAATTTCATATTCTGCACCAAGATATGGTAAATGCACTCTATCGATGCAGTTTCGAAATATCCTTAAAGCGTTGCCGACTTGGCGTATTAAGCGCATTCCCATATACATTTCGATACATGGATACTCTGGTATGAGGGGATATTGTTTATGTAGAATGAGAAGAGCGATAACGAAAGTAATGATCCTTTTGGTATACCAGCATTTACATTTTTTGTAGTGATCTTCCATTGTCTAGCGTCGTATTTAAATAACGAGACGTACTGCCCATCTCGCACTTGTGGTTACGACGAACAGCGAGCTGTTTATGTATACCGCAAACTACTGTTGGCAGTAGTTATTCTGGCGATCAGAGTGTACATTTCCTCGTCGCTGGACGCGAGGGATATGAAAATAACATAAATTTACCCGGACTTGCAGCTGAACTACTTGTACGATAGTTCAGACTCAGCTAACTCCTTTCTGTATCTCAAACCACACCTGCAACCACATAGACACAAATCTGGTTGCCCAACACACTATTGAAACCAGGGGTCGATTGTGATGCTGAGCGAGTACGACCGAGCTAATCATTAACTTTTGTACTTCAACTTGAATTGGCGTCTGAGGGCAATAAGCTTTGTCACCCTGCTTCTCAGCGTGCAACACTGTCTAGCCACAACAGCAAGCAACGCCACAGCAGCACCGCTTGTCGATATGTGATGGTCTGTTTGCTTGTTCAGTCGCTTCCGTTTGCAGCATTCACGCTTCTCTGTCGAGGATACTATTAAGAGGATGGCGGAGGAATGCGCTAACCTAAGGCGGTAGTTTTCGGTATAGTACTTTATATTTTTGGTTAAATCAAAATGTAAGAATAGAAACGGGTGAGAAAATAAAATTTGTCAAGTAGCATTTTGTAACGGTACCCTAGAAATACTTGTTTAGCAGCAAGTTTCACGTCGTTAAATACAACAGCATATGTGACCAGATTAACCCTTACTGAATTGAGGGTTCGTGCGTTCATTCACTGAACTGTACATGTGCGATGAACGACATATACTACTTCCACACATTAACAGAGAAAACGGGTACCAATGCCCAATCTAAACTATCATACTGGTCCAACGAAATGAGACAGCCACCAAAGACATGAAAATGGTCAAGAGTTATTTGATTTGATATAACAAGCTGGAGAATGAGAGCAACAGGGTTCAAAGTGTCGTATACTTTCCCCCGTTCGAAACAGAAGCTTGTCCTCGTCACTAATTTCTCGTTTCTCGCACGTTGAAGTAAAACTGGGACAGCTTTAGGAGACTTTTGCAGCTGAGGTTGTGCAACGAACCTTAGCTTCTATCATATACATTTATCAACGAATGCTGAGAAAAAAAGATACAGATTCGAATAAAGCACGAATTGTTATCAAAAGCTTTCTATCAGCAATGTTACACAATCAAACATGACATTGATAAGCAGATGTATCCCACGCCTCTCTACTATTTTGCTCGTTTGAGGTTCATGGATGTAAGTAACAACTGTGAACGTAGGGGACAATAGCAGACATGATCAAAACGTAACGTCTGCTTTGAATACAAATAACTGATATTAAACTGCCGCTAATTTTACCGAACTGCTATGACGATGTTAGTCATACGGTGACCATAACAGCACTGCACGATGGTGGCTGGGTGTAGAATATTCTTACAGCGATAATTTTATTGTTATGAATTTTAGGCATAAAATTTGTTTAGAAAGTGGATAATGTCCACTGATTACTACTGTGACAACAAAATTTTTCAGAATTTATATAATTTCTTTGGTGGTGTACTTATACAACACTCATGCCATCACAAATGACTTTATTACCGTAATAATCAAGAAGAGCCGTTTTTCGCTTGTGAAATGGCACAGTGTTACTTTAAATATGAATGAAATTAGCCATAGGTAACTGCAGGATACCATTCAAGCATTCGCCGTATAGTGTCCACGAGAACCTCGGGAAACAAGACTTCAGGCTGCTGATCGCTGATTTCAAACCGTAATGGATAACGACACTGTGGCATCGCATTGACTGGAGTGGAATTTCCCTCAGTGATGAGTCCCGCTTCGAATTGAGCCCCGATCAGTGACAATGTGGGTGGAGACGCCTTGGACAACTGTGGGACACTAACCCGACCGTCCTCCATCATATGGTCCAACAACCAGGAGTGATTGTCCGAGTTGCCATCCCTCCTCATACAACATGAGCCCCAATCAGTGAAGTCGTGGGTGGAGACGCCCTGGACAGCTGTGGGATACCAACCCAACTGTCCTCCACCATACAGCCCAACAACCAGGAGTGATCGTCCAAGGTGCCAAACCTTTTCATACTAATTGAGCCCTGATCAGTGAAGATGTGGGCGGAGATGCCATAGACAGCTGTGGGATACCAACCCAACCATCCTCCTTCGTATGGCCCAACAACTAGGAGTGAATGTCTGGGGTGCCATCCCTCTTCATACGAATTGAGCCCCACCCTGAAGAGCTATGGGATACCAACCCGACCGTCCTCCATTGTACAGCCCAACAACCAGTAGTAAACGTCCGGGGTGCCGTCTCTCTTTATACGAATTGAGCCCCGATCAGTGGAGACTTGGATGGAGATGCTCTGGACAACTGTGGGATACCAACCTGACTGTCCTCCATCACACAGCCCAACAACCAGGAGTGAACGTCAAGGGTGCTACCTCTCTTCATACGAATTGAGACCCTATCAGTGAAGACGTGGGTGGAGACGCCCTGGACAGCTGTGGGATACCAACCCGACTGTCCTCCATCATATGGCCTAACAGCCAGAAGTGATCACCCGTGGTGCCATCCCTCTTCATACGAATTGTGCCCTGATCAGTGATTACGTGGGTGGAAATGCCCTGGACAGCTGTAGGAAACCAACTCAACTATCCTCTATTATACGGCCCAGAAACCAGGAGTGATCGTCTGGGGTGCCATATCTCTTCATAGCAGGACTCCTTGATTGTTATTCGTGGCACTATTACGGGACAGAGGGTCGTCGATGATATTCTACACCTCGCTTTGTTGCTCTTGGTGGCATGCTACTCTGTGCTTATATTTCAGCACGATGGTGACCACCCTAACATGGCGAGAGTTTCCACTCCTTGTCTTCGTGCTTGCCAAATCCTACCTTGGTCAGTAAGTGAGCTCAATCAATGCCAAACCGAATAACTGCTTGCATAAAAGCCAGAGGTGGACAAACGCATGACGGACTTGATCGATTTGTGAAGCTCTTTCTCCTGAATAAGTAATCCAAATTTTCAGAAACTGTAATCATTTGCCGTCCGGAGTGGCGGAGCGGTTCTAGACCCTACAGTCTGGAACCGCGCGACCACCAGGTTCGAATCCTGCCTCTGGCATGGATGTGTGTGATGTCCTTAGGTTGGTTAGGTTTAAGTAGTTCTACGTTCTAGGGGACTGCTGACCTCAGCTGTTAAGTCCCATAGTGCTCAGAGCCATCTGAACCACTTTGTAATCATTTGCACATATACATCACATCTCTTCTTTCCGGCCTATTAGGATAATTCCTTCCTAGTTCGTTGTTTCTTGTGTACTTTCTCAAAGTCAGTAACGCGTAAAGCGTTTATTGTGCATTATATAGTTAGTGCTTAAGTACTTCAATATTTTATGTACATAGTATGTGTATTTTGTACTTATCACAGTGAGTATGCTTACATTCACTTGCTGTGAACCATGCCAGAAACCATTTTTTTTCTGCGATCCTGATAATCTACTCGATAACCAATTACGACTTCATAGGGCAGAGGATTGACCTTGGATCAGTGAAAACGTGTCGCCTGGTCGGATGAATAACGGTTCTTGTAACACCAGGTCGATGACCATTTCCGTATACACAGTCACCCAAGCGAACATATGCTTGAACCATGCTCTGTGCACGGAAGTAGGCCGGTGGCATCAGTACAGCGCTATGGAAGTCATTCGACTGGGCTTTATGATGGTAATAGACGGCACCATGACAGCGGTGGACTACGCGAACATCGCTATCGACCACCTGCATGCGTTCATGGCTGACATTCTTCCCGACAGGGAGTGCGTCTTCCTGTGGGTGCAACTGTCCGTGTGGCAAGGCTTGAAGCTTGCTATAGCTCATTTGAACTATACTTGTGTCTGAACATAAAGCAATAAACGGAAATTTTGCTAGGTTGCGTTTATTTTGCTACAAAACATTACAGACAGGTGATGCTGAAGTAGAAACAATGATAAGAATACAGAACGTAATATCAAATACGTAACGGTAGACAAAAATGTCCTTCGTCTTTTCCAACTTAACAGGAATTACACACACAATATAACAACTGGTTAATTTGCTGAGTATGGGGTGTGACCACCTCTGGCAGCAATACAGGCCTGACAACGTCAAGTTCTGAATGATGTCATCGATCAATCTCACGTTGAGGCAATAACGTCTCTTCTTCCTGCAGAGCTGCTCGCAATTCTTGGACGATGGTTGGTGGATGCTGACGTGGTGCAACGTGTCGCCTTACGCATCCGAGACATGCTCTATGGAATTAAAATAGAGAGAGCGAGCAGGTTACGCCATGCGTGCAGTACCTTCTTTTTCCAAGAAAACGTCAACCACTTGTGCTCTATGAGGTGGAGCATTACCAGCCTTCAATAGAAAGTCTGGGCCGACAGCATTTCGCAACAACCGCACGTAAGGTTTTAAGGTCACAATACCTGATAGTAGTTAAACCTTACTGATTCACCTGTACAATTTCACGAAGATGTGTTCCAGTGGTTAACATAATACCTGCCCACACCACTAGGGCTCCCCCTCGATATCGGTCTCTTTCCACAGTGTTTTGGTGCCCCAAAACGTGTTCCACGTTCTCTCCAGATGCGAATCCGTCGAGAAACACTCTCCAAACCAAATCGAGACTCACCTGTGAAAATAACATTGGCCCAATGTTTGACCGTCCAGGTGGCAAGTTGTCGATTCTACTCCAGACGTTCGCTTCTGGAGCGTCAGAGGCACAAGTACAGCAGATCTCTGACAATGACTGTAACTGTGACTGAGCCTTCTGTACACCAGTTCCTTCGATATAATACGTCCAGTCGATGCTACCAGCTTAGATGCGAGTTGCTTTGGAGTACTAAGGTTGTATCGTCGTGTCCTTGCAGCCAAATAATGTTCCTCGCTTTCTGCTATCACACGTGGCCAGCCATGGCATAGTCTTTGAGTTACTGTTTCGGTCTCTATCCGAAAGAGACAACAGAGCGATTTACATTAAGCCATCGAGCCACATCAGCTTGCGAGTGTCCTGCTCCTATTCTTCCCCCGCAGAATGTCTGGTAGGCGTCTTCCCTGTGGCGTAGTGCACCAAATGTGACTGTGTATACAGCATGTACATCTACATCTACATTTATACTCCGCAAGTCACCCAACGGTGTGTGGCGGAGGGCACTTTACGTGCCACTGTCATTACCTCCCATTTCTGTTCCAGTCGCGTATGGTTCGCGGGAAGAACGACTGTCTGAAAGACTCCGTGCGCGCTCGAATCTCTCTAATTTTACATTCGTGATCTCCTCGGGAGAAACGCACCCTCTCTAAACATGGCGAGTAAGCTACACCGCGATGCAGAGCGCCTCTCTTGCAGAGTCTGCCACTTGAGTTTGCTAAACATCTCCGTAACGTTATCACGGTTACCAAATAACCCTGTGACGAAACGCGCCGCTCTTCTTTGGATCTTCTCTATCTCCTCCGTCAACCCGATCTGGTACGGATCCCACACTGATGAGCAATACTCAAGTATAGGTCGAACGAGTGTTTTGTAAGCCACCTCCTTCGTTGATGGACTACATTTTCTAAGGACTCTCCCAATGAATCTCAACCTGGTACCCGCCTTACCATCAATTAATTTTATATGATCATTCCACTTCAAATCGTTCCGCACGCATACTCCCAGATATTTTACAGAAGTAACTGCTACCAGTGTTTGTTCCGCTATCATATAATCATACAATAGAGGATCCTTCTTTCTATGTATTCGCAATACATTATATTTGCCTATGTTAAGGGTCAGTTGCCACTCCCTACACCAAGTGCCTATCCGCTGCAGATCTTCCTGCATTTCGCTACAATTTTCTAATGCTGCAACTTCTATGTGTACTACAGCATCATCCGCGAAAAGCCGCATGGAACTTCCGACAGTATCTACTAGGTTATTTATATATATTGTGAAAAGCAATGGTCCCATAACACTCCCCTATGGCACGCCAGAGGTTACTTTGTCTGTAGACGTCTCTCCATTGAGAACAACATGCTGTGTTCTGTTTGCTAAAAACTCTTCAATCCAGCCACACAGCTGCTCTGATATTCCGTAGGCTCTTACTTTGTTTATCAGGCGCAACTGCGGGTGTGGGGCTATCCGGCAAGCACTATCCCGTCTGATAGGTGCACTGACGTCGTCGCTGACGTGGTTGTCCGTTGACTGGAATGCCGTCTCGTTTGCAGAACAAAATTGTACTGACATCTGTTGAGAGTTCGAACTATTATACCGTGAATTAGACACAGGACTGGTAAATAACGGTTTGTTGCTTTACTTTTGGATACCAGTGTAGATGGAACACACATAGGATGATGGAGAGTACCATTTCCGGGCCTAAAAAATACAGTCCCGCAGTTTACGGAATTACATGACCTGCCAAAGATGTCTGAAAACCTACCAGGGACTAGGCGAATCCATAACCACTGCTGCAGTGCGCTGCAAAGGTGAAACAACTCATTGTCAGGCAGGCACTCACAATGTTTTGGTTAATCATTGTATAGGGAACATAATGATGTTCAGATTGTAGACTACGTGCGGTCTTAGCACAGAGAAAATAAATACTAAGTTAGAGGAAGTAAGTGCCCACAAAAGAAACATGACAGCAGCTCACTCCTACCCGTGTGGTTTTATCTGAGAGAAGAAATGTGCCCGAGGAAACCTATAGTACGATACTTAATGCTTTTTCGGTTGCATCATGATTGGGTGTTAGTGGGCTCCTATAAATCACTTCAGAGTAGTGGTTCGTACAGAGGTAAAACACGACTAATCCCTTCGTCCTAGCTCCATCTCTGGTAAATTGAATATCGATGTAATTCATCCTTTCATTAAGAGGCCTGCAAGGGACGTGATGTAAAAATCAAATGTTGCGCATCAGGAGGTAAATGCATCAGCAGAATCAGTATATATCCATAGGTCAAGATGTTTGTGAACTTCTAGCACGCTGAAGTAACTGCAGTGCAGCAACTTTGGTTAATCAGTACAGTGGAGAAATAGCATAGATTACAAATTTGATGTATTATGCATTGAGATCTAGTTTCGGGTTGTGACCTAGTTTCAAATCATCTAGATAGTCAAAATGGTATTATTTTGGTAAACATTTTTGGAAAGCAGTGATCAATTAATTGTTATATTTTGACTAAAGTTCAGTCTTGATCACATCATGTATGTTTTAATGATATAGGTAACCGGTTTCGGTTCTTTCTACAAAACCATCATCAGACCCATGGCTCCCTTAGAATGGTAGGCGTAGCAGCGAGGAGAGCTCCGCCTACCATCCTAAGGGAGCCATGGGTCTGATGATGGTTTTGTAGAAAGAACCGAAACCGGTTACCTATATCATTAAAACATACATGATGTGATCAACACTGAACTTTAGTCAAAATATCAAAATGGTATTTCCCAAAATATAAGAACCATGTCAAGACAACAAACATATACGTATACAGAGTGCAAATGAACAGTTACAGATGCTTACTTCAAATGCATTATTTAACTGTTTTCACAACCGACTGATTAGCAATGGACAATCTTTGCTGATTGCTCCGATTTGGGTTCTGTCTCTTGGTTTTATGGTAAAGAGGTGCGGTGAACAGTGTGCCCTTTGAAGCTGTTAAAACAAGAAGGATAGCAAATGCGTAACGATAAGTGGACAATTTTAGTTCACAGACGAAAACAACTTTTTCCCTCCACCATTGCCGAGGCCATTTTCGCTTCGGTGAGAAACTGTTCAGTTTTAAATTGGTTTTACACAGATTCGCATATCAAATTCGATATCAGCATTTTGTACTTATACAGATGTTACAATGTTACGCTAAATTGCTCATAAAAACAGTAATATCTGAAATTAAACGCTTTAATTATTTCTAACATTAGAATATGCGTCAACTTCATTTTAATTGGAAAAACATAATTTCAGTCTGTTATTTTTCATCACGTTTGTTGGATAACTTGGAGCTGTTTTTGACGTATATTAGCGGAATATTTTTTTATGCATACAAATAATTACGCTTAAAAACTTCATTACCGTTAAACGGAATCAGACTGTCTGCGCGAAGCAGATAAATACGGGTTTTAATAGGACACGAAGCGTCACAATTTCTGCCATAAAGTCCCTTCTCGGCACTACCGTATTTTAAATAGCCAGAGACAGAAAACGTGCAATAAACGCAACTGTAATATGCAAAGAAAGTTTGCTCATTAAGATAAAATTTTTCTTCTGCCGCCTTATGAGGGGTCATTAAGAATGAGCAATGCCTAAGGGAGCCCACTGCTACTTCGCATTTTAACATTTCTCGTTTCTTAAGAACTGAGACTGCTGGTCATGTTAGAATGGTGTTAGTTAAGTTTCTTTAATAAGTATACCAAGTAAGATACTTTGCAACTTATAACTGAACTCAAGAGCCACGTTAATTCACATTTTACAGCAATTGTCCGACAAATATTTCATGAAACAGTGTGAAGCAGAATTTAAATAGCTGATTTACGATCAAGTAGCATTCAAACCTATTGTTTATTACATTCATGGAAAAAAGACCCTAATGCAACAATTAATGCTCATATAAATAAATAACGTAGCCTCGCGTCAATAACAAATATTTGCGTGTGCAACAAATATTTTAGTTGTCAGTTTCACGCATTTCAATCACATGAAAACTACATTACGTTTTCTGAAACTGAAGAAGTTGAAAAATAAAATGTTGCAGAGACAGACAATGTTTTGCAGATGGATGCTTAGGCTGAGTTACTGGTGTGGAAACCATATCAACTTCGTAGGTCTTTTTAAACTGCCTAATCTGAAAGCCTTGTTATTTGACTGTTAGCTAGTGCTGCTCTTCCTAATAATCATTTGTGTAGCACGAGAGTCGTTCAAAAGAAAAGGTGCGGAACAACACTTCGGATATAACTGGAGTCTCTATGCAAAAGTAATCAACAGAGGGCTAAACAGAACTATCCCACTGATTGACGATCCGAAGAATTCCCTGCTCCCAGAATTCCTATGGCCGTGGCAGGAGTCAGTCCTCCACTGTGTCCTTCACTTTGCCGCCCGACTTGAAATCCATCTCTTTCAGCTTTTTTTTTTTTTTTTTTTTTTTGAGAAAAAGAAAGCTGCTCCCACTTGAACCTGGCCATCATACTTGTTGAGACCCTGGAGACGTGTGGACGCACGATATCATGGGGCAGAACCACTTCTTCTCTGAACAGCCAAGGCCGTTTGCTCTTGGTGGAGTTATGTAGGCTACGGAGTGTCTCACAGTACCCAAAACTATTTATGGTTTTTCCATGCTTGAGAAATTCGAGCCGGCCGGAGTGGCCGAGCGGTTCTAGGCGCTACAGTCTGGAACCACGCGACCGCTACAGTCGCAGGTTCAAATCCTGCCACGGGCATGGATGTGTGTGATGTCCTTAGGTTAGTTAGGTTTAAGTAGTTCTAAGTTCTCGGGGACTGATGACCTCAGAAGTTAAGTCCCATAGTGCTCAGAGCCATTTTGAGAAATTCGACGAGTACCGGACCTGACGTCGAAAAGGACGGTGAGCACCGCCATGCGTGCTCCGGGCACAGGTTTGAATTCAAAAAATATGGGCACTATATTCGAGTCCCTAGATGTCTCACTACGTTATCCCAAAGCAACATATGCAAATTTCATCCGTTTTCTTTTGTTTTAGGGCGCAAAAACAACTACGGTCATACGCGCCCAGACCAGATTGGTTGTTACGTCGTTTAGTACCTTTTCATTTGAACACTCCTTATACACTCCTGGAAATTGAAATAAGAACACCGTGAATTCATTGTCCCAGGAAGGGGAAACTTTATTGACACATTCCTGGGGTCAGATACATCACATGATCACACTGACAGAACCACAGGCACATAGACACAGGCAACAGAGCATGCACAATGTCGGCACTAGTACAGTGTATATCCACCTTTCGCAGCAATGCAGGCTGCTATTCTCCCATGGAGACGATCGTAGAGATGCTGGATGTAGTCCTGTGGAACGGCTTGCCATGCCATTTCCACCTGGCGCCTCAGTTGGACCAGCGTTCGTGCTGGACGTGCAGACCGCGTGAGACGACGCTTCATCCAGTCCCAAACATGCTCAATGGGGGACAGATCCGGAGATCTTGCTGGCCAGGGTAGTTGACTTACACCTTCTAGAGCACGTTGGGTGGCACGGGATACATGCGGACGTGCATTGTCCTGTTGGAACAGCGAGTTCCCTTGCCGGTCTAGGAATGGTAGAACGATGGGTTCGATGACGGTTTGGATGTACCGTGCACTATTCAGTGTCCCCTCGACGATCGCCAGTGGTGTACGGCCAGTGTAGGAGATCGGTCCCCACACCATGATGCCGGGTGTTGGCCCTGTGTGCCTCGGTCGTATGCAGTCCTGATTGTGGCGCTCACCTGCACGGCGCCAAACACGCATACGACCATCATTGGCACCAAGGCAGAAGCGACTCTCATCGCTGAAGACGACACGTCTCCATTCGTCCCTCCATTCACGCCTGTCGCTACACCACTGGAGGCGGGCTGCACGATGTTGGGGCGTGAGCGGAAGACGGCCTAACGGTGTGCGGGACCGTAGCCCAGCTTCATGGAGACGGTTGCGAATGGTCCTCGCCGATACCCCAGGAGCAACAGTGTCCCTAATTTGCTGGGAAGTGGCGGTGCGGTCCCCTACGGCACTGCGTAGGATCCTACGGTCTTGGCGTGCATCCGTGCGTCGCTGCGGTCCGGTCCCAGGTCGACGGGCACGTGCACCTTCCGCCGACCACTGGCGACAACATCGATGTACTGTGGAGACCTCACGCCCCACGTGTTGAGCAATTCGGCGGTACGTCCACCCGGCCTCCCGCATGCCCACTATACGCCCTCGCTCATAGTCCGTCAACTGCACATACGGTTCACGTCCACGCTGTCGCGGCATGCTACCAGTGTCAAAGACTGCGATGGAGCTCCGTATGCCACAGCAAACTGGCTGACACTGACGGCGGCGGTGCACAAATGCTGCGCAGCTAGCGCCATTCGACGGCCAACACCGCGGTTCCTGATGTGTCCGCTGTGCCGTGCGTGTGATCATTGCTTGTACAGCCCTCTCGCAGTGTCCGGAGCAAGTATGGTGGGTCTGACACACCGGTGTCAATGTGTTCTTTTTTCCATTTCCAGGAGTGTATTATTTATTGATTTTTAAGCTCGCCAAGATTTTACAGTTATGTTCTTTATGGCATTGTGTTACAACTGATTTTATACTTAGTACAGAATGTAACGCTTATGAGCAGCAATGAGAAACAGTAAAAACAGTAATAGCTGTATCAGAAATAAAAGCTGATTATATATGTTTCTGATCGTTAGAATAAGCAATGTAATTAATGGGCAGGTACATTTTATAGAGTGTAGAATATGACAGCAGTGGATACGTCGAAATATATGGGTGGCGGAGAGATAGAGAAACATACGGCAGTGGTGGAATGCAGTTGATGAAGACTGCAAAACGAAACGTTAATGACTTTTAACTAGAATAATAAATGGCTCTGAGCGCTATGGGACTTAACTTCTGAGGTCATCAGTCCCCTAGCACTTAGAACAACTTAAGCATAAGAGACTTCCTGGCAGATTAAAACTGTGTGCCCGACCGAGACTCGAACTCGGGACCTTTGCCTTTTCGGGCAAGTGCTCTACCAACTGAGCTACCGAAGCACGACTCACGCCCGCTACCCACAGCTTTACTTCTGCCAGTACCTCGTCTCCTACCTTCCAAACTTTACAGAAGCTCTCCTGCGAACCTTGCAGAACTAGCACTCCTGAAAGAAAGGATATTGCGGAGACATGGCTTAGCCACAGCCTGGGGGATGTTTCCAGAATATCTCAGAAGTAAAGCTGTGGGTACCGGGCGTGAGTCGTGCTTCGGTAGCTCAGTTGGACAGTCGTGCTCCGGCACTCGGCCAGTGCACATCGCGCGGTGACGGGCGGTAGCGCGGGCCAGTGTTTACGTCGCGAGCAGTGCTGTGGTGGCGAGCTGCGCAGCGTGTGCGAACGCTGTTAACGTTTGTTTCTGTACCACTGTTGTAAGTAAGATGTCGACAATTAACAGAGCGAACAGCGTTCAGTGTGTTTTCGATCGTGCTGCCTTGCGACCGACGGCTTTCGAAATCCATGAGTGGATTTTTGAGGATCTGAAATTGCCGGAAGATATAGTCGACACGTTCCAGTTGGACTTTGTGCAGTACTCGTTATTTATCAAATTTATTTCGAGTGACACTTATGAGAAATTCGTTGAGGAGCATGCTGGTGTGAGACCATTTCGTCATAATGATGGCAGTATTAGCAATGTCCAAATCGTGCCTTCGGGATACGGAGTGAGAACCGTCAGGGTATTTAATGTGCCACCTGAGTGCCCTAATGACCTGATAGCACGTTCTCTGTCACTGTACGGCGTTGTTTTGTCGGTTACCAATGAAAAATGGTCGAGTGCATATCGCTACCAAGTTAACAGCGGGGTGCGAAGTGTACGTGTGGACTTAAAAAAGCATATACCTTCGTATGTTACCATTGGCGGCTGTCGTGCACAGGTAACTTACATTGGACAACCCCCTACCTGTTCGATCTGCCATTCAACAGAACATCTGCGGATGAACTGTACACGTCGACGTCCATTTCAACTTCCACGGGAACGTCCTGCAGACGGTAGTGAAAAGCTTGTTCCGCTATTGAGTGAGGTAGTCGCGGGGACGGTACCACCACCTCGGCAGCCGGAACGTGTTAGCGAGGCGGAGATGCCAGTTCAGGTGGAATGCAGTGCCCAAGACATTTGCGGTAGGACGGACGTCGATCCGGCACCGTCATCCTCACCGGGGCAGTTACCGCTGGATAACAACGATGCGCCAGCCACCTCTGAAACTAAGCCGTGTGAGATACAGGAGCGGGTGCAGATCAGTTTGCCTGAACCGCCCCTATCGGTAGAGACTGCAGCAGACACGAAGAAAGGCCGCCGAAGGAGAAGCAAAGGGAATAGTAGCAAAGAGGAAAAGTCGGATGATTTGAGACCCGTACACATGTCAGAAAGTGGCAGCGAGACTGAACCTCCATCTTCTTGCTCCGTGCGCTGCGAGGACACCGCGAGGCAAGAACGCATTCGTGAACAGACCAAACACCTGAAGGCACTACTGAGCGCTGAGAGGGAACAGAGCACCGTAACGGCTAAGAGGAAGAGCGAGCAGAGCAGCGAGCAGCTGCAGCAGCGCTCCCGCAGGAACTCGCTGACGTCAGTCGCAGCCCCGCGTGTTGGTCAGGCGGATGCGACCACGTTGACAGACTCAGCCGGCGGTGGCGGGCAGGGCGGCGCGCGCACCGTGAAGCACCCCGACAGCAATGAGCCGTGGTGGCAGCAGGACGAGGAGATGCAGCAGTAGCTGCTCTCGCGCATGACCATCGCGCTGCGACATTTCCACTCTCTGAGTACTCCAGACGTTCCCAACGAGTTTGATTCAAAGACGTCGAGAAGGACGATCCAACACAGAGCTCATTGTCCTCTGAACCATCATGTGCGATAGCCAAACCTACAACGTTACCACACTTAACGTCAATAGAATTCACAGTGCGGTGAAACTCCGTTCGCTAACTGATTTCTTGTATGGTACCAGCGTTGACATTGCCCTCCTACAGGAGGTAATCACAGTCTTAGAAGTGCCCGGTTACGTTCTCATTGATAACATCAATCTCCAGGATGCTGTAGGCACTGCCATACTTCTGCGCGACGGTATACCATTTACGGATGTGCAGCGGCTGCCTAGTGGTCGTGGCATTTCTCTTCGAGTGAATGGTGTGCAGATTGTTAACGTGTACGCTCCCTCAGGTAGCACTCATAAGAGAGATCGCTCAACATTTTATAAAAACGAGGTTCCCATTCTTCTTAGCGCTTATCGTGCACATCTCATCCTCGGTGGTGACTTCAATTGGGTGCTTAACGACAGAGACCAAACTCCTCACACGAACAGATGTATCGAACTTGAACATTTAATTCATGGCATGCGTCTTCACGATACATGGCAACAACTGCACGGTGAACGGGTAGCGTACACCTTCGTAACTAGTCATTCTGCCAGTCGGTTGGATAGGATCTATGTGTCCGAGGCCCTCCAGCGACACGCTGTGAACTGTGACATAGCTCCTGTCAACATCTCCGACCATTGTGCGTATCAGTGTTACCTTAACCTACGCCGCCAGCAAATATACCGCGGGAAAGGCTACTGGAAATTGAATGTCAGCCTTCTGCAGGATGCCCAACTTGAAGAGGAGGTGAACATGACGTGGCAACAGCTCCAGCGGCAACGACGTCGTTACGATAGCGCTCTCCAGTGGTGGACTCAGTGTGCTAAGCCTAAATTACGCCTCACCCTCATGAGTTACGCCCGACAAAAAAGCTTTTGGCAGAAACAGACTATTGAGTTTTATTATCGCTGTTTGAGAGAACTGTACAGTCGTGCTAACAATCCTTCTGGCGATATCGACATAAAGATCAAACGATATAAAGCGAAAATCACGGCGCTACAACGCCAACGAATGCAAGGCATCATCGTGCGAGCCCACCCCAAGGACGTTGCCGCCGAAGAACGGGCCTCTCTGTACCACATCCTGAGAACGACGAAACGGTATAAAGCCATGTTGATTGAAGCCGTTGTTGATGACGCTGAGAATGCCATCACGAAGCAACGTGACATCATCTCGCACGTCTACGACTATTATAGTCAACTTTACAAGAAGCAAGCCGTTGATGAACACTCGTGCGACGATTTTCTTAGGACCTTGAGCTGTCGCTTGTCGCAACAGGATACTGCAAATCTGGAATCTCTTTTCACAGAGGACGAAATCCGACTGGCGGTCCACAGTGCAAAGAAAGGGAAGTCACCAGGACCCGACGGTCTCAGCGCTGAGTTTTACCAGCGTTACTGGAACCTCCTCGGTCCGACGCTCCTCGAGATCGCGAATGAACTCTGGCACCTGGAAGTTATACCCAAGGCATTTACGGAAGGTATCATCCTGCCCTTACCGAAAAAAGGGAACAGCAGGAAGGTCGAAAACATGCGACCCATCACACTCCTGAATGCCGACTTCAAAATCATCACCAGATCGATTAAGCTAAGGATGCAAACCGTTATGTACAAGGTTTTGGGCAGTTACCAGTACAGTGCAGTGCAAGGCCGAAGTGCAATCTCAGCAGCCTGCGATTTGAGGGACATCATCTGTTCGTATGCTGAAACCAAAGGACAGGGCGCTCTGATCTTTCTAGATTTTGAGAAGGCTTATGACCGTGTACGTCATGACTTCCTCTTTAAAAGCATGAAGAAACTAGGTTTTGGATTTCATCTCATAGAATTAATTCGCAAACTTACTACAAACGCCTCTTCACGGATTCTCATTAATGGCCACTTTACAAAAGAAGTTTCCATTGAGCAATCCGTCCGCCAAGGATGTCCTCTGTCAATGATTTTGTACGCCATTGCAGTGGAGCCGCTACTGAACAACTTGGCGCATAGCGGGATCGGACTTAGCGTCCAGTCTGTCACTATCCCATGCATTGCGTATGCTGACGATGTATGCGTAACTGTGTCATCATCGCAACAACTTCTGTCAGCGGAAACTCTTTTACAAAAATTCACGTTTCTTTCAGGAGCAATACTCAATAGAACTAAAACCACAGCTTTGCAGATCGGTGGCGGTATCGGAGACATATCCCATGTTACCTGGTGCAAGGTCAAGGATTCTCACACAACCCTCGGTGTTACTTTTGAGGCCAAACCAGACAAATTCCTGACGAAGAACTGGTCACACATGCTTAATAAATTACGTGCTGCTTTGATACTTCACTCCGACCGTGACTTGAACATACTACAGAAAGTTAAGACCATCGAGATCGCCATTACGAGCAAGATGACTTATTTGGCGCAAATTCTTCCCATCTCCGACCATCTAGCCAAGAGTATACAACAAGCGTTATGTTGGTTTCTTTTTAGGGGGCACATTTTCAAAGTTCAATTCGATACCTTAACCTTACCTTCGTTTAAAGGTGGCCTTAACCTCATTAAAGTACACAAAAAATGTGTCACCCTGCTCCTAAATCGCATCAGGAAGGAGTTCCGTACCCGGAGGACCAGTATCATCACAAACCTCATTCAGCGGTGGAAGCCTCATAGCCTTGACCCACCCGTTAATATCGCCGGCATTCCACTTGCTTACCGACATGTGCGACTGTACTACATGGAAATGAGCTACATTCGACACAACATCGTCGATAACGGAAGCCTGACGAACAGGAAGCTTTATGGCCTTCTCACGACAACAAACCACAGGAATCGTCTCGAAGAAAAACATCCACATACACATTGGAGTATCGTATGGCGGAATGTGCACAGCGACGTGTTACCGTCACGCGTCATAGCCGACTGGTATCTAACAGTCAACGATAAAGTAGCAACGAATGAAAAGCTACATAAAATTGGCCTTCATCCAACGCCCAACTGTGACGCATGCGGAAGGGTCGATACGCTTCTTCATAGGTTCACGTGCGGACATGCAGAAGCAATTACTACATTTCTTCGTCAACGATTGTCGGTGATAGACCGTACGACGCCCTGTGGTGTAGATCTTTTAGAGATCATTCAGCCACAAAAACTGAGATATCCACGAGCAAAAAACAACGCTGCAACGTGGATCATGGGCCACACAGCATCGTTTATTATGCAGAATAGGCATGCTACTTTCCTCGACTATTATTCTTACATAGAAATTGAACACTTTAAAATGAGACAACACTGTGACTACAGGAGGATATTTGGAAATATGCTGAACATCATAATTAACGGTTAAATGCTTCAAATACAATCTTTCGGATCGCAGAGGTTGCCAGTGACCTGTATGTATGACTCCCATTTGCTTCCTGGGACTTTAGCACTTGCCGCAATTTTACGATACTATTCAGATGCTCACCAATGCAGAAGGCATTTTTTCTTTCCCATTTTCGCTTTCACATTTCCCTTCTCTCGCGGAGCGAGCGGAGCAACCTTCCTTCAATTATGAAGTGATAGTCTTTTGTGCACCATAACAATTTCTGTTTACTACTTGGCAAAAAAAAAAAAAAAAAAAAAAAAAAAAAAAAAAAAAAAAAAAAAAAATCCTCAAGAAGACATTTCATTTCTTATATTGCGCTACAGCAGCCTAGCAATGATATACACTTTGTTCATTCTTTCTTATTACAAATTGGCAATATAAAAAAAAAAAAAAAAAAAAAAAAAAAAAAAGAGATGGATAGAGCGTCTGCCATGTAAGCAGGAGATCCCGAGTTCGAGTCCCGGTCGGGGCACACATTTTCAACATAAAAAAAAAAAAAAAAAAGAAAAAAAAAAAAAAAGTTGGTAGAGCACTTGCCCGCGAAAGGCAAAGGTCCCGAGTTCGAGTCTCGGTCGGGCACACAGTTTTAATCTGCCAGGAAGTTTCATATCAGCGCACACTCCGCTGCAGAGTGAATATCTCATTCTGGGAACTTAAGCATAACTAACCTAAGGAAATCACACACACCCATGCCCGAGGCAGGATTCGAACCTGCGACCAAAGCGGTCGCGTGGTTCCAGACTATAGCGCCTAGAACCGCTCGGCCACCCCGGCCGGCCTAGAATAATAAATAGGCATTTGCTTCGTGTTGTGAATTTTGGTACTCTGTTTTGCCTGTTGTATTACTTTACACTTTCGTAACGAATTCGACGTTACTCTCGAGACTAAGTTAGTGATAGAGAAGAATGGACAGAATTATCTTTCACTCGAAGCAGAAGTCTATAAGGACGGTATCATACTGATGGAATTACTTGTTATACTATATCGATACAATCATTGTAATGTAGCCATCAGTCTTCGAATATATTAACTGGAATGAATTCTTGTAAACAAAATGCTCACTTTTCGACTCCCAATATCTCTATATTCAACACATGCTCACCAGGCCATGGAGTGTGAATTCCGACGGAAAAAATTCATTTGAGCATCTGCGGAATTACTTGTGAAATCCGTCGCGTACTCCATCAGCGCCGGCTGTTGTGGCCAAGCGGTTCTATGCGCTTCAGCCCGAAACCACGCTGCTCCTACGGTCGCGGGTTCGAATCCTGCCTCGGGCATGGATGTGTGTGATGTCCTTAGGATAGTTAGGTTTAAGTAGTTCTAAGTTCTAGGGGACTGATGACCTCAGGTGTTGTGCCTCATAGTGCTTAGAGCCATTTGAACAATTTTTTTAGTTAATCAGCTTTTTAAGCGTGTTTCATCTTTGGGTTGGTTAAAACATGTGGCAATAATTCAGAAGTAATGTCTGGTAAGTATGGTGGACACTGAAAGCAACAACGGTAGTGATTATTGCAACTGTTGCAAGGGCTGTGCAGGTTGCACCGAAACACCTACACAGAACAGTCAACGTCGTTTCGGCGCGCTTACAGGCCGCCAATAGTTGTATAGGTCGTCTCAGTCTAATGCTCTAGTGAGTGATCTTTCGCGGCGGTTATTGTTGAAAGATGACGTCATTTTCGTTCCAAATGACGATCAGAATAATAATGCCTTTTATATTTGAGAACAGGACTTCCATAGCTTAAGTGAATGGGAACAGCACCATTCATCAGTCGTTCTCTTAGTTTGTGGTTGGTGATAATCGACGCATGGTGAGGAGTTTTGCAAGGAATGCATCACGTCCGCGGACGTCCTGCACTTGCTTCGCCACGGTACTTTTTCGGTTCAGGAATCAACTTCCAGAACACTTATCTTTCAGATCTCCACCTCTTGAAATTCCTACACTACATCATCTTTTCCTTGTATCTTCGTCCCGCATCGGCTCTGGGTATGCATGGTTATGAACGGACTAAGCATGGTTAGTTTAAGTGGTGGCCGACGACTTTCCTGTCCTACCCCGTTACTCCCCGGGATGAAATGCGTGCACCCCAGCTGTCTGCTTGTTGTGTTATTCATGTGAAAGTGAGCGAAAGTTTTCTAAATGCTTCCGAGTCGTGTAACTGAGGCGGGGCTCGGGTATCAGTAGAAAGCGTTAGCGACAGCCCTCGGACCTGGAACAAGTCCCGCCCATTCACCCCCTCCCCTCCACCACAGCAATCGAGTGCTTGCTCCCCCACAAAAAAGGTAACCGGTGCAGTGAGATATATACGCACCGCTAAAGTCGTTGGTCTACGCCATACAGTGAACAGCGCATAGTCTTTGGTTCTCATTGTGTAGTGCAGAAAGTGTTTTACGTCGTTTTCTTGTTGGTGGTGCTGTACTAAAAATCACACCTGCAGTTAGAAATCACGCATCGTTATGTGAAATACTTTCAAAATTAAAATTTTAGATCGCATAATACACACAATAGGTCTATGTTAGGTCAGAAGGTGATAATTTGGTTGAGTTAACGAGTGTGAATGGAAAATAATTATTTTCATAACAGATGTTTTTGCTGCATGACCTGTCTACTCTCGCACTATATTTAACATTCGTATCATTATAAGAAGAAACTGGAAAGTAAATTCACAAAAAACGTACATCAGATGATGGAGATTCTCTGGACAGAAATTTTGGTGCATATTGTGTAGATATATCGAATATAAACTGCGAAAAAGGCAAGCGGAGGTTTCACTACATGAATTTTACCAAAATAATAATATTGATGGTCTCATGGTGGTTTGGGAAAACCTTCACACCAAACATTCCACATCATCATTTGTAATCAGTTGATATTCTCTCACAGTGCTTTGAGAAATCAAAGCTTCTAAAGTGAACATAAAATTGTAAGAAATGTCAAACATGTTGGGAAGCAAAGCTGTTATAATTCTTTGCGTGAGAGTGGGTCAAGGGGGGGGGGGGGGGGTGGAGGGAGGGGGGACATTGCATTAGTGAGAGAAGTAGTGAAGTATTTTGATATGTTTGTTGATTCCACAGTAAATTCTATTCAGTAATCACTTTGAACAGCTCCAGAATTTTCATATATATTGATGGGTGTCTGTACAACATTCTTTTAGAAGACATCTCTTATGCATACTACGGTCATCATTCATACACGTCTATAGATGAGCTATATTTCTGACATTGTGAAGCAAATAGTGTTTCTGTGATACAATGTGTTATGTACTGTTACGGTTTGTGTGTCCCTCTAGTATTACTGTGGTCATAGAGAGAGAGAGAGAGAGAGAGAGAGAGAGATTTGTGGCTATCATTTACAATAAAATTCGGGTACATTGTGAGATACATAATCATGACTCAAGTTACAATAAATGAGAACACAGTATACCTAATCGTATACAGACGACTGAGTTCTTTCTATTGCGTTCTTTCTATTGCGTCACAATTAGCTTCCAGCATACATAAAAATAAGAACTTTGAACCCACATACATTTAAATGCAGACCAAAGACATAGCTTGTTAGGCACACTTTAAAGTTCTCTGTAGAACACTCCATGGGAACACCCAGTTACAGTGTACATTATTGGAGGAAGGGTACATAAATTATTTTAGGATGTGGCCACTTGTGCATTTACAGTTATACATACAGCAGCTTAGAGCGACTAGAATAATACATTAGCATAATTTGAAATAAGATACCTGAAAAGTCAGCATCTGTTTCAAAAGTGGTAGCTTCAATGTGAGCAAAGGGTGACATTAAGCTAAATTAGCTCTAAGCAGATTATTTTGGATCAGACTGGGGGACGGGTGGAGTATTTGCTCAATTCTATGAGGAATATAAAGAACAAGAACAGTAATGGAAAGAACAGTAATGGAAATTGCAGGTTTGCAAAGTACAGCAACTGAAATTGGCATACATGACTCAAGATGAATGTCTAGATTTGTGGTTCTAATCTAGATACAGGAATGGAACCTCTACCTATGGAAAATAAACTATTAGGTATTTACATGAATATGCAACATGGCCTCACTTGCTCCAACTAACTGTTTTCCTCCCAACTCCAGTCAGTCACCAGGTGGCACTCAAGGTAAGATGCTTGGAATGCAATGGAATCCTTATTAATTTCAGTGTGTTGTAAGTAATAGAATAACATGTAAGTATGTATGTGTCCTGCTTCCATTTTCATCTCCACAGTAAATATGTTTACATGGAACTGTTTTCTGAAGTACAACAAATTATTCATATGACTGCAATGTTTACTTTACTTATTTATTCATCCGATCTCACAATGGTATAGGATTTGTCATTGTAATACAATGAAACCATAAGGTTTTGACGATGACTTGATGATGTGCTCAGCAACCATGTTAGTTTCGAGTTGTAAAGGATACACTTTACTGTTTGATAGTGAAACTAAATACCTCAAAATATACCACATGCAGAATGTATAAGCATACTTTAATGGGGATAGGATAGGTAATTTACAGTTGTATTACAGGTTTTATTTCAAATTGTAGCATCCCTCATCACCTCACACCTGATCATTAGCAATTTTCGCCGGCCGAAGTGGCCGTGCGGTTAAAGGCGCTGCAGTCTGGAACCGCAAGACCGCTGCGGTCGCAGGTTCGAATCCTGCCTCGGGCATGGATGTTTGTGATGTCCTTAGGTTAGTTAGGTTTAACTAGTTCTAAGTTCTAGGGGACTAATGACCTCAGCAGTTGAGTCCCATAGTGCTCAGAGCCATTTGAAGAGCAATTTTCTCAGTGAAATTAATTTCATATTTATATTCTGTAATGTACAGTCCCTGAACATGCAGTGGCAATGGCTGGCATCATATGATAACTGACAATAAAAAAAACTGATGTGCTTGTTTACGCAAACTGCAGTGATCTGTACCTGTGGAGTTTAGTAGTATTTTCAGATTTAAAAAGATTTCAAGTCAAAGTTGTGCAATTACAATATATTTAATTGTCGCACAAGAGTAGAGAAGAATTTAATAAATGTCAGGAGTGAGCAATAAATAACTATCTTTTGCTTTTCAACAAAGTTTTAAGTCAAATATTAAAAACCCCAACACTTGTTGAATTGGTCTCGCCTGTGCCTGTTAGTTCTACAGAAAACATAAGTGAAGATTCCAGCACCTAAACTCACACCAGACTCTTTAAATACAAGTACTCAGAATTTAAGTGAACAGTCTAGGAATAAATAGACCTCAGTATTAGAAAAAGTCAAAACTTAAAAATGTTACCTGTGTATTGGGGATGTTTATATAGCACAAACATAAAAGGAATAATGAACATAAAAGGAATAATGAGGACAACTTGAGAGAAAGAGGAATCATGGTCTAGCTGAGAGATAAGTTTCAGAATCCAGACAGTATGTGTCACAAAATACAGATTTTGGCTAGAGTTCTGTAGGCGATCCAAATAACGGTATTGTTCCTAGTGCCACTCAAGCTATCTGTGTGTGTGACTCACTCAATATTAAGTTTTGGTGCAAAGTTTTATGTGTGGAGAGGGCCATAAAACACCATGTAGTACTTGTTTCATCCATTCCAAGGTACGACAGTGACGAAATGACGTACAAATGTTAGTCAATAACAGATGGTTCTAAGATTTAAAAAAAAAAAAAACAAAAAAAACTGATGAGTTTACTAAGGCGTTTGACGACTTTACAACAGATTCCACGACACTAATTTTTCACACAGCAGCAGCTACATATCTTTCTAACCCCTAAGAACAAGTCAAAATAAAACAATATTGTGTTTAAATACGCAGGCCATCAAAGCAACTCACAAGCAAAACCTCACCCATTACAGATGCAAATATTAATGAAGTATGTTGATATGGCAATGTCTGACTGCTTTCATCATGCAAATTTACATTATTTCACTCTTATATTCTTTAATTTTGGCGAGAAAATCAGAAGTAAATATACAAAATAATTTTGGCTTGTTATTGGCTTTTGACAATCGGGATGATCGAATGCATCCTTGGCATTTCTCAAACAGATAATTCACAATAGAATTTGACTTAGCGGTAATTGGCACTTATTGCAACTAAGAAACATCAGATTTTTAAGATACAGAAGAAGAAAGGTCATGAAACAAAAAAGACAATATGGATCACAATTTTATTTCAATTTCATTCTTGTTTTTTACTGATGTGGATGTTTGAAATTCACTATTGATACTTTTTTTCTATAAAATACACCCTTTTGACAGCAGTATCGGCAAAAACTTAAATTCATACTAATTATTGGTAATTTTTGTTTTTCTTGTTTCTGTGGCTGACATATCTGTGATACCAACAACTTTGATTTCTGAACTTGGCAGATCATGTGTGGGGCTTGGCGTATGGATAGGCGTAGAGGCGGGTGAATGGAAGGGACTTGTCCCGTGTCCCTGGGCTGTCGCTAACGTTACGTGCATCAGCCATATAGTCACCCAGTGGGGTATGGGAAATCGCCTAGAAACCACGCGCATGCTATCCAGCACACCGATCCTCGTCGTTAAAACCGCTGGGCTGATTCGATCCGGGTCGGTGCACTTCTCCTTCCTGGATGCACCGCTTTAACATCCACAGCTATTTGGTCGGGTAAATTTACACAATACAACACATTGTTTAGTTACATATGCATATATCTAGGTACGATTCTATATGCAACAGCTGACGCTCAACGAGAGGCAACTGACGAAAAATACGACAAATATATATTACGTGATCGAAAGTATCCACCTACTGCCAGGTACTCCACATCAGCGATCTCAGTAGTCATTAGACATCGTGAGAGAGTAGAATGGGGCGCTCCGCGGAACTCACGGACTTGGAACGTGATCAGGTGACTGGGTGTCACGTGTCATCAGTCTGTCCGCGGGATTTCCACACTCCTCAACATACCTAGGTCCACGGTTTTCGATGTGATGGTAAAGTGGAAACGTGAAGGGGCACGTACAGAACAAAAGCGTCCGTTGAATGACAGAGATCACCGACAGTTGAAGAGGGAAGTAATGTGTAATAGGCAAACATCTATCCAGACCATCACACAGGAATTCCAAACTGCATCAGCATCCACTGCAAGTACTATGACAGTTAGGCGGGAGGAGAGAAAACTTGCATTTCATGGTCAAGCGACTGCTCAGAATCAAGCCTGTAAATGCCAAACGACGCCTCGCTTGGTGTGAGGAGCGTAAACATTGGACGATTGAACAATGGAAAAACATTGTTTGGAGTGATGAATCACGGTACACAATGTGGCGATCCGATGGCGGGGCGTGGGTATGACGAATGCCCGGTGAACGTCATCTGCCAGGGTGTGTAATACCGCCGGCCGATTCTGTGCTGTGTCTTTAGTAAACCTATTGCACTTTCTAATTGTTCTTCCAATAAATCACAGTGTTGGTTTGCTTTCCCTGCAACTTTGCCCCTGTGATCGTTCCAATTTTAATTATTCTTAACCGTAATACCTAAGTGTTTAGTTGAATATAGAATCTTTAGATTTGTGTGATTTATCGTGTAATCGAAATTTAGGAAATTCATTTTTGTTAAAGACCTTTCTGAAAGGAACTCACAAATCCGGTTGCACAACTGAAGTGATACTCCATAGACACGCAGTTTGATTAGAAGTTGGTCGTGAGGAACGATGTCAAAAGCCTTCTGGAAATCTAAACATATGGATTCAATTTGACATCCCCTGTCTGTAGCACTCATTACTTCGTGAGAATAAGGAACCAGTTGAGTTTCACAAGAACAATATTTTCTGAATCCATGTTGATATGTATCAATAGACCGTTCTGAGGTAATCCATAAAGTTCAAACACAGTATATGTTCCAAATCATACTGCAAATCGACGTTAGTGATATGCGCCTGTAATTCCTTTCGTATTTAAGAGTGGGCCGAAGCAACGAAAACAACATGCCAGCTTTAAACGAACCCAAGATCCCCAATATTGGTGAAGTTTCGCACCAGCTCGAATTCTAATGGGTATGACTTACTCAACTTTCCAGTCTTTAGGTATGAATCTTTCGACGAGCGAGCGGTTGTATGTGATTCCTAAGTATGGAGCTATTGTATCAGCATACACTGAAAGAACCTGACTGGTATACGATCTGGACCGGTTCCCTTACCTTTAAGTGCTTTAAGCTGTTGCGCTACGCTGAGGATATCTGCTTCTAAGTTACTCATGATGGTAGTTGCTCTACATTAGAATTCTGGAAGACTTACTTCGTCTTCTTTCGGGAAGGAGTTCGGAAAACCGTAATTAGCAAATCTGATTTAGTGGCACTGTCATCAGTGACTTCATCACTGTTATCATCCGTGAAGGCATTGATCGCGTCTTGCCTCTGGTGTAGTTTACATATGATCAGAGACTCTTTGGGTTTTCTGCCAGATTTCGAGACAGAGTTTCGTTGTGGAAACTATTAAAAGCGTCTCACATTGAAGTTCGCACTAAATTTCGAGCTGGTGTAAAACTTCACCAATATAGGGGATCTTGGGTTCTTTTAAAGCCGACTTGCTATTTTCGTTGCTTCTACACAATCTTTAACACCAAACACTGCCACTGTCCCAAATTATCGATGATATATGTAGTACTGGATATGTGGTATGAGCCAGTTACCGTCTTACTAAGAAGACGGCGGTAGTCACAGTTGGACCTATATTTCTTGGAACCATATGTTGACTTCTTTGGCACAATGGTGTTCCCGTCCCGCACGCTGCCCACGCTCCATGGTCTCTTAATTATTCTGTCGGCTAAGTGTTGGTTAAGAAATCCTCCATAATTGCATAATTGGCAGTAAATTCTGAGATATACGATTTTATTTACGATAGACAGGTGCTTCATTTGGTATTGCATCGCTGGCAATGGACCCTGAGGATGATACAAGTCTTCGAACTGCAGTCGTAAGTCCTCCATTTCTAACCTTCCTGTCCGTTCTAGATGCTTTATGTTTGCATAACGTATTTTTAGCAGCGCCCTTACCATGGATCACACCCAATGCGTCTCAGTCATCCTCATCCAAGATGTCTAAAATTGCTACTAACATTCCCTTTGTTAGCCTTACTTCATCAGCTCCAAAATTATCTAGGTTCAAGAGAGCAGATACCACGCCATCTCTACTGTATGCATACAATGTGCTAGTGGAGTAAACAACATACATCGTCCACTATTACACACAACATATCGCCTGGCAACTCCTACGTTCACCCAAAGCAAATTTCCTGTGTCCTCCGGCATAATACGATGCTAATGTAGCCTTAGTGTTTTGTGAGCAGTTTAACTGGTTTGTTCCTAAAGATAGACGCATTATACGACAGGACCACACTGGCAACAGCTTCCCCAAGCTAGAATACTGTTCCACTAAGTTTCATCACTCATCACCGAAGGCCAGTTATGGCATGATGTCCATCAAAATGTTTAACCGTAGGATCATACCTTCGCTTGCATGAGCTACTACTTCCACAGAGGCCTCAAACCAAATCGCGCCAACCTGAAAATTTAATTCGCCTGATCTCAATGACCTCTCGTCATTGTCTCCACTTCACACAATCTGTAGCGTCATGGGCTTAACCGCTTCAGACAAACGAGGTCGCCACTTGGCATTAACACATGCACCTCTTTGTCCAACAAAACCCTATGTTACCTGTCTCCACATTTCATAATATAGCACACCCACCCTCTGCTTATGTATTCACTGCATTAAAGTATTAGGCCTGTTCAAAAAATTCCGGAATGTAGCCCACAAAATTTTTCTAGGCTTACCTTTTACTTATTGTGCATGGTCTCCTTCGAAATACTCTCCTCCAAAATTGATGCACCATTCCCAACGCAGTTTCCATTCCGGAAGCAGTTTTAGTGCGCCTCTTGCTGGATCGCGCGATGCACCGTCTGCAAATTTTCTTTTGTCTCGTATATAGTTGTAAATCATTTTCCATTCAACGGGGTTTCCAACTTCGTAAATAAAAATAGTCCGGAGGATTAGGCAGCACAATGATTTGGTTTTTTGTGCAAAATCATCCCCAACAGGTCTAAATGTGCGGGTGCGTTATCGTGATGCAAGAACCATGAATTATCTCGCCACACTTCAGGCAGTTTCCTTCTCACATTTTCTCGCAGGCGTCGCGACACGTCCCGATAGTCCATCGGTTACCAGTTTGTCTCTGTGGCACGAATTGATGATGAACTAATCCTTCAAAGTCGAAGAAAACTATCAGCATGGCTCTGACATTTGACCTGACCTGACGAGCTTTTCTGGTCTTGGAGAACCTTTCCCGACCCACTGTGAACATTGAACCTTAGTCTCAACATCTTGCCCGTAAACACATTTGTCTATCACGTGTTATGATTCTCTTAAGGAACATCTCGTTCTCATTTATACCATCGAAAAACTCTTCACTGATTGTAAGACGAAGGTTTTTCTCGTCTTGCCTCATGAGCCGTGGGATGAACATGGCAACAACACGATGCGTTTAAAGATGTTGTGTCAGGATTTCATGACATGATCCAACTGAAATGTCACATTCTTCTGCAATCTCTCGGACAGTCAGACTTCGATTCACACGCACAGTTTCGTTGATGTTGCTGACATGAGCGTCGTCGGTAGTCGTCGAAGCGGTCCTGAACGAGGATCGCTTCAACTTCCTTCCGGCCATTTTGAGACTGTGTGAACCATTCGTAACGGCTTAAGCACTCATCACCGTAGGCTTTGTGCGTCATCATGTGGAATGTCTCTGTAAATGTTTTCTCGCGTTCGACGCAAAATTTAATGCAGACGTGTTGCTCCTCTAATTCTGGCATCTCGAAATTCTCAAACTGTGCGACACAACGTTCTATTCAATACAGCACAGACTAATAACTAACAGATACACAGTGATGAAACTCCCGGCAGTTACACATTAAACATAGGCATGTGCAAGGATGTCAACCGCATTTCACTCGAACACACCATTGGCGGGAAATTACGATTGTTTCGGGGGTTTTTGAACTGACTTCGTATACCGGAAACGCCACTTCGCGGAATTGGGGTTTCGTCTTGCATTTAAGGCCAGTCCGTTTACCCCTTGTCTATCTTTATTACTGCTTCCTCCATCCGTTGCTCGCATCCTCCCATTCCACCCCAATGGGGCTGGCAACACTTGCTCTAGACACGCCCTATTCATCCACACCGTAACATTCCACGCTATTGGAGAACACTCGACACTTATCCTGTACCCCCGTTGACATATCAATCTCTTCAAAATCAGCTGCCAATCTAACAGCACAACACTGAAATTTCACAGTATCTATTCGAGCCCTTTTAGACATATGAGTACATTCTTATTCGCCTCGTCACTCTCCTCTAATTCATACGGTTTTGAATTAATTTTATATATCGTATAGCCGCTTTTTGTGATTAAACTTGATTGCCCCTGAGAGAACCTCGCACAGTTTAATTTCCTGTATCGTTGTAGCAGCCCTTGTTCAAACATCTTCCCATTTTTCAATGGTTCCGTACACTTAACAAAAGTTTTTGTCTCCTCTGCCAACCACAGCTTCGTCAATTGAAACAACTAATTATCCGACCATCCACTCAGCACTGCCGGCGTTATCAGGTCTTCCAAGAAAGACACCACATCTTCAGTTGATCTCTCACAAAAGGGAGTGATTAAACTGGCGGTGGCTGGATCCCCTTCGGCTGAAACGGTCAGGTGATGCTAACTGCTCATCTTTAGTTGCCATTTGCTCTAGTAACTCTGTTTTATCCGCTGTTAACTGCATCACCTCATCCACAATACCTACAATGCCTCTCGTCCGGAAATACCCTGTATCTCTGACTCTGCCATTGTGAAATCCTTAACTGCTGTTCACAAACAAGTACAACACATTGTTAATCCACAAGAACTCATACACTCAGAACTACAATCAACATATACTCTACGCCTTATCATTAGAATCGGTACACTGCCTAGCAGTATGGGCATAACGGTGGTACTTGAGACTCTCTTCCGATACTGTTCTGCAGATGGTGTATCATCCCCTTGCAGGACGTATTAAGAACACGACTACAAATAGTACTCTCTGCAGTTACCACGAAGCTGTGAGATGTCAATCGGTTCCATTTCCTTGACTAACGTAAGTTGGAAGTTCCGATGTATATCCCACCTACACCCCATCTCTTCCACACACACACACACACACACACACACACACACACACAACAGTTTGTTAGTCAGTCTACCATTTAAAGACACTGCGAAGTGCGGTTGTGTCGTTGTGCTGCATGGTGGTCAAACTTTCTGACTATCACTGAAGTCGACCTCAGCACTTCTGACACCAACTGAAGTCGATGCTACAGTACGATTTTTCTAAGTACGCTCCATCACAACCTATGGCCTTACGCCAGCGTTGTGTAAGAGCAAGTGTTTCCTTTTGGTGAAAGCTTTTCCCTGTATTCGTAGCCATGTCTTCACGGTAGGACTGTATGACTTAACGCTTTCATCGTCTTAAAAGTGCGTCCCACGTAGAGAATCCTTAAGGCTGTACAAATAATGGCTTCCATATAATTCACCATGTTGGGGTCAGAGTCTGTTTACCCATCGCTTACCAGTACTATCTATTCCATCCTTACCATCCTCCCAAATGTTTATCGACGTTCACCAAGGTTACGTTTTCCGCAACCGAGAATACAACACATTGCTTGTAACGAGTGTCTTGTGTAGACTGCATTTCGACAGTTCAGTGTGCTCTGTTATACTTCTTTGAATCTTCACAAGCATGCAGAAGAAATCAGATTTGAAGTACACAAATGATGTTTTCATGATTTTCAAAAGCTGTATATGCCAATTTTGGCTGACCACCAGATTCTCCAGTGATGTTATCTGTTGTTTCTCTGTCTACCGAACTAAAGTCTTTCTTGAAATCACTAAATGGTACTATTATATACGGGGCGAACAAAATTTTCCGTTAGAAGTCTGCACAGTCCAGAATCGATATCCCGATCAGACAAAATCACCGTGTGCACTGAGGCAATCAGCCCACCGACACACCAGGTTGAAAATGCTCATATGATAGAACATCGTGTCCCGCTGCGTGAAGAAGTCCGTAACTGCCCGATGCACATCCTCGTCCGACAGGAATCTAAGGTGTGGTAATCTCATGGGGAGAGGTCAGGTCTATAGAACGGTTGCTAGAATGTCTCCCATTTGAGTTGGTGATAATTCTTCGTTACATTTTTGATATGGGGACGTGTGTTGTCATGAAGCAGCAGGACCCTTGCCCATAACTGTGGCTTTCGACACATTCTTCATTCTCCGATGGATGTCTTCCTCGGCAGCCGAAAGAAGAATGACAGCACGTTGGTATTGTTGGGACGTATTTCATATTAATTCCGCCACAGTTTCTGCATTCACCAGACGCAAATAGGAAAGACACGAGTGTCACACTAATCCCTTTCCTACATGTCGGTGCTTATGTAACCCCTTTGGAGTCGTGATACGTCACGTATACGGAAACATTTGATGGCCCCTTATAGGTTTACTCAAAAGTCTCAAGAAAAATTTAATTATATACTTTATACGTTTGCTCGTTAACATTATGTGGCGAATCACTTATTATAAGTTAAAAGTGTGTTCTGTGTAGAATCGTCCCTTTCTAAAAACGCCTCTGATATTCTCCCAGTTGTTTGACAAAAGTTCAGGAAAATTTTTAATAATATTTTGTATGCCACTGGCAGAAGTGACACTCCTCTGTAGTTTTTGACGTCTAGTTTGTCACCCTTTTTATGTAGTGGCTTGATTAATGCTGTAGTCTACTCTTCTGGAATCTTATCTGTTTCGAAATGTTCTCAAAAAAGCAAGTGCAGTTCATTTGTAATTTCAATAATTCTTCTGTAATACTTTGTTTGTGAGTCTCGTGATGACTTCCCGAATTTCAAACTTCCTCAAGATCTGATATCTTTTGCAAACACCAATTTCACTGCTGGAACTGAACAATTTAAGAGACGTCAAAAAATTTTGCTACTGTTCCACAATTTTTCTTTCTATTTAATCCTGTTTCGCCCTTTTCATCCTTGAAACAAATACTTGGTGCTTCTTACCCTTCAAGTATGGGTTTGAAACTTTGCTATAAATTTCTAGCGCTATTTTTTGTTAAATATTCTTTTATTTTAACAAACTGACATTTTTAAAAAGTTGCTTTGATTTTCTGGATTACTTTTGCTGTTTCCACACTTTATTGGCTGATGTTTTGTGGCAGTTCTTTTTTTATACTACCAGGAACATTTCATAAACAGTGTACGGGTTGGAATTAATGTTGATTGTTTCATGCAACACCAATGAACATTACGTCAGACGTAATTGGGAGCCTCAGGAAGATGCACGAGTTTTCGTTTTTTCGCTGTATACTCTAACATAAAATTGGCGAGAGGTAGAAATCGACCATACAGGGGTCTCGGGTACTGTGGCTGTTGAAGACCAGAGATCGTACATCAAGATCGAAACTTTATGCGGCAAAAACCCGACAGAAATTCATTAAGTGAAGTTTGTGGTGAGTTTACGGTAGATCGTAGTACAATGTTACGTTGGTTTAATCGTTTCGTGGTGGTCGTAAGCATAGAAAATAATCCAAGACCTGGAAGACCAAAAATATCAAGAGATGAACAAATTGTGAAACTTGTGGCAGAAGCTCTTGAAGAAGATAGTAGTGCGACTTGTGAGGAATTCTCTGAAGCCAAGTGAATTCCCCCATCGGTATTCCGTATTCTGACGAATGTTTTGAAGAAGAGAAAAAATTCTGTGAGATGGGTCCCACATTGTTTGACTACTGAAGAAAAACAGAAACACCTGGACATTGGAACCTTGCTCAAACAATGATTCAACAGTAATGTTCGAGGGTTCCTGTGTCGAATAGTCGCCTTTGATGAAACATGTATTGGAGGATTTGACCCGGACTTAAAATCACAGTTCAGTGAGTGGAGAGTTTCAGATTCTCCAATTAAAAAAAAAAAAAAAAAAAAAAGAAATTCTACACGCCCAACAAAGCTCAATCAAATGATGAGTTTTGCTTATGATCACCAAGGAATGATCATAACAGAGTCCCATGTGGAACAAGACTCGAGCATTGCATTACCGTAACTTCAGGCAAATCATGCCCAGAAAAATGCACAGAATCCGACCTCAGTTGCTCGAGACTGGACAACTCATTCTCCACGACAATGCCCGCCGCATACCGGCAATGTTGTAGCTCAAAAACTGCGCGAATACAGATCGGAAGTGTTGCCGCATCCTCCCTACAGCCCACGCATGACTCCACCAGAGTTCAACTTATTTATGAAGTTAAAGAAAAACCTACTCGTGGAAATCGTTATCTTTCTGGAAGAGCTATCTCTCACTGTTATATGATCGATTTGACATATGAACAGAAGTGGTGTCCTGGATGGAATAATAGGACTTCCGGACGTTGGGACTCACTCATAGAGAAGCAGATAGACTACGTTGAAGGATCGTAAAGAGATATTACAAAAATAAACACTTAAGCAAAAAAAATAGTACGCATTATGTATGAAATGTCCCTCGTATCTCCATTTTTTAGCCCACTGTTTTAGTGCTTCTTCACACTCCTTCTCCTTCCGCCACGACTTCTTTTTATTCTTGTCCCATCCTAATGTTTTCTCTCTTGACACAAGTATTCTATTTATATACGTCACGCCACAATAATTTAATATGACGATATATTATATACTATGTATATTGTATACCATGCCTATTCTCTTTCGATGTCGTGTCAACTGATCGAACCTCATTTTATCACTCGTATATACGTACAATTGCAATTCCCAGAGAAAAACTATAACCGCCTATTTTCGAAGAGGACGGTTACGGAAAGCAAGCAGTCATTGGAAGACGATGGGACAGTGCAAAGCCTGGAAAATTAGAGTGGCAATTAATGTCGCAACGACACCGAGGCCCTTGAAGACTGAGAAGAAGTTGGATTTGGATCTGAACCAAGGTGAATAGACAAGTTCTATGAAAATAACTTTATGTATGATCACGACCATTTGTAACGTAATAACAACAATACATAGTGTTTTTTTTCAGCTCTCCAAGTATCACACAACAGCGCTTGGGTACGCACCATCTAATTGTTAAATAACATCTCTGGTTTTTTTACAACTCCAGATAATCTCTGGTTTTTTACAACTCCAGATCTTCTCATAATTAAATTTACCAGTCTTAATGAATTTCAATTAGATTAGCTTAATTGTTTCGTTCAAAACAATGGACTAAGATTATAGACCATTGGCTTCCGCTTCTCTCTAACGGAGAAGTCGAAATCTCTAAAATGTTGGTGAACATCGTCTTCCTCTACAGACGTGCGAATGTAAAAAGGTTGGTCGAGATGTACATTGATCCCTATAGGCGACGTTACGCAATGTCAGATCGAGGTTACTGGTTGAGTTAATACATGATGTTTCATTAAAAACTTACTATTTAATTTCTGCTCAATACGGAAAAGTTACGAAATATTATACCTCTGAAAGGAATCAGCTCGAAATTCACCTTAATGGGTTCAGAGAAACCAAGAAAAACCCAAGTCTGAACACGTTTTTGAAGCCCGGTTCTCCCGAATGTAAAATTATTATAGACATATACATATGTCCCACTAAATTAATATGTAGTTTTTGTAACGTCTTTATCTCATATTTGTCTAGTGCTAGCATGTAGCGAGATACTTTCGGAACTAGGAAAAAGATACTGCGGACTATGGGGTGGATATATAGAAGGCTGTGAGCGATCAAATGGGGCGGCATGTGTTTATAGTGTGTCTGTTCCACGAAAATCAGATCATCAACTTCTCCATTCCCAGAATGTCTGAAGTAACTAATTGTGTTTTCTTATACATCATAGACATGGTTTCGAGACATTAGCCGCGCGGGATAGCCGTGCGGTCAAGGGCGCCTTGCCATGGTCCGCACGGCTCCACCCGTCGGAGGTTCGAGCCGGCTCTCGGGCATGGGTGTGTGTTGTCCTTAGCGTAAGTTACTTTAAGTTAGATTAAGTAGTATGTAAGTCTAGGGACCCCACAAAAACTTACCACAAATTTCCAAAAAATTCGAAACATTACTACACACTTCAGTAATTCTGTTTGATTGTAAGTAATTTGTATGTAATGGCACGTATGCGTCCCATAAAACTTTATAGACAATAGAAAACGTTGGTGTGTAGTATGTCAAAGCCCACTTCAAAGGTTACGTTGAAATCGTATGTGTGATATTTCATGTTTTTAATTGTCAGCCGAGTAAATGTGGTTTGGTGCTTGTTTGTTATACTTTTTCCGCCCTTGTAAAATCATTCCAAAACTAAATATTTAACACCGAAAATCCTAGGTTCACGTGAAGACGTGGTTCTGGTTAGACAAATTTCTCAAAATCAGTCAGGTTAAAAATTTTTTCGTAGTGAAAGTTTATTATTTATCACAGAGGAAGATATATTTGGATCTTTTATTTTTCAAATACATGCGTAATAAATTTTAACCATAAAAACGTAAACCAAACAGCACTCGTTCTTAGGTATTTTTTTCTCCTTTTGTGACTCCCACTGCACTGGGTGTCGGCCAGTGACACCTCTCCATTACTTCCTTTGGTCAAGTAAAGGTTTTTGGCAGTGACATAAGATTTTATCGCTTTATATGCAGGAGGCGCGGGCTGGGGCATCGGTTACTTGTTAGGCCGCTGACGTTGCCGACAGCCCCTGCAGTGAGCGGGAATGAACCAGCAGCCTGTTTATCTTCTCAGCCCTGCGGACGCAAACTTGCGAGACGCTTGCGCAATCTTAATTAGATCTTTGAAGACCGTGAAGCGTTCATTAAAAGTGGTCATTATTGCCGCAGTGCCCCACTATCTGGGCTCAGCCGCTGCCGCTGCCTTCGAGGCGACAGGGGGGAGGGTAAGTCTTTCTACTTGCTCTTCACTTTACAATTGTCCAACCTTAGCTGGCTTCGTGAGCGGATAATGAAGGCTAATGGTGATGGAGCGTATGGACCTTGTTCATTATGGAGATAATCAGAGTTGCCGCTTGTCCGGTTACAATGCAGCCTCAGACAGTACAAGATAATGCAGTGTGCACGCAGTAGGCAGTACTAACTGTCAGGAAAACGTAACCCCATCAATCGCTTGCGACAATCAGACACCAAGTAATGTAAGAAAAAACATAATGGTCTATCTCATTTACTTGATTTCAGTTATGCAAAAATGCAGGAAATATTGACCACCCGTTGACTAAACTTCGACAGTACATGTTAGTGCTTCCTTAGGTCCCGGTACCGATTGGTAAAGTCGTTACCTAGTACACATAAGTTTTATTACATTTACCACGTTCCAGAAATATATCGCTTTCAGATGTATACAGAGAAAGCGGTTTATCTCTGCACCACGGATTGTTTCAGCTGTGGTTGCCCTCAACAAAAAACTGTCACATTTCCATCCATCTAGCTCAGTATGTTGATCATAGCGGCATGAGTTTCTCTCCCCCTGCATATCCTACACTGAAGAGCCAAAGGAACTGGAACACCTGCCTAATATCGGGTAGGGCCCCCACGAGCACGCAGAAGTGCCGCAACATGACGTGGCAGGGACTCGACTAATGTCTGATGTAGCGCTGGAGGGAATCTTGCAGGGCTGTCCACAAATCCATAAGAGTACGAGGGGGCTGGAGTTCTTCTGAACAGCTCGTTACAAGGCATCCCAGATATACTCACTGATGTTCTTGTCTGGAGAGTTCGTTGGCCAGCAGAAGTGTTTAAACTCAGAGAGTGTACCTGGAGCCACTCTGTAGCAATTCTGGGGGTGTCGGATTGTCCTGCTGGAATTGCCCAAGTACGTCGGACTGCACACGCCCCACGTCATTACAGAGCTTCACCCAGTTTCATTTCCATCTACATGGATACTCTGCAAATCACATTCAAGTTGCTGGCAGAGAGTTCATCGAACCACCTTCACAATTCTGTATCAATCTCGCATAGCGCGCGGAAAGAATGAACACCTATATCTTTCCGTACGAGCTCTGATTTCCCTTATTTTATCGTGGTGATCGTTCCGCGCTATGTAGGTCGGTGTCAACAAAATATTGTCGCATTCAGAGGAGAAAGTTGGTGATTGGAATTTCGTAAGAAGATTCCGTAGCAACGAAAAATGCCTTCCTTTTAATAATTTCCAGCCCACATCCTGCATCATTTCTGTGACACTCTCTCCCATATTTCGCGATAATACAAAACGTGCTGCCTTTCTCTGAACTTTTTCGATGTACTCCGTCTGTCCTATATGGTAAGGGTCCCACACCGCGCAGCAGTATTCTAAAAGAGGACGGACAAGCGTAGTGTAGGCAGTCTCCTTAGTAGGTCTGTTACATTTTCTAAGTGTCCTGCCAATAAAAATATGCCTTTGGTTAGCCTTCCCCACCACGTTTTCTATGTGTTCTTTCCTATTTAAGTTGTTGAACAGTCCCCAACTGACAAGCAGGGTCCATGGATTCATGGGGTTGTCTCCATACCCGTACACACCATCCGCTCGATAACATTTGAAACGATACTCGTCCGACCAGGCAAAATGTTTTCAGTCATCAACCGTCCAGTGTCGGTGTTGACCGGCCCGGGCGAGGCGTAAAGTTTTGTGTCGTGCAGTCATGAAGGGTACGCGAGAGGGCCTTCGCCTCCGAGAGCCCATATTGACGATGTTTCGTTGAATGGTTCGTACGATGACACTTGTTTATGTCTCAGCATTGAAATCTACATCAGTTTGACGAAGGGTTGCACTTAAATCACGTTGAACGTTTCTCTTCAAGCGTTGTTGGTCGCGTTCTTCCAGGGTCCTCTCCGGTCGCAAAAAAATGTCGGAGATTTGATGTTTTACCGTATTCCTGATTTTCACGGGACACTCGTGAAATGGTCGTACGGGAAAATTCCTACTACCTCGGAGATGCTGTGGCCCATCGATCGTGCGCCGACTATAGCACCACCTAGAACCTCACTTAAATCCTGATAAGCCGGCCTCTGTGGCCGAGCGTTTCTAGGCGCTACAGTCTGGAACCGAGATGCAGCTACGGCTGCAGGTACGAATCCTGCCTCGGGCATGGATCTGTGTGATGTCCTTAATTTAGATTTAAGTAGTTCTAAGTCTAGAGGACTGATGACCTCAGATGTTAAGTCCCATAGTGCTCAGAGCCATCTGAATCATTTTTTTTAAATCCTGGTAACCTGCCATTGTAGAAGCAGTAATCGATCTAACGACTGCGCCAGACGCTTGTTGTCTTATATAGGCGTTGCGCCGTATTGTGCCTGTTTACATCTCTGTATTTGAACATGCCTGCCTATACCATTTTCTTTGGAGCTTCAGCGTACCTTCATAAACGAGGTCGTCTTGAAAAGCAATGCCTCCATATTTTTTCTGTGGAAACTCTTGAAGCTTTTTAAATAAAACAATCTTAAGTAATATCTTCATTCTTCCTGTCTACATATTTAGTTTGCAGTGTAGTCATCCCGGTGACGAGCACAGTTTCTCCAAAGAGAGGTCTGTTTTTTTGGTACCATCAGCACAGAATGTATGACTTTGTTGACGGAGCTACGACCTCACTTCTGCTTGCACTGTTTCATCACTGTCAAAGTGAAGTCCACTAAGGTGCTCTTCAAGGTTTACAACCGGATAAAACTCCGATGGAGCCAAGTCGGGACTGCATGGAGGACGATCGCTGACGCTGAACCCAAGGCGCCGAACTGTTGCAGACGTGGCTGCGCTCGTGTCTGGTGTGGCGTTGTCATGCTGAAGGAGACGGTACTACATGTGCGGACGAAGCCTTCCAATTCGTGCTTTCAGTTTTCTCACGCAACGACTTAATTACGTTGCACGTCATCATCTTATACGCTAGAGTTCGGAATCTTTTAGCTGCAGAGGGTTGCAACTTGAGACAGAAACGTAAATGTGGACAGACTATTTGCGTGACATGTAATGCTTCAGTCGATGTAGAGAACAGAAAAAAAAAATTCGGAAGTACTACTTTCCAGCAAACGTGGCATTCATTGTAAATTAAGAGTGAATTCTACAGGTCTATCTAGTTAAGATCTCAGAGGTAACAAGACATCTGTACTGTGATATTTGTACTGACTAGCAGGCCACTGTTTTCTTACTATGCCAGTTGCGTCCAGTACTACCAGGAAGTATGGCTTAGACAAATGACAATGCACTTCGCCCGCAACTAATAGAGAAAATTTTCTGATAATCATGTTTACATGGATTTAAAAGATATGGTCATTGTCATTCCGTTTAGCGTTCCACAATTTCATAATATGTACATGCGAAGATCTGTGTGCCACAGAAGTACGACACGTTGTTGTTACCACGAGAAAAGGGTTATACACAGGGTTAAAATTAGATTTTAAATAATCTTGGTGTTCCACATAATTTTCAATCATAATAAACATATTACACTTGACAGACATGTCGTTTGATGCATACCTGCACAGATCGTAAGTGAACTTACGTTTCTACTTTAGTATACGCAAAATGTTACACAGTTGTCGACAAAGGCATGCATTCGTTTCTTTGTATATCTTCTGTATCAGATGACGTTGATGATGGATTGTGTGTCCAAGCATCGGCCTAGCAAATTACTGCCTGACGAAAAAAGTGAAGCACCCAGATGAGGGGGAGGTAGATAAATGGAACTTCTAAGGTCGAGAGGCAGTATGGTGTTATTTCAATGGTTGCAAATATGAATCAGGTATGGAAAAACGAGGCAGCATTAGCACACCTATCAGTATGTCGTTGGATCCCTCCCTTGCTCCCGCTCTGTCCTGGATGCATGCACTGATTCGGTTGGGAAGGCTGTCATAAAGCCATTATATCCTCTCCTGAAGCAAGCTGGCACAGAGCTGTTGTATGTGCTTCCTGATATCCTGGGTACTGGCGTTGGGCCAGAATTGCCATCTGAGAAGGCACCGCGTATGCTCTATCGCGGACAATTCTGTGCATCAGGATGTCAGCTCAGACACCTTTCAGGCGTCTAGTTTCGAAACTTATTTTATTTGGCTACCAGTTTCGCGATTTGCTACGCCATCTTCATGTCCCTGACCGATGTCTAGGAAGATTCCACCTCGATCACTGCCCACGGAAATATCTTAACATCGCGCAGTTCATAGAGCCGTGCCATATGTGGCCGGGTATTGCTGAAAAATGCCACCAAGATATTGTCGAACTAAGGGTAACGCACCAGGTCGCAGGATGTTCGTGACGTAGCGTTGTACGGTCACAGCTCCCTTAATCACTACCAGCCTGACATGAAGTCATGTCTGATGACACTCTACAGCATGATGCCAGGAGTAACACCATTGTGCTTTCCAAAACATTGAAAAAATGGAACCTCTCCTCATCTCGCCGCAATACTCGCCTACATTGGTCAACCGCTACAGTGCACAACTACGATCATCGCTGAACACAACGCGACGCAACTGATCAGCAGTACAATGCCCCCGTGATGCTGTTCTATGATTCTATAGTCCGCCCCCGGTAGCTGAGTGTCAGCGCGACACAATGTCAATCCTAAGGGCCCGGGTTCAATTCCCGGCTGGGGCGGAGATTTTCTCCGCGCAGGGTGTTGTGTTGTCCTAATTATCATCGTTTCATCCCCATCGACGCGCAAGTCGCCGAAGTGGCGTCAAATCGAAAGACTTGCACCCGGCGAACGGTCTACCCGTCGGGAGGCCCTAGCCACACGACATTATTATTATCATTCTATATTCACCTGACCATAAAACCTTATCTTCTTTACGTTTTACTTCACTAAACCACACTATACCTAGAATAAATCACCTACAACATTAAAACATCCGACATTCCATGCTCCAACTCGTAGTTTGTTACCATTTCGCTAGCTATTTAATATTTTTCTCACGATCACCTTCAGTACACTCCCAGACATCCGAAGGGGAGATTAATCTGAAATCTTTTGTATAGTGAGATTACATGGCAGTTTCTTCAATTAAAGAGCATTCTCAAAACTCAGGCCGTTCATCAGTATTGATTCTCCCGGGAAACTGTATCTAAAGATATTTCTGTACGTAATGGTGATGTATAAACAAAACACGTATTTGTTTAAAACTGTGTGGTTATGATGCGTCTAACATCGTTGTAAAATATTATCGACAGGAAAGTATACTACTACTACTCCTCCTCCTCCTACTACTAGTACTACTATTATTAAAGTAGGTGCAGGAGACTGATGTTTAATTCTAGCAAGCTCAAAAATGTAGCCATAAATGGCAAAATTAAAGAAATGGCTGGAAAGGTAGAAGGGGAGAGAACGTTGATGCTAGAAGTTCATCAGGAACTGAGGGCGCAGACAGAAAGTATCTGTAGGTTATTAACCATGTGAGCGGAAATGATAATTACCATTTAGGTTCGAACTATAAGCTCGCGGAATGAAATTAAAGAACTATATTTTATGAAGTTAACAATTTTCAATGTTCTTACTGGAACTCACCGCGGGTCTCTACGTCTCAGCTGAGTGGAAAAACTTGAAAATTAGATTCGATGGTTCTTAGGGTCGTGTCAGTGGGTGAGAGAGAGTAACTGTCTGAATGCTGCTGTCATTTCATAAGGGAGGCTTTATAACTCTGGTCAGATGTACGAGGCAGGGCCAAAACCTTCATTGGTTAGTGGTCAAAGTTTCTCGCTCTTAGTTACTTCCAATAGAAAAAGAATATGATGTCGAAAAAAAAGTGGACTCCACAGTAGGTAAAAACTTAGTGTGAAAAAGTTACTGCCGATGCTACAACAACATTGCGGCAATGAATATGAGTATGAGAAGCGTAGATTTGGAACTTTCCACGCTCTGACCGACAGTTTTAATTTTTTTGACAAAAATACGGTGAAATTCTTTACATCACAACAGAAAACCATAGTATTAAGATTCGATTGAGAGGGGAGATAGACGATTGGCATCTTAAACGACGTTTTTTTTTCTCATGGTAAGATACGTCCCGAAATGAAAACCGTAATGAAAATTAAAAAATGTTTTAGATGCATCGTTTAGCTGCACCTTCACGTTACTTTCCTACATAGTCACCGCTCCAACTTAGTTATTTGTCGTAGTGTGGTACCAACTTTCCAGTACCCTCGTCAGAGAAGGCAGCCATCTGTGGTTTCAGCCAATTCTCAGCAACGATGTGGAGTTAGTTATTTGTGCCAAAACGCTCGGGGAACGAATCACTCAACACAGAAATTGTGAAAGCCGACTTCCAGACTCGCCTGATCCACATGCTGGACAAGATCATTGGTTGATACTCGCTTCCTTCCCTGTACGTCCTACTTAAAAAGCTCCCGCACAATGGCCACACTTTGGTGTCACACATGACAGTTAAGTTACGAGGGCTGCAGGAAATCAGGAGGAAGCCCCTCCGCAACAACAATTCGCATTACATACTTGGCAGGAGACTTTATTGTTCTGGGCATCTTCGACGGCTCATTGTGCTCTCACAACTCAAAAGTGCGGCATGACGTGATCGACGGGCAAAGCTTCATCGGATTTTCACTGTGTTTTTAATTTCGCGATCGATCGCACCTTGAAAAAGAATCGCACAAGAGTTAATAGGCACGTCTTGCTTCTGGTCTGGCTATAAAGTTATTGGCACCACGTTTGCTGTCCCCAGATTAAAAACTTTCTTAGAAACATATTGCAGAGTAGCATTCTGGAAAGCGAAGTGTATTCTGGCGGTTATTTTTCGTGGTTATGCCATGGTAGACAATTACATACCACAGACAAAAGTTCAGTCAAAACAGTGGATTGATGATTGTCGAAGAATGATGCTTGCTTACGTCAAGGTGTATGAAATGTGCAAGTTTTATCTTGCTCACCCAGTATATTCTGCAACAAAACATTATACAAACATGGAAACAAATTCCTTTTTTTGAAGAAATAGGGCACTTGGACTCTTCCTTAAGAAACTTGCGAAGTTCAAGAAAAACGATGTTGATCAATAAACTTTTGTTTTTGAAAAAAAAAAGAAAGAATTTGTGTGTGCGTGTTTTTTTTTTTGAAAAACTTATAAACCAAACCTCATTTCTGTCTGTGTATAGGTCAGAAACAAGCGTTCTTTGGATCTGATTACTATACTTTCTATCATCCCAACTGTTGTCTCAGATGGCTAGTATCACAACGACGAACTCCTTTACAAGATATGTTACTAAATAACACTAAAGCACCTCTATGAAGGTGCCACAGATTGATGCATTCCCGAGAAGTAAGAGTGCCGTATATCTCTCGGTACCGAGGGTTAACTACTCGTATATTCGGAAACTAATAGTACTGAGATCTAAGGGACATGCCTCAGCGTTTCCAGAAAATGCATGTTATTGAAATGAGTGATGTAGTATTTGGAGCCATGTACAGTTTTATTAAGAGAGGTAAAAATTGTTTCTGAGTTTTTAATAATTTGATCACGATAAATAATCATTCGTAAGTTGAAATATGCAACCGAATTCTTTTTTCGGGCACTGTAGTTACTAGAACCATAAAAGAAAATGCCAGTTTGAGAGCATACATTCCCTTTCAGTTTAAGTGTAAGATGTAATTTAAAACACAGTAATAAAATTAAAGGAATTACAGTTTCATAAGCTGCTTACGAGACAAACTTGGTTGAAGCGTAATATTTATCTGGAACTTAACTTGAACAGATAGTTTAGAGACTGACCTATACTGTAATATATTAGATATGTTGTCTGTGATCTGACATGATCTTTCTGACGATGTTTACATAGAAACTGAGATGTAGCAGCAGACTCATACCTCAGACCGGACTAAAATCATCTAGACCTATCTATGATGAAAGTAAATGTATTGTGGCTAATATTCAGGAGCATAGTTCATCAAGCCCTTGAAAATCATCTGCCTAGCAGATTAAGATTAACTTGTAGACATCCGATTTGAAACGCAAAATGTATCAGGAGGCTACTTGAAAATTACTAGGAGCAAAGAAAATCAGAAATCTGCACACAGGGATATATTAATTGAAAAAACTTGACTATCACAAACAATGAGTAATTTCTTCAGTAACCATCATAAAAATTTATTATTCTAGGACCTGTTCTAAAACTCTAACTGTTTTAAGCTAGACATGAGCGATATAAAAATTACTGCTCCCAGAGTTGTGAAAGAAATAAGGAACACTACAGATCATATCAAGGCCTAAATAGAAGTTTTTAAATTGGACTTCATTCATTTCCTGACGAAGGAAAACTAAGAAACGTTGCCAACACTGAACGTCCTAATTCTGTGCTACTGAAAATCAGCATCTAATGGTATTAAAAGCAGCTGAAATCGCTGAAAATCAGAAGACTTTGGCCCTGCCGCTGTACCTGTCAGCTTTTACACAGAATCTGTATGTAAAATATTTCAGTTCTTAGCATTTTTACGATATACGCGGTGAGTTTGCTAAATGGGGGAAAACATTAGAAAACAAGCCCTGAGGGCATAAGGGGCAAAAAAGGACATATGGACATATGGGCGGAAATACGTTCCAAGGGAGGTACCCCCACTTGAAGGTACCTCAAAGAAAACGATTTATTGATACGTAGTCAGCAGGGATTCAGAAAATAGCGTTCTTGCGAAACACAGGTAGCTCTTTGTACTCATGAAGTAATGAGTGCTATCGACAGGGGATGTGAGATTGATTCCATATTGCTGTGCAGTGTGGGATTCGCATCAGGTAGGACTGACGGATGACAGAAAGTACAAAGAAGGGCAGCTCGATTTGAATTATCGCGAAGTAGGGGAGATAGTGCCACAGACATGATACGTGAATTGGAGTGGCAATCATTAAAACAAAGGCTTTTTTTTGTTGCGACGCGATCTTCTGATGAAATTTCAATCACCAGTTTTCTCCTCCGATTGCGAAAACATTGGCACTCACCTGCATACGGAGAAATGATGATCACGATAAAATAAGAGTAATCAGGGCTCGCACAGAAAAAATTTAAGTACTCGTTTTGCCGCGCGCCGTTCGAGAGTGGAACGGAAGAGAGACAGCTTGAAGGTGGTTCACTGAACCCTCTGCCAGGCGCTTTATTGTGAATATGAGAGTAATCACGTAGTTGTAGATATAGATGAAGATAAAAGATGCCAGCCGTTCTGGCCGAGCGGTTCTATGCGCTTCAGTCTGGAACCGCGTGACCACTATGGTCGCAGGTTCGAATCCTGCCTCGGGCATGGACGCGTGTGCTGTCCTTAGGTTAGTTAGGGGCAGTATCTTCAAGCACCATAACAACCACATGTGGGCTACAGAATATCCTCTTGGTATGGTAGCAGCTGGAATGTTACGAGTATGTAGGCGAGTTATTCGTCCACCGAGGGCTGGTGTTGAGGATACATGAATTTGCTTGCTTGGCTGAGTATCAGTCGGCGGGATGAGGACGTCGTATGGCTGCTCCAGGGGAGTTCAGGTGCAGGAACAAGGAGCACATGGCCGGGAATGGGTAAATCTTGGTATGGGGAATTTTGACGCCTGTTGCTCGCTTGGCCTTTGTGCAGGAGATGCACCAAAAATAACAGTGATGGACAAGCTGAAATATGGATTCTTACAGCTCTTCAAGAATCTTTAATAATTCACAGTCAAGTATTAAAGCAAATCTGAATACATTTGCGCCGGGCGGAGTGGCCGAGCGGTTCTAGGCGCTACAGTCTGGTACCGAGCGACCGCTACGGCCGCAGGTTCGAATCCTGCCTCGGTCATGGATGTGTGTGATGTCCGTCGGTTAGTTAGATTTAAGCAGTTTTAAGTTCTAGGGGACTGATGACCACTGCAGTGCTCAGAGCCATTTGAACCATTTTTTGAATACATTTGCGATCTGAGAAAAATGGGACACATCCAGTGAGACAACATTTCAATATCTTTAAAAATACAGAAATTAAAATTTCACACCCAATAAACGTTTTTACAATGAACCTCTGAATTAACAACTTTCAAATGCTTCATGAAATTTCAACATAAGATGATAACGTTGCACTACAGCTATCATTTCTGAAAGCTAAGTATCTACATCATGCGGCTGGTCCCAGCGGAGGTTTGATTCCTCCCTCGGGCATGGGTGGGTGTGTTGGTCCTTAGGATAATTTACGTTAAGTAGTGTGTAAGCTTAGGGACTGATGATCTTATCAGTTAAGTCCCATAAGATGTCACACACATTTGAACATTTTTTTATCTACATCTATTTTATTTCTTGATTTGTTACATTTTTATATCTTTTCATTCTGTAAATATTTGTCAGAACATTGTATCCTCTACAATTACACAACGAATGAATACAGAATCAATACCTCACTTTTTGTTATACTTGTGTATTTATTTAATGAATGGTTTACTATTTTGCTAGTAATTTTATTTAAATATTAATTGCAATTGGTAATACAAGACCATGGTAATTTAAGAAGTGACCATTCCCCTGAGCTAGCTGACACCACTTTTGGAAAAGAGTGCTAAAAGACACATCTGACAAGAAGGCCTAAATAGTTATTTAAACAAAATTTAATGACAGTGCGTTCTCATTTATCGATAATGCCTTTAGATAAGAACACTAGATAATATATTTATGGGCAAACCGTTATTGACCTTTATTGTGAATGGTTTGAGTGTCATCGAATGTTTATAGCATTTTTTAAATACTTTTGTAATACATTAGTTTAGTCTGAGAAGTGGTCGAGTTAGTTGATGTTCATAGAACTAAATAACGATGTATCTTTGGCGGGGAAGGCCTTCAGCCAAAAGAAAAGCAGACAGTAGTGGAACACTACAGGAGTCAAGTGGAGATAGGGACTTTTCGAGTGAAGAGTTCAAGGGAGCCATTCTGGCACTTTTACAAGGGTTCTGGAAGGAGGCAGACTTGCCTGAGGTAATGGGCAGGATTCAGTCATATAGGTGAATGATTCTGGGGGGTGAACGGCCACTACCATACTTTAACTTCTGTAGGGACTTCATATTTCGAGAAGTCTGAATGTGCTCCAGTGTAGGACCGTAACTTTTTCTGTTTGTGTTACGGAACTAAGGATAGAAATACAATGCATTACTAATCTTTTTATCGTAAGTGATAATTTGTAAATCATCATGACGAATTCCCAACTGTTTTGAGCTGGTGAATATTTCGTGTACTGCAATTTCGAAATGTACTTGGTTGTCGTGTTTTATTGATTACAATTAAGTTTGGAGATTTTGCTAGGGTTCTTGTAATACTCTCAACATAGGTTTACTGCATTTGATAAGGATATTTTCTGTGGGTAATTTGACTGAATATCGTAGGACCATTTTCTGTTTATCTGAGATGTCCTTTCTTGAATAAACATCATTTAACATAATTCTGTGTAGTCTACATCAATTACAGGCATTATAATAGGACTCTCGTTATTGAATTATTCATTAACATTTATTATGTATTTGTATTTTATTAACTCGCAAACCTAGCCAATTCATAGACTATTTGAATACAGGCTCACGGATACAGATTATTGGTTCAAATGGCTCTGAGCACTATGGGACATAACTCCTGAGGTCATCAGTCCCCTAGAACTTAGAACTACTTAAACCTAACTAAACTAAGGACATCACACACATCCATGCCCGAGGCAGGAGTCGAACCTGCGCGGTTCCAGACTGTAGCGCCTAGAACCGCTCGGCCACCGCGGCCGGCTACAGATTATTATTTGCAGCTAATCAGCTGCGGGGCATGAAAGCAGACGTGCGGGGCTCGATCCTATGTCTTCATCGAGCTATTCTTTTTAAACAGAGCCGTGCATAGCCGAAGTACTTAAAGTATGAGTAACGGCAGGGGGAGAAGCAACTGGTTTGCTTGTATGGGATTTCGTTAGGAAGAGCAGCTACGCTAACAGTAACCGTTAGGTCTGTAAGTGAAGATTATTGGCAACTGCCTCTTGGGACCAGTCATTCCTCCACAATGCTTGACAGGTGAGGCATATCTACATTTCCTGTGGGTGACGCCTCGCATGCTGGAAGAAGAGCGTTGATGATATGAAGAATAATGGGGCTACTACATAATAGCGCTCCAACTCACTGCCCTCTTACGTTCGGAACAAAAACCGTAAAACAGAACATTCGCAGACACATGGTGCGTTCTCTCTTGTGTTTCAACAATGGGAACATACACTGTGAAAGATCTTTTATTTCTACCTTTAAGTGGATGTTCTTCCTTTGGAAAACATTTCCGACCATCTGTTTATACAACTTTTTTTGCTTCTTATCCTCTCAGGGATCGTTTCTTGCAGCTGGTACTCATGTAGCAAAACCACCCTGTGTACCTTGAGTAGAGCACTATTCCCAGTGATTCGAAGAAAGCACAGAATAGACTAATATACGAAAAAGTCATTGTAACGGACTGGCAGAATTACATCTCCTTTTGTGACAGAATTCTGGAGGCTATTCTGATGTTAAACATAACCACCTATGGTTAATATAAGGACTATTTGCGGAACAACTACTATGTATTCCTGAGAAATCAAAATCTCTCTCAGCTATTGACGCACATAGTTGCATATGAGATGTGCCTGGACAAGATCGAATTACTGGCAATGGGTTAGTAGCGGTAGAAAATCTTTTTCTGAAATAGTAATGGAGATCCTTGTCTCACTCGAGTTTTCATTTAGTGACCTCCAGATCAAAGATGCAGTACACAAAATTTTTGTTTCATCCGTCAATGTTTTTTCGAGTGCCATTACTCTTGGCAAAAGCTGGCTTCATAGTGATAACTTAGAAAAAGAGGAAGAAAACTGCGAGAACCATAAGTCACGGCAGCCAGACAAATAGTCTGACCGCTCCCCACACGAATATGAAGCACTACGCCAGTCCCTTCTGCAAAAGGTGCTTCTGGATACCACGCTATTCAGCGAATCGAAGAAGAATATTCTTTCTCCGATTTGCAGGGGAGGAAATGATGATTTCCCTGTTCAGTATCTATTGAATAATTTATCAGTGCGAAGTTCTGCAGTTGACTACGGATATTGTAACGTTTTATGCATTCGTTTAGAAGGTTATTGATCAAGCCATTTGCGACTGGAACTTTGTTCACTTGTTTAGTGCTTGCGTTGCTGTGACGCGTAGTGCACGAGTACTGTTTAGCATTACTACCAATAAAGCATGGACTATAGTCCTCATATAACGCACAATTCATTCGTTCGCCCATGTTATCTTTTAATCCTTGGTGTCATCCGAAATCGAGATTAACGATCTGGAGAATTCGTACACGAATTCGACAGTAATGTTAAAAATGTGTACAGCAAGGCTTCTAGCTCTGTATGTTATACGTATAAATCAACTGAAACTATAACACTTACAGAATCATCAGTCAAGACATTTTGCAACTCTCTGGACAGTAAGGTGTTCACTCTCGTAACTAAAATGCAGTAGTACACTCCTGGAAATGGAAAAAAGAACACATTGACACCGGTGTGTCAGACCCACCATACTTGCTCCGGACACTGCGAGAGGGCTGTACAAGCAATGATCACACGCACGGCACAGCGGACACACCAGGAACCGCGGTGTTGGCCGTCGAATGGCGCTAGCTGCGCAGCATTTGTGCACCGCCGCCGTCAGTGTCAGCCAGTTTGCCGTGGCATACGGAGCTCCATCGCAGTCTTTAACACTGGTAGCATGCCGCGACAGCGTGGACGTGAACCGTATGTGCAGTTGACGGACTTTGAGCGAGGGCGTATAGTGGGCATGCGGGAGGCCGGGTGGACGTACCGCCGAATTGCTCAACACGTGGGGCGTGAGGTCTCCACAGTACATCGATGTTGTCGCCAGTGGTCGGCGGAAGGTGCACGTGCCCGTCGACCTGGGACCGGACCGCAGAGACGCACGGATGCACGCCAAGACCGTAGGATCCTACGCAGTGCCGTAGGGGACCGCACCGCCACTTCCCAGCAAATTAGGGACACTGTTGCTCCTGGGGTATCGGCGAGGACCATTCGCAACCGTCTCCATGAAGCTGGGCTACGGTCCCGCACACCGTTAGGCCGTCTTCCGCTCACGCCCCAACATCGTGCAGCCCACCTCCAGTGGTGTCGCGACAGGCGTGAATGGAGGGACGAATGGAGACGTGTCGTCTTCAGCGATGAGAGTCGCTTCTGCCTTGGTGCCAATGATGGTCGTATGCGTGTTTGGCGCCGTGCAGGTGAGCGCCACAATCACGACTGCATACGACCGAGGCACACAGGGCCAACACCTGGCATCATGGTGTGGGGAGCGATCTCCTACACTGGCCGTACACCACTGGTGATCGTCGAGGGGACACTGAATAGTGCACGGTACATCCAAACCGTCATCGAACCCATCGTTCTACCATTCCTAGACCGGCAAGGGAACTTGCTGTTACAACAGGACAATGCACGTCCGCATGTATCCCGTGCCACCCAACGTGCTCTAGAAGGTGTAAGTCAACTACCCTGGCCAGCAAGATCTCCGGATCTGTCCCCCATTGAGCATGTTTGGGACTGGATGAAGCGTCGTCTCACGCGGTCTGCACGTCCAGCACGAACGCTGGTCCAACTGAGGCGTCAGGTGGAAACGGCATGGCAAGCCGTTCCACAGGACTACATCCAGCATCTCTACGATCGTCTCCATGGGAGAATAGCAGCCTGCATTGCTGCGAAAGGTGGATATACACTGTACTAGTGCCGACATTGTGCATGCTCTGTTGCCTGTGTCTATGTGCCTGTGGTTCTGTCAGTGTGATCATGTGATGTATCTGACCCCAGGAATGTGTCAATAAAGTTTCCCCTTCCTGGGACAATGAATTCACGGTGTTCTTATTTCAATTTCCAGGAGTGTATTTATTACATTTTCATTTAAAATAGCAACTATGCTTTTGAAAGTTAATAACTGTGAAACTGAAGGGAGCCGGGAGAGCGGAAGATGATGGTGGTTTAACTCAACAAACTGCAGTGCATCATATATATATATATATATATATATTACCACAAACATGAAATATCATCACTGGATTCATTGATTCTTTGTTCTATTCACAAGTCTCACGACAAGGTTCGTGTGAAAGGAAGTTTTTGGAAAATCTACCGGAAAGTCGGAAATTTGGATGGTATTTTAGTATGAAAATCTCAATGAAAGAAATTTTGCGGTCGGTTTGACAGTTACGCTGTCATGTTTGCATGAAAAAAAAATGTGACGTTCAGTTTGACAGTTCTGCTGTCGCATGTTTATGTAACAAGAAATTCCGCTTGACTATTGACATTTTGCGAAAAAGAATACACTTAAAAGCGATATTTCAGTGTGTTGTCATTGGTGATCACATCGAAAGTGTTCCGAAGATTTAATTGTTTCAGTTCGTCGTAATGGGCTGTGTTACATTCATGCAAATAATTGTAACTTTGGAAAATTGCCACCAATGGGACTTCATAACAACAGTGGGCGCTTGCGCAGCTCAATTCAAATAAATTCGCTTGGCGTCCATGAGACTATGAGAGTTGCTGTTGTTGTTGTTGTTGTTGTTGTTGTTGTTGTGGTCTTCAGTCCAGAGACTGGTTTGATGCAGCTCTCCATGCTACTCTATCCTGTGCAAGCTTCTTCATCTCCCAGTATCCACTGCAACCTAAATCCTGAATATCTTTAGTGTTTTCATCTCTTGGTCTCCATCTACGATTTTTTACCTTCCACGCTGCCCCCCAATACTAAATTGTTGATCCCGTGATGCCTCAGAATATGCCCTACCAACCGATCCCTTCTTCTAGTCAAGTTGTGCCACAAATTTCTCCTCTCTCCAATTCTATATAATACCTCCTCATTAGTTATGTGATCTACCCATCTAATCTTCAGCATTCTTCTGTAGCACCACATTTCGAAAGCTTCTATTCTCTTCTTGTCTAAACTATTTATCGTCTACGTTTCACTTCCATACATGGCTGCACTCCATACAAGTACTTTCAGAAACGACTTACTGATACTTAAATCTATACTCGATGTTAACAAATATCTCTTCTTCAGAAGCGCTTTCCTTGCCATTTCCAGTCTACATTTTATATCATCTCTACTTCGACCATCATCAGTTATTTTTCTCCCCAAATAGCAAAACTCCTTAACTACTTTAAGTATCTCATTTACTAATCTAATTCCGGTAGCATCACACGATTTAATTCGACTACATGCCATTATCCTCGTTTTGCTTATCTTATATCCTCCTTTCAAGACACTGTCCATTCCGCTCTTCCAGGTCCTTTGCTGTCTCTGACAGAATTACAATGTCGTTGGCGAACCTTAAAGTTTTTATTTCTTCTCCATAGAGTTTAATTCCTACTCCAAATTTTTCTTTTGTTTCCTTTACTGCTTGCTCAATTTACAGATTGAATAACATCGGGGATAGGCCACAACCCTGTCTCACTTCCTTCTCAACCGCTGCTTCCCTTTCATGCCTCTCGACTCTTATAACTGCCATCTGGTTTCTGTACAAATTGTAAATAGCCTTTCGTTCCCTGTATTTTACCCCTGTCACCCTCAGAATTTGAAAGAGAGTATTCCAGTCAACATTGTCAAAAGCTTTCTCTAAGTTTACAAGTGCTAGAAACGTAGGTTTGTCTTCCCTTAATCGATTTTCTAAGATAAGTCGTAGGGTCAGTATTGCCTCAACGTGTTCCAATATTTCTACGGAATCCAAACTGATCTTCCCCGAGTTTTTCCATTCGTCTATATGGAATTCGTGTAAGTATTTTGCAGCCGTGGCTTATTAAACTGATAGTTCGGTAATTTTCACATCTGTCAACACCTGCTTTCTTTGGGATTGGAATTATTGTATTCTTCTTGAACTCTGAGGGTATTTTGCCTGTCTCATACATCTTGCTCACTAAATGGTATTGTTAGGCCTGGCTCTCCCAAGGCTATCATTAGTTCTAATGGGATGTTGTCTACTCCTGGGGCCTTGTTTCGACTTAGGTCTTTCAGTGCTCTGTCAAACTCTTCACGCAGTATCATACCTCCTATTTCATCTTCATCTTCTCTGAGCGTAGACAACGTTAAATCTGCTGCGAGAAAGAAAATGCTAAGCTGTCCTATGCGAATGTGCTATTTTGTTTTCTTATCCGTAGTAATTTTTAACAGAAAACCGGAAAGTTGTGTTTATGGCTAATATAATAATCCTACCAGTTTGTAGATTAAAATCATGTGAAAATACTGTTATTAAAGCCACTGTCTTAAAAGATACAGCCGCTGGAAAGGTCTCTCTCGTACCAGTGTTCGAATGATTCTAATCGACTTACCCTTCATTTTGACTTCTATTCCCAATCAAAGTACCGTTTGCAATAACAATAAATAAGGTCAGAGAGAGGAGGAAGGTGGAGATGGAAAGAGAAGACGGGAAGAAATAGATATAAGGAAGGGAAAGGAGGTTACGGACAGAGATGATGGTGGAGGAGATGGATAGAGAGATTGTAGAACAAGAGTGGAATGAAGGTGACGGACAGAGATGGGGGAGGAGGAGATAGACAAAGGGAGAGGAGAGGAAGAGAGGGATAGAGTGAGGGTGGAGAAGGAGATTAGAAGGTATATCCTGTTCTCATACATGTTCAGAAATTGTGAAGAATTGCTGGGTTTGCTAGTTTACTAATAAAATACCAAACGTAAACATTACACATTATTATTAGAGTGATTTTACTCTCCCTGACCACAAGAGTTTGATCTCGAAGTACCCTTTTTATTATTTTGCCATAATACAAGATATGCTTACAAGACAGCTTCAAGTCGAAAAATACTTAATGACATTTAACCATAAGAAAATGAATATTTGGTCTTACAACTGGTAGCAAAATATGTGAGGCTGTCATGCCTCAAGCACATTACATAGAAAAATAACAGAACACAGGCATCGATGCTATTAAGGCACAATGAATCGCCAAAGGTGATCACAAAAACGTATGCAAATTATCAACATAAGAACAAAAACTGCCATGACAGATACTTCAATTTCGAACCAGTGATACTTTCTGAATCGTGTAAGGCATTTACAACTAATCATAAAATTCTGTAAAACTAATGTTCACGTCAAAAAATTACAGAATAAATACACACATAAAGCAACTTAAAATATGTAATTACTTTTTTGGATTTTAAAAAAGCCTATGATTCAATTGACAGAAATACACTGCTTGATATCTTAAAAGAATTGGGACTCGATGCTAAAACAACTGCAATAATTAAAGGTACTTTGACAAATACAAAATCGAAAGTAAAATTTAGGGGAGAGCTCTCAAAATCGTTTGAAATAAAGTCAGGTGTTCGACAGGGAGATGGTCTGTCACCTCTGCTTTGCAATTGTGTCTTGGAGAAGGTAGTTCGAGAATGGAGGAAGGCCATCAATACTAAAGGGATTCAACTAGGGAGAAATCCAAACAAGATCACTGTCGACTGTTTAGCCTTCGCAGATGACATGGCATTGATTACGGATTCACTAGACAATGCCCAAGAACAAGTAAGGGAACTACAAAAACAAGCAGCCAAAGTAGGACTACAAATATCCTATGAAAAAACAAAGTTTATGACAAACATCTGTGATGCTCCTCAAAATATTGCAGTTGACAACAACACAATACACAAAACAGATTCCTTTAAATACCTAGGAGAGTGGATTACATACAATGCCAAAGAAAAGATAGCTATAGAAACTAGAGTGCACAAAATGGAAAGAGTGTTTCATATGACCAAAAACGTTTATAATAAAAAATCCTTGTCCTGGAACACGAAATTAAGACACTACCAAACAGTGGCCAGACCTGAAGCTCTCTATGCGGCAGAAACACTTAAACTAACAAGAAATGGAGATCCTGAGAAACTAGAGAAGGTCGAAAGAAGAATTTTAAGGAAAATACTGGGAGCTAAAAGAAACGATAATGCTGAATACAGGTTAAGACCAAACAGAGAGCTATATCTGAAAACGGAGAAACTAACTGATGTAATGAGGAAGAGGAGACTACAGTTTTTTGGACATATATTCAGAATGGATAACAACAGACTAACCAAGCGGATATTCACATTACTCAATAGCTACAAATCCAAGCCAGCATGGTTCATAGAGACTGAAAAGGACATTGAAAATGCTGGAGTTACAATAGACACAATAGAAAACAGAACACATTTCAGAAAGGCAGTTCAAAAGGCAGAATTTCAGGAGAGAAAGAAAATAACTAGACGAAAGTGGACTGAAGAAGAAAGGGAACAACACTCTAAAAGGATGAAGGATATTTGGAAACCGAAGAAATCTAATACAATGAAGAGTAGCCAAAGTTGATTCATCGTACCCTCCAAATGGGTTATTCGAAAGAAAAAAAAACATAAAGCATGTACACCAGTTGGATTATCCTTATCGCAACTGGAGCACTAAACTTCACAGATTCAGATTGTGACGCATTAAAAGCAGACAAGAAATTCTTTAAAATAAATATCAATCACAAAAATCTACAAAAAGAGCATACATGACTTGTACACCAATTAGCTCAACACAGATTGGTCTTCACATAGCTTGGCGCAATTAGCACTCTAAACCTTACAGAATCAAACTGTAGCAACCTGATATCCGTAGATTCATATATTTGAAACCACTGAAGACAACTCAGCGCTTCCAGCTCAACAGATATTTGACGGTATAGGAATGGTGAGAAGCATCGCAGTTGACACTCTCGATAAAAACACGACTGTCGTTTGCAGCACGTAACACGCATAGGTACGGACAAAGGCAGACAAACGAGAAGCCAAGATGAACACTACCTTCAACCAACAGGGGTAAACAATAAAATAAGTTTCATATTAAAAAATAAGCCACTCATTTGTACGAAATCCCCATGCGCTGAGGAACTCAGTTTAATAACACCATCTCAGGCGTTGCAGGCAGCACTAACACAATGAACTAGACAAACATGACACCAAAGGCAACAGAAAGAAAAGAAAAACTCTGTCATACGAACCACAATGGACGACAAAACACGTCACACATATGATCTACCTCCAGCTGAGCACCTTGCTAATCTGATGCACCCCACACACAGCAGCAAGAAAGTGGCAAGTCGAGAGCCTGCCAGTGAGTTTGGAGCGTCCATCTGGGCATTGTGTTTGGTAGACAGCAACGAAGTAATGACAAGCTGACAGCGTGCATTCAGTGCCGATTACATCACAACCTCCACAACGGCGTTGTATTGCGTGCGTGTCACCGGAAAATGGCGGACAAACAAACAGCCCACACTCGGTGGGCACAAATGAGCTGCCACTGTCTCTCACAGCCGCTGGCGAAACTCCAATAAGCGCATAAAACATCAGTCGAAATTGTGCTAAAAGTATTCTCTGAAAATTATTTGGAGCATTTAGTTCATGCGCTCACGCCAATAGTGAGCGGTTGTAAAAACTCACTTGATCTCTTAGCAATAAATAATCCTGATCTAATAACGAGCATCAAAGCGGATACAGGGGTTAGTGAAAGCTCGGCTGTGGTGGCGAGATTGAATATTGTAACCCCCAAATCCTCCAAAAATAAAAGAAAAATATACCTGTTTAAACAATCAAATAAAAATTCACTTGACGTCTTCCTGTAAGACAATCTCCACTTTGAGCCGGGGTAAAAATTGCTGTTTTGAAGAGCGCGCCGCAGCGCGTAGTGTGAAGCAGTCGCCCTCCGTTTCTGGCGGTGGTGCCGCTGTGACAATCGCAGCTTTGGTGTCTCCTTCTGGCGGGAAAGGGGAAAGGCTGCCTGTTCACGTGCATTTAAGGGTAGCTATGAGCTCGCCAGTGAGTCTGGGTCAGTCTCTCGTCCCCAGCTTGCTAGTCTGTCTCTCGTCCTCATTTGTTAAGCAGTTAGTGTCTGTCTGTCGTTCGGATCAACCTTTAAAGCCGGCAAAATGAGAGTCTTTCCACTCAGCCAGTAAGAGAACTCAGCGAGTGGACGCCCGGTCGGGGCTTAGTTCCTGCATTTGAGTCTGCGCGTTAGGCGGGCAGTCTGCACGAGTTTGCTCAGGCAATGGTCATTGGCGGTTGGATCGATCGGTTGATCGGTGGCGCATTGAGACACAAGATGACTTGAGCGTCGGCGCAACGTGAGTCCAGTGGGCCGCGGCGTATAGCGAGGGGTACTGACTTCACGGTCGACACGAGAGCAACAGGAGTCAACTCACGACATCAGTCCGGCCGGTGCGAGCTGCGACGTCGTGAGACGGGAGATCGGCGCGCCTTCCTGCGTCCGTTGAAGCGGCTGGCAGCCGACGGTTCGGGAGAGCGCTTTGGGGGTGCTGTACAAGGTCTTCTCGAGAAATCACAGTTTATTAGAAGTTAAGTGATTGGTGATATATTGTTTGATTGTTAAATTCTACTTGTTTTCTTGGTGAGGTCACCAGCCGTTTTGCTTTGGGGTCGTCCCATATTATATCTCTTAAAAAATGTAATGTAACTATTTATTTAGAGGAAACACTCTCCTAGTAAATTTGTTTGTCCTTTGATTTATCGTGATCTGTTACTGATTTTTAGTGAAGTTACTTTTTACTTTTAGCTTTCAAGAAAAAAAAATACAAAAGAGATATAATAAGCAAAATGATGAATTTCGTAGGTTGCCAATTACGTATTGTATCTGGTTTTACCGAGCGCCAGACTCCCTACAAATTACTGTAAATGCATTAGCGTAGTATTAGTCAGCTCCGAAATTATTACTATCACAGAAAATAGACAAGTTTTAATAAAATTATTTCACTGGATTCCTTCAATTAATCTCACTGAATATTTTAACATAATTTCTTCCGTTCCGGCTATCAGACATTTTGCTATGAAAAAATATTTTTAAATGTACCGCGTAATGGCAGCTAATTGTTAACGGTCAGAAATCACTGTAACTCGCTCCGCAGGAGCTGGAAACATGCTAAATAATTTTCATTAAATATTCTTTTCATAAGATAAATGTGGCGTAGGTTCGTGAAATAACACACGGAGATCACTTTATACTAATATATTCTTACTAGGACACAGTTTACACCATTAAATATTTGCAATTACGTTACGACAGAAACAAATGCTAGCGCAGCACAATAGCTTGCGTACCTTATTCCAGCTAACACCAGAACGAACAGAACAAAACAGACTAGACAGAAGAATGAGCTTTGCAGTGTATTTTATACTCTTACAAAGATAATCACATTATAATCTCATACAGTAAAAATAATGTCTTTTCTGCATTTATCGATCTGTATTGTATGTTTTTACAGTTAGTGTTATTACCTTTCGCAGATAAATCAATGTTTGCAATTCATTTAGAGTCACATACAGTCATTTTTATTTATGTTTCACCTCGATAATGGTGAATATTGCAAAAGGGACACTACACCCACCATTCTTCTCCGTTTGCCCACCTGCGGGAAGGTGGTTGTTTTTAAATTGGGTGGTCCGTTTTTCCCTTGTGGAGTAGGGGCGGGTTAGAGCAACCTGCGGTTCGGGTTGTTCCGTAATCTTCCTATCAATCTACCGTACGTTATTAGCTGGCTCTGTCATGTTTGTTGGATTTAGTGTGTTAACGAATTTATTGCTTGGAGTGTAACAGCCCAGTACCTGAAATATGTTTTGATTTTTGGAAACCTTGATATTATTGCCTATGATCTTCAGAGGCGGTATCTGTGTACTGTAGAGCATCTTAACTATTGTTTGGCCAACACTGTAGAATTTTATATAAGATTGCATTTCATGGGCTTTTATTTAAATGATCATTTTAGTACATAAAGTTACCACCCTTTCACCGTAAGACTTTAAAATCAAGTTGCACCCCCGTCTTCCCATTCCTTTTCCTCCAACTCCTCTCCTTCCACCAGTTATCTGCTTAAAAAGTAGATCACACCTGTGCTGTTACGATACAGGCACGATGGGTTGCTGACGGAATTATACTGGTAAATTCAACAGTTATTTGTTTGTTATTTTATTTGTCAAGATTTTCCTCTATACAAAGGTTTTTTCCAACATAACAAATACGCGGAAATTATTACATCTTTTACATAAGTTATTAATTTATCTCCTCGGTATGTCCCTCCAAGTGTTTCGATCTTGTATATCTTCTTCCTCTGCTCCAAGTCTTCTCATTGTTAATCGTACATTTTGGAGCCAGGTGGTCACAGTGTTTCTCTTATCTCCTTTCTCTCTCGTTCCCATTCCATGATCATTTTCGGAATTCTGGCCCCATTCTTCTTCATGCCCGTACTATTGTAACTTCCTTCTAGCCATCACGTCACGTATTCTTTCTCTTACTTCCATATCTTTATTTTCCGTCCTTTCGTACTTTCTCTTTTCTATAAATTCTTGCTGATCTTCCCCAGAGGTCCATTTATTTTGCTTGCAGCTTTTTTAGTTGAGCATCACAGTGACCTTCCTTCCACTGCTAATTCTCTTATTAATTTCTTTATCTGATTTTTCCAACAACTCTAACATGGATCCCAAATAACAGAAGGTATTGACCTTTTTAATTTTATTTCCTTTTATGAATAAGCCATCTGGATCATTAGTGAGGTATTCTTTTTTCTGGTAATTAATCTTCAATCCCCAGTTTCTTTATTCCATTGCTAATTGGTTACAGATATAATTTGCATCCTCTCCGTCTTGTGCTACAACTACTTGATAATCAGCAAATAGCAGGTGGTGTAAATAAACTCCATTTTTAATTCATAGACCCATCCCATTGCAGGTACGAGGCCATGTCTTGAAACTGATATATATATATATAGATTTTAAATAATGTTGGTCACATGGGACAACCTTGCTTGTTCTAAATTTCTGTGGAAGTGTGCTACCAAGTTTCACTTGACACATGTTATCTTTATACATTCCTTATATTACTTTAATTAAAGGATCCTTTATGTTTGCCACATGTAATGATCTCCAAAATAGTTTTCTGGGACAGTTTCATATGCTTTTTCTAAATATATGAAAATTAGTCCTATGTTTTAGATTTTTCCCTATGTTTCTCTAAGATTTGTTGTAATGTGAAAATATGGTATACGCATGATTTGTGAATCCACATTGTGCTTCCTGGGTTTTAAAATTTATTTCCAGCTTATTTTTAACTATTTCCCCAAAAATTCTCATTAATGTATCTGTAACACAAATTCCTCGGCAGTTCGAGCAACTTTTGCGATCCCCTTTCTTATATATAGTATTAATACAGCCCAGCTTCGCTTCCTTGGGTATTGAATGTCCATGTGACTTTTTTTTGAATAACTGTGTTGTTAGTTTCACAATTTTGTATGTACAATGCTTTTTTTTCTTCTTTTGAAATAATAGAAAGCAGAATTTAGTACGTAATTACTTTTACTTTGTTTTTAGATCTGAAGATGGTCAAAAGAGATCGATACTAGTCATACTGTGAAACTCTGAAACAGTATCTGGACAACAAACGATTTCATCTGATTTTTTTAAAATTCGGGAACAGAACCTCTCTCCAGGTCGCCGCCATAGCCGCCGCCGATGGTCATCTGGGGTAGTGCATAACCCTGATTCATCGCTGAATCGTGTTTGCTCCCCGGTCACGGAACCGCTGTTGACGCAGCCGTTTGTGTTGTGGTGTCAACGGCAGCTCACGCATAAGATGGTAATTCCCTGGTCCGGCTGCTGCTGCTACGACCACTGATACGGGATGACACAGAATGTTGTGGGCAATTCATTAGTTGTTCTGAGACGGCACACACAGATGTACAAGGGATTTATGATACGCTAGGTCCACAGTAATATGGTCCTCCGTTGTAGTGGTCAGACGTGGTCGACCGGAACCTTACAGTCCAATGTCTGGCCACTGCCACATCCAAATACCCCATAAGGCTGGACATTGTACGATTCGATTAGCCTGCCAAAAGGAAGATCAGAGGGAGTTCCCTGACAAACTCTGTTTGGTGCTGATAACGCTGTCTCACAGAAGTATGAGGCACCTCTGTATCCTTCACAGTAATCAATAAACATCTGACTCTGTTCATGCTCCTAATGTCCTCCTGATACCTGACGGCAGTTGTCATCAGTTTATTTGAAACAAATTTTATCTACCTGTTAAACAGATTATTGTGAAAAGAAATTCACCAATTTGCAGGTGTGACCATTATAGTGGACTGGATCTTGGTTACGTACGCTCAAGAGCCAAAGAAACTGGTACACCTGCCTAATATCTTGTAGGGTCCCCGCGAGCACGCAGAAATGCCGCAACACGACGTAGACTGGACTAGACTAATAACTCAAGTAGTGCTGGAGGGAACTGACACCATATATTGTCCACAAATACCATAAATCCATAAGAATAGGAGGGAGAGGAGATCTCTTCTGAACAACACCTTGCAAGACATCCCAGTTATGCTCCATGATGTTCATGTCTGGGAAGTTTGGTGGCCAGCGAAAGTGTTTAAACTCAGAAGATTGTTCCTGGAGCCACTCTGTAGCAATTCTGGACGTGTGGGGTGTCGCTTTGTCCTGCTGGAATTGTCGAAGTCCGCAATATTTAGACGTATCAGGGTTCCATATCTCTCCAACTGCACACGCCCCACACCTTTATAGAGCCTCCACCAGCTTGAACAGTGCCGTGCTGACATGGAGGATCCATGAATTCATGAGGTTGTCTCCACACCTGTACCCATCAATCTGCTCGATACAATTTGAAACAAGACTCGACCGACAAGGCAACACGTTTCCAGTCATCAAGAACCCAATGTCGGTGTTGACGGGCCAAAGCGAGGCGTAAAGCTTTGTATCGTGCAGTCATGAAGTTTACACGAGTGGGCGTTTGGCTCCGACAAGCCATATCGATGATGTTTCGTTGATTGGTTCGATGACACTTGTTGATGGCCCAGCATTGAAATCTGCAGCAATTTGCGGAAGGGTTACTCTTCTTTCACATTTTCGTTTCTCTTCAGTTGTCGTTGGTCACAATTTTGCAGGATCCTTTTCCGGCCCCAGCGATGTCGGAGATTTGATGTTTAACGGATTCCTGATGTTCACGGTACACTCGTGAAATGGTCGTATGGGAAAAGCGCCACTTTATCGCTATCTATGAGATACTGTGTCGCATCACTCGTGCGCCGATTATAACACCACGTTCAAACTCACTTAAATCTTGACAACCTGCCGTTCTAGCAGCAGTAACCGATCTAACAACTGCGCCAGACAGTTGTTGTTGTATATGGGCATTGCCGACCTGTTTACATATCTCTGCATTTGAATACGCATACCTATGCCCGTTTCTTTGGCGCTTCAGTGTTCAAGCAAGCATTTGAAAGTAAAAAACTGGTAGTTTACTTAACGAAATACAGTCGATTTGGCAAATGTCACTTGTATCACAGATTGACAATGAACTGGAAGAAAAACTAAAATTGTGACAATTTTATCTGTGATGATACTCAAAGATACAGTTGTTCTACGATGTTAGAAGGAGGAAAGATGATCAATCTTGACACTTTGTTTTGCTTGCCTTCGTGCAGCCAGTGTCATTACACCTCATGCTACTTTGCAACTCATTCATTCCTGGCGAATGAGCTGCGGTAGATGAGTGTACTTAATATTTTTAGCTGTTGGTACATCATCTTCTTCAGAATGTTGTTTCTCGTTGCCTCATAAAAATGCTGTGCAATTCTTTGTTTAGAATCAATATACTGTGGGATACTCTTCTTTGATTCATCTTTCTTTAATCGTCAGTCCTATACTGACTCCAGCTATTTTCAGTTTCCTGAACTGTAAAGCGAAAAATAATTTTTATAGTTCACTTTTTAGATTCTGCTGCAATTCCTATAAACACTCACTATCCAGTCAATTAGGCCTACTCAACGCATATTTTTATTGTAGGGGCCAATTATTGTTGGAAGGGAACCTGAATGTACTCGTATCTCCAATCATTCTTCGACCATCTTTCACACTGATCAATAGGCTACTACCCGGTCTTGTTCGATGCAGTTATGTCTGACTTATGATCATATCTTTTTACAATAGATATTAGTTTGTTAGACCCACGTCCTCAATTTGTAAGAATCTTGTATGCTGTCAGATTGACCGCTTTGGATATTCTTGATTATTGTTGCAGAAAATGATTGTATTAAACATACTATCTAATTTTCTTACACCACCGATGCCTAGTAACGAGTGCTCGTAAATATGGCAGTAAGTCTCATTGTCCGTTACAGCGGACATTACTATTTAGAAACCATAATTAAACATGCAGTACTACCAAAACTTACGACGCAGGAAAGCCATATAAAAACATTTATAAATACTGTCTACAACAGGTACGTATTTTCATTAAAGTTTCGAGAAATACACATAATAAAGGAGTAGTATCCTGCCATGTAACACATCGTAAACGGAGTTGCTATTCTGCACTGAGTAGAGTTGCGGGCTACGAAAACAACACTTCGGTAGTTTTGATACACTACACAAATAACGTAGTGAATGGTAGGCTTACCGGTACTATTGGCACTGAGAGAACAAAAAAGGTAAATGACTGTGTGAGAGAGAAACTGGGAGCCGACGACTTCTCTCTGTTTTTTGTTTGTTTGTGTGGTGTCACCGCCAGACACCACACTTGCTAGGTGGTAGATTAAATCGGCCGCGGTCCATTTAGTACATGTCGGACCCGCGTGTCGCCACTGTGTAATCGCAGACCTAGCGCCACCACAAGGCAGGTCTCGTGATACGAACAAGCACTCGCCCCAGTTGTACGGACGACCTAGCTAGCTACTAGATGTACGAAGCCTTTCACTCTCATTAGCCGAGAGACAGAATAGCCTTCAGCTAAGTTAATGGCTACGAACTAGCAAGGCGCCATTAGCCTTACAGTGATTGTAATTAAAGTCTCCTGTGTATAGTCAAGAGCGATGTACCACAATGATTGATTAAAGATAAGTATTAATCCAGCTACGTACTTTTCTTCATAGCATTAATTACGTAGCCTGTTCCAGTACTTGACGCCCGTCGGCGTGTGTGTGTACGCGTTCCTTTCTTTCGGCTAGCCGTCACTGTGGACTGGCTGCCTTGTCAGTCCACTTCAGTTTGGTTGCGTGTTCTGCTCATAATTAGATCCGCACATCATTCAATGTTCATCCATTGTGTATTTTACATCCGTACAGAATATAAACTGGATTTCGTAAGTAACAAAAGTTAGTTGCTCACGTTACTGCTGCGTTTTTACGTCACCAAAACGTCTGCTTTTGATGCAAGTATAGTTTACATGCATATGTATGTGTGTTTGTATCATTGTTATTGTTAATTTGTACTCTGTAGAATGTTTTTCGTGATGATAAAAGGAAAGAGTTTCCTGTTGTTATTGCCAAATGAGAAAGTTGTTTATGAGTAACAGAAACATGTTTTGCACAAGTTCGACGAAGTACTGAAGGATTTTTGACATGTTCTTGTACTGTGGCTTTTCAATTCACGTTTTTCTTGAAGAAATTGCTTTTTTTTGCCCTGTATGATAAGTCTATATTGTTTTCTTTATTTTTACTACAACTTCCTTCTGTTTCACGTTACAAACCAACAAGTTTCGAATAAAACGTGAATTGAACATTGACAAGTTCAGTTTTGCTGTAAGTACTGTTCATTTTTATGTAACATACAGGAGGACAACTAAGTAGAACAGAAATATTCCCTCAAGTTACGGAGCCCTTTGTATGTTACTCAGTTTCTAGGTGGTTTTCCCCTTCTGGTTTTTAGAGGAGTCTAGTAAGACATTGATCACGCATGAAAAGAAAGCGATAAATACAAGGTACCGTCCGACAGGTACGCAACGCACCTAATGTACAGGTTACATTGGTACGACCTTAACTGACAAAAGCTGCTAGGAAAAGTACTGTAGTCTAAGCTCACTTATGATAGACCACAGTACCCTACGGTAATTTTACAGCTCTAGCTAGCACCGAGTGATCGTAGTGACATTCTCCTAGCACATGGGTGCACCACACTGGCCATTCAAATAGACCGCAGGTATTAAGATACAAAATGCAGAATATTTGACAGCAGTTGAGACTAATGTCCGGCCTGGAAACAGCACTAAACGCTAACAACACTAATGCACTCGGGTGGCTATTCTACCTGTCACAGAAAATGGCAACACTAATCGTATATATATTGGCGTTCGAACATTTCTTATGAGTGTTTCACTTTTTTTGGCAGGCAGTTTGCAAGTTTGTATGAGTTCCTCAGTGACGCGAAACACACAACAGCAGGTACGCTTTTGTTTCTACGTACCATTTACTGCACCCTCCCCCCTCACCCAGGCAGATTTCACCTCATACAGTATAATCAAGGCACAGCAACTGTTAAGACGTTTCTTCAGACAAGATCCGCTACAGCCCCTATCAATTTAGAAAGGATCAGCGTGTAGCTAAAGATTAATAGCTAAAGCAGGATGCGTACCCGTCAGCCGAAGACTGCGTCGTCTCGAACTTGAGCAATAAGGTTGTTATTAAGAAACTTGGGAGGGGTGGCCAACGCCCGGCGGCCTGGTGGGGCTCCTCCGCAGCCGCAGCCGCAGCCGCCCCCGCTGGTAACCAGGTTACGCAGCCGTCCACGCGCTGCGCGCCGTAACCAGGTTTGTCGCTGGCGCAGCCGCGAGCGCGGGTTGTTGGAACTCGTTTTTGCGCCCGTTTTTCCGAAGCCTTTGCTGAGCGCTCTCCGTAGGCCGCTGCTGCTGGCGGGAAGATGTCGGACTGAAATTGCTATAGACTAGTTTTGTCCTCTTCATTTGGATTTATTTGACACTTCTACAAGTCATTTCATACGCGAAACCGTGTGTGTGGCAAGATGCCTACAGATACTTGAAATTTATAAGATCAGATGAAGTTGTAGAGCAGCGACTTTTCTCTAGCATACCAGAAGGCGTGCAGAAGAACCATCAGCAGTTCTGTACACCTTCTGAGAAAGGAAGACTCATTAAATGTAAGATAACTTAGACCAGCAGAAAATTCCTTTTATCGGAGCAAAAGAATTGCGAATATGTTCGTACTTATTTGAAAAAGTGATTGAAAAGTAGGGTACCAACCAACTCATTCTACCTTCCTCAGCACCTTTAAAGATTTTATCTAAAATTTTGGCATTCGTATATATTCACGCTTTTCTAACAAGTAACTCACGTCAAAGGCAAGATTTTCTAACCATAACTTACTCACATCCACTAGTCCATTGTTGTACATCACTCACGCCCGCCCACTCTCACTTGCTCTTTCTCACTCTCTCATTCAGCCCATATCATCGTCATTATCTCTTCGTGTCTCTGTCATTGTCTCCTGTGTCAAAACCACAGCCCCCTTCGTTCTGCCCCATTAATATAGGCTCCTCACAATGTCACTGTCTTGTTCTCTCTTTCTGTTATTATTTCATTCTTTCTGCCTAGTGTTGCTGTCTCGTCTCGTCTCACTCACTATCTCTTTCCTCGTTGTCATTGTCGCATACTCTGTGTCCAATTATCACTGGCTCTCACATACCTCGACTTTCTCTTCCCTTTTATCCCTCCCCCCCCCCTCCCCCCAATCCTCCTGGCACTGTCTCCCTCCATCTTTTCCTAGAACTGTTCTGTCACTGTCAACTATGTTCCATTGCCAATGTGTCCCCAACTTTCTCTCAAACTGCCATTGTCTCCTTCGTTCTTTCTCCTATGCGATCAACGTTTACTACCTTTCAGTATTTAGTAGTTCTCCATCTCTTTGCCAACTTCACTGTGTTCTTCTCTTGAAATAAAAAAGTGCAAATATGTTCGCAAGCCAAAATTTTTGCGAGAATTTTTAAAGGTGCTGAGGAAGGTAGAATAAGGCAGCTGTACTCCTCTTTTCAGTCAGATTCTTTTAAACAAACAGGAACATTCACATATTTTGTACTGCGATAGGAGCATTTTGCCGCTGGTTCACTTTTTTTTCCGTGATACAGCAGGGCATGAAACTCATATGAAAAGAAATGTATTCGTCAGTAAAATTGAGATAGTTTAGTTACGTGAAATTGAAATAATGAAAAACAAATTTTACAACTCGAACCGGATTTTACGTGCAATAAACTTTTGTATATGCTTCAGTACCACAACATGGGGTTCACAGATGATAAACCAGAAACTTTACAGCAAAAGTGATACGTCACTTTATAAACTACACTCCTGGAAATTGAAATAAGAACACCGTGAATTCATTGTCCCAGGAAGGGGAAACTTTATTGACACATTCCTGGGGTCAGATACATCACATGATCACACTGACAGAACCACAGGCACATAGACACAGGCAACAGAGCATGCACAATGTCGGCACTAGTACAGTGTATATCCACCTTTCGCAGCAATGCAGGCTGCTATTCTCCCATGGAGACGATCGTAGAGATGCTGGATGTAGTCCTGTGGAACGGCTTGCCATGCCATTTCCACCTGGCGCCTCAGTTGGACCAGCGTTCGTGCTGGACGTGCAGACCGCGTGAGACGACGCTTCATCCAGTCCCAAATATGCTCAATGGGGGACAGATCCGGAGATCTTGCTGGCCAGGGTAGTTGACTTACACCTTCTAGAGCACGTTGGGTGGCACGGGATACATGCGGACGTGCATTGTCCTGTTGGAACAGCAAGTTGCCTTGCCGGTCTAGGAATGGTAGAACGATGGGTTCGATGACGGTTTGGATGTACCGTGCACTATTCAGTGTCCCCTCGACGATCACCAGTGGTGTACGGCCAGTGTAGGAGATCGATCCCCACACCATGATGCCGGGTGTTGGCCCTGTGTGCCTCGGTCGTATGCAGTCCTGATTGTGGCGCTCACCTGCACGGCGCCAAACACGCATACGACCATCATTGGCACCAAGGCAGAAGCGACTCTCATCGCTGAAGACGACACGTCTCCATTCGTCCCTCCATTCACGCCTGTCGCGACACCACTGGAGGCGGGCTGCACGATGTTGGGGCGTGAGCGGAAGACGGCCTAACGGTGTGCGGGACCGTAGCCCAGCTTCATGGAGACGGTTGCGAATGGTCCTCGCCGATACCCCAGGAGCAACAGTGTCCCTAATTTGCTGGGAAGTGGCGGTGCGGTCCCCTACGGCACTGCGTAGGATCCTACGGTCTTGGCGTGCATCCGTGCGTCGCTGCGGTCCGGTCCCAGGTCGACGGGCACGTGCACCTTCCGCCGACCACTGACGACAACATCGATGTACTGTGGAGACCTCACGCCCCACGTGTTGAGCAATTCGGCGGTACGTCCACCCGGCCTCCCGCATGTCCACTATACGCCCTCGCTCAAAGTCCGTCAACTGCACATACGGTTCACGTCCACGCTGTCGCGGCATGCTACCAGTGTTAAAGACTGCGATGGAGCTCCGTATGCCACGGCAAACTGGCTGACACTGACGGCGGCGGTGCACAAATGCTGCGCAGCTAGCGCCATTCGACGGCCAACACCGCGGTTCCTGGTGTGTCCGCTGTGCCGTGCGTGTGATCATTGCTTGTACAGCCCTCTCGCAGTGTCAGGAGCAAGTATGGTGGGTCTGACACACCGGTGTCAATGTGTTCTTTTTTCCATTTCCAGGAGTGTATATTTTCACCTCACGCAGGGTATTACCTGCTTGTTGTATGTGTACAAGTAGGGCTACTTTGAAACACTGTGTATCGGAAACGGATAAAGATATGAAGAAAATATTCAAGGCTGCTCGAGATTGGAATCTTAGGAATACATCGTACAATTCCAACCATTTGCTTTGCATAGGTGTTTTGGAATACTCGGGTGGCGTTTGCCTGCAGGTGACGGCGAAAATATAATAAAAAACACTTTTTGTGGGGTTTCCCGAGGAACTACGCATGAACTGCATAAGTCCATTCAATCTCATGGTAGACCACATAAAATGCAAAAAGAATCAACGGATTTGCTCCATTTGCTTAAACAAGAGGAAGTGTATGTTATTCTTAATCTGTCCCTGTACTGTATGATAGTAATACAAAAACGATCCTTTTCTTGGATATGCAAATGATCCCTAGTACAAGGGCTATCCAAAACACTTGACTGTACCATTTTATCACCAATACAAATCGAGCAACGGACAGCCCCGTTTGTAAGCGCGGCCTTTGGACATACTGGGTACACAGGCTGTCGCATGCATACCAATTTACACTTCCAACCGAAGACAAGGATTCTCCATAGAATTACTGATCGAGAAACGTAGGTCACCAGTTGATCTAATTACTATTTCAAAAGTCAGTTAAGTACATAAATAGTGTCAGACCACATTTCCCCGGCAATTAATGATCACAATAGGCTTATCTAATCGGATGACTACCTTGCGTAAGATGTAGTTTACCGAATCCCGCATTTATTATTCCTGATATTTTGCAAAACGGCGAAAATGTACAAAGGATGGCCTAACAGATAGTTGATGTCATGGCTACTTCGCAGAGCAGGGACACTAGACCATCCCGCCCTTCTCAGAATCGGCTATTTCCCTAAGTTGAAAATATGTTTCGGACAATTGGTATTCTGATTGATTGTAACATTTAAATAGCACTTACTCTCAATGTTCTCACAAAATATCTGTTATTTTTATATTAAAGCTTAAAAATCATAAAATGTCAATATTTGTTCACGTGATCGAAAACGCTCTGGCACTGGCTGATGCTCTGGTAACGTCACAGACTAAGTGTAAGACGAAGCTACACGTGTGTTACAGAACGTTAGCCAAAGTTGCGAGGTTTTTACTTGCTTTTTCTGCAAACAGTTTAACTATTTAGTGATCGTAAAAGCAAGTATAACTTTTATGTTACAATAGAAAGAATTTTGTGAACCCTGATAGCGGAAGCCTTGCTTAAATTGATGCGTTTATTCTCCACCCATTTAGAGCGGCGATATGTGTAACGACGGACATTCTGCAGCATCATTAAACCCCCTCAGAACTAAGAAACCGTAGAACTTTTGCAAATGGGTGCGTATATTATAACTTGATTGTCGATTATCATTCAAGAGCTACGACCCAAAGCACAATAAAATTATTCATGGCAAAACTTAGAGTAGATTTCCTTTGTAAAAGTCACTCAACAGAGAACATATTTCTAGCATGCGTTCGGCGGATCAGTGGATAGCGCATCTGACGGCAGAGAAAGAGGTCCCATGTTAGAATGCTGGAAGTGTTATGTGTATTTAAAAGTTTAACACGAAATACAAAAGTAGCGCTAGCAAGAACTGATGATAGCAGTTGTGTATTATATATAGCTTCACATTAATCTTAGTCTGATAAATGGACAACGGAGGATAAACGCACTTACTTTGCGAACAAAACATTCAATTTTTTGGAAAGCATTACTAGTAGTGAAAATATCACCATACGCCCACACTACAACGAGGTGTAGGACGATGAGGTGGCATGGAGAGATATAAACCGGTGTTCCGAAAAGATAGGCTAAACACGGTTGGCGGTGGCGTGTTTGTTGCTGTTAGAAGTAGTTTAACACGCCGCGAAATTGAGGTAGATACTTCCTGTGAGTTAGTATGGGCAGAGGTCATTGTTGGCAACCGGAACAAAATAATTATTGTATCCTATTACCGACCTCCCAGTTCACATGATACAGTTGCTGAAAGGTTCAAACACGTACCCGATTCATACGATAATAGTTGGTGGTGACTTTAATTTACCCCCGATATGTTGGCGAAAATACATGTAATATCCGGAGGTACACATAAAATATCATCCGAAATTGTGCTAAACGCATTCTCTGAAAATTATTTCGAACAGTTAGTTCATGAGCCCACGCGAATAGTAAACGGTTGTGAAAACACACTTGACCTCTTAGCAACAAATAATCCTGAGTTAATAACCAGCATCAAAACTGATATAGTGATTAGTGAACACGGGGTTGTCGTAGCGAGATTGAATACTGTAATCGCCAAATCCTCGAAAAGTAAGCGAAAAATATACGTATTCAAAAAAGCAGATAAAAATTCACTTGACGCCTTCCTGAGAGACAATCTCCACTCATTCCAAATTAATAATAAAAGTGTAGACCAGATGAGGCTTTAATTCAAAGAAATGGAATCGGCAGCAATTGCGAGGTTTATACCAACAAAAACTAACAAACGACGGAGCTGATCCTACTTGGTACACAAAACGGGTTATAACACTGTTGCAGAAACAACGAAACAAACATGCCAAATGTAAACAGACGCAAAATCCCCAAGATTGGCGATCCTTTACAGAAGCTCGAAACTTAGCTCGGAGTTCAATGCGAGACGCCTATTACGGTTTCCACAACGAAACTTTGTCTCGAAACCTGGCAGAAAATCCAAAGAGATTCTGGTCGTATGTAAAGTATGTTAGCGCAAGAAACAATCATTGCCTTCTCTGCGCGATAAAAATGGAGATACTATCGAAGACAGTGCTGCCAAAGCAGATTTATTAAACAAAGCCTTCCGAAAGCCTTCACAAAAGAAACCGAAGTAAATATTCCAGAATTCGAATCGAGAACAGCTGCCAACATGAGTAACGTAGAAGTAAATATCCTCGGAGTAGTGAAGCAGCTAAAATCACTTAATAAATGCAAGTCTTCTGGTCCAGACTGTATACCAATTAGGTTCCTTCCGGAGTATGCTCATGCATTATCCCCAAACTTAACAATCATATACAACCGCTCGCTCGACGGAAGATCCGTACCCAAAGACTGGAAAGTTGCACAGGTCACACCAATATTCAAGAATGTTAGTAGGAGTAATCCGCTAAATTACAGGCCCATATCGTTAACGTCGATATGCAGCAGGATTTTGGAACATATATTGTGTTCGAACATTATGAATTACCTCCAAGGAAACGGTCTATTGACACACAGTCAACGTGGGTTTAGAAAACATCGTTCTTGTGAAACACATCTAGCTCTTTATTCACATGAAGTTTTGAGTGCTATTGACACGGGATTTCAGATCGATTCCGTATTCCTAGATTTCCGGAAGGCTTTTGACACTGTACCACACAAGCGGCTCGTAGTGAAATTGTGTACTTCTGGAATATCGTCTCAGTTATGTGACTGGATTTGCGATTTCCTGTCAGAGAGGTCACAGTTCGTAGTAATTGACGGAAAGTCATCGAGTAAAACAGAAGTGATTTCAGGCGTTCCCCAAGGTAGTGTTATAGGCCCTTTGCTGTTTCTTATCTATATAAACGATTTGGGAGACAATCTGCGCAGCCGTCTTCGGTTGTTTGCAGATGACGCTGCCGTTTATCGACTAGTAAAGACATCAGAAGATCAAAACAAACTGCAAAACGATTTAGAAAAAATATCTTAATGGTGCGAAAAGTGGCAGTTGACCCTAAATAACGAAAAGTGTGAGGTCATCCACATGAGTGCTAAAAGGAACTCGTTAAACTTCGGTTACACGATAAATCAGTCTAATCTAAAAGCCATAAATTCAACTAAATACCTAGATATTACAATTACGAATAACTTAAATTGGAAAGAACACATAGAAAATGTTGTGGGGAAGGCTAACCAAAGGCTGCGTTTTATTGGCAGGTGTAAGGGGTCTGTAGGCCCTTACTATAACTTTGCACTCGGCACAGGTCGATAGGGCGAACAATCGATTGTGACGTGTTGCGAGATCGAGGGTTGAGTTGCGCCAGAGTGGCTGGCGGGAATGGTGTGTGTGTGTGTGTGAAGGCCATTGTTTAAATAGAGGGTATTTAACCTAGAAGGGTGTGGCCATCATCGTGGGTAGACCCCTAAGTTATAGATTAATACCGGGAAAGTGATGAAGTGTCATTATGAAAGTGATCAGTGACGTTACTAGGGCCGATATTTGGTTTCGCGTCTACCGCGCCGGCCTAGCCTTGGATTGCAGTGTTGGATGCAGTGATGGAATAGCGTGTGACGATAATGGAAAATGAAGAAAGCCTGTGCTGAGATTAGCCGTAATTAGATATGTATGACGAAGGCAGTGGCTGTCTCCTTTTTTGTGTTTTGAGAAGAATATAAGTTCGTAATTAGTAAAACTGTGTTGGTGTTCCTCATTACCAGACATTCAGTATTATAGTATTGAGCAGAACGAACTGGAAAGTAACAACTTCCGTAGCAGTCAATTCCGATTACCAGCCCCATTAGGCTCACGGTCATGTTAATAATAAATATTGGACTGCTATTCGATCAGATCAGGTCGTGAAAAAAACGGAGGCGTTACACAGGACACTTATAAAATGTAACAGACCTACTAAGGAGACTGCCTACACTACGCTTGTCCGTCCTCTTTTAGAATACTGCTGCGTCGTGTGGGATTCTTGCCAGATAGGAGTGACGGAGTACATCGAAAAAGTTCAAAGAAAGGCAGCACGTTATGTATTATCGTCAAATATGGGAGACAGTGTAACAGAAATGATACAGGACTTGGGCTGGAAATCATTAAACAAAAGGCGTTTTTCGTTGCGACGGAATATTCTCAAGAAATTCCAATCACCAACTTTCTCCTCCGAAAACTAAAATATTTTGTTGGCACCTACTTACATAGCGCGGAACGATCACCACTATAAAATAAGGGAAATCAGAGCTCGTACGGAAAGCTATAGATGTTCATTCTTTCCGCGTGCTATACGAGATTGGAATAATAGAGAATTGTGAAGGTGGTTCGATGAACCCCCTGGCATACACTTAAATGTGATTTGCAGAATATCCATGTAGATGTAGAACGCGTAGGTGACAGAAATGTAAGGGCTGTGATTTTAGAAGGGCGTAAACTAACGTTGGCGTCAGAAGTATACGTACTTCATCTTAATGTAAGATGGGGAAACTGTAAAAATTTAAACAATAAAGATCTTAACTAGACAGTACGAAGATAAAAAGCTTGATCTCATAAAGTAAAAAGTGTGTGGCTACATTAACTAGAAAATATCTTTTCGGACATAACGTGTGTGAACAGCGATTGCAAACGTAAGCGCATGTGAACAGCAAGAAAAACAATAATATTCTGTTTCTGATCCGTTATTTGGTTATCATGTGAGAGGACTGTCGAGTCTTTTTACAATTAAGTTAAAACGTTCTTTCGGGTTAGATTCGAACCAGCGATCTATTGACATCAACTCGTAGAATTCGACTGTCTACCGCTCAAAGAAGTGAGTTACCGAAAACTTGAGGTGTAGGTAGGTGTTTAATTTTATCGAATGAACCTGTCCTTCGTAATAGCGGGAGAACGTATCTCGGTGGTAAGTTCATGTTAAATTCACAGTGAAAAACATTTTTAATTAATTAGTGACTTGTGCGTCGAAGTGGTGGCAATTTGCCGGTACAGTGCAACCACATTTTATGCATCTTCTCATTCTCTGGAACACTCAAAACAAAGTTGCAGGAGTTTTTATAGATGTATTTGTACAGTATGGTACTACACAACATTTGCATCGTATTTTCCGAAACGTTAATTCCAAAACAAGACATCACTGTGAATCAGCACTATGACTGTAGGAGCAGCGAGGTAGCCAGTGACGTCTCAGGCGTCACATGACTCTATTGGAGTGTTTTAGAGGGCTTTCAAATTATCTGAATTTAATTTCCGCTTTTATAGAACAACAGAGATATTTAACAGGACAAAAGCATGATAGGAGCATAAACTGACATAATTAATCATTTAAGACAATTTCCATGAAATAGTCAAATACCGTACTGTCGCCACTGCAGTACCCCCGACATATGAGCCCCGAGGTCTGTCTTCGATGGCCGGAAAAAATCGTAACTACCACTATAGATGGGTTGGCTGTGCTGTCTTCTTTCTGCTGGCAGACGAGTGCTGTTGTGCTGTGACAGTGTTGCCGAAAGTGTCGAGAGAGGAGACCGCCAGCGCAGTCGGTCACAATTCTTTGTTGGAGCATGTCGTGGTCCTCACTAGAGCTGGTGTAATCACCATTTTCACATCTGCGTGCACGCTTCCTGTTCTCGACCGTACACCTGTGTTCGTGCAGCTTTGAAAGGTGATACAGTCGCGCATGTTTCGGCTGTGATTTCATATTGATGCAACGGTTAGCACCCCGATGTGGTAGCGCCTCGACGAGTTATTCAGACGCTCGTTTCGCTACAGTAGCAGGTTCGAATCCTGCCGCAGGCATGGATGTGTGTGATGTCCTTAGGTTAGTTAGGTTTAAGTAGTTCTAAGTTGTAGGGGACTGATGACATCAGATGTTAAGTCCCATAGTCTCAGAGCCATTTGAACCAGACGCTCGTTTATCAGTATGTATGAAACATACGACAACATGCATACCTAATAATCATATTCCAAAACACCGCTCATAAAAACAGGTTTTCCGGTACTCATGCCTCAGGTTCTATTGGTGATAAAAAGGAAGGGTCAAGTATTTTGGATAGACCTTTTATACTCTTACAAAGATAATCACATTATAATCTCATACAGTAAAAATAATGTCTTGTCTGCATTTATCGATCTGTATTGTATGTTTTTACAGTTAGTGTTATTACCTTTCGCAGATAAATCAATGTTTGCAATTCATTTAGAGTCACATACAGTCATTTTTATTTATGTTTCACCTCGATAATGGTGAATATTGCAAAAGGGACACTACACCCACCATTCTTCTCCGTTTGCCCACCTGCGGGAAGGTGGTTGTTTTTAAATTGGGTGGTCCGTTTTTCCCTTGTGGAGTAGGGGCGGGTTAGAGCAACCTGCGGTTCGGGTTGTTCCGTAATCTTCCTATCAATCTACCGTACGTTAGTAGCTGGCTCTGTCATGTTTGTTGGATTTAGTGTGTTAACGAATTTATTGCTTGGAGTGTAACAGCCCAGTACCTGAAATATGTTTTGATTTTTGGAAACCTTGATATTATTGCCTATGATCTTCAGAGGCGGTATCTGTGTACTGTAGAGCATCTTAACTATTGTTTGGCCAACACTGTAGAATTTTATATAAGATTGCATTTCATGGGCTTTTATTTAAATGATCATTTTAGTACATAAAGTTACCACCCTTTCACCGTAAGACTTTAAAATCAAGTTGCACCTCCGTCTTCCCATTCCTTTTCCTCCAACTCCTCTCCTTCCACCAGTTATCTGCTTAAAAAGTAGATCACACCTGTGCTGTTACGATACAGGCACGATGGGTTGCTGACGGAATTATACTGGTAAATTCAACAGTTATTTGTTTGTTATTTTATTTGTCAAGATTTTCCTCTATACAAAGGTTTTTTCCAACATAACAAATACGCGGAAATTATTACATCTTTTACATAAGTTATTAATTTATCTCCTCGGTATGTCCCTCCAAGTGTTTCGATCTTGTATATCTTCTTCCTCTGCTCCAAGTCTTCTCATTGTTAATCGTACATTTTGGAGCCAGGTGGTCACAGTGTTTCTCTTATCTCCTTTCTCTCTCGTTCCCATTCCATGATCATTTTCGGAATTCTGGCCCCATTCTTCTTCATGCCCGTACTATTGTAACTTCCTTCTAGCCATCACGTCACGTATTCTTTCTCGTACTTCCATATCTTTATTTTCCGTCCTTTCGTACTTTCTCTTTTCTATAAATTCTTGCTGATCTTCCCCAGAGGTCCATTTATTTTGCTTGCAGCTTTTTTAGTTGAGCATCACAGTGACCTTCCTTCCACTGCTAATTCTCTTATTAATTTCTTTATCTGATTTTTCCAACAACTCTAACATGGATCCCAAATAACAGAAGGTATTGACCTTTTTAATTTTATTTCCTTTTATGAATAAGCCATCTGGATCATTAGTGAGGTATTCTTTTTTCTGGTAATTAATCTTCAATCCCCAGTTTCTTTATTCCATTGCTAATTGGTTACAGATATAATTTGCATCCTCTCCGTCTTGTGCTACAACTACTTGATAATCAGCAAATAGCAGGTGGTGTAAATAAACTCCATTTTTAATTCATAGACCCATCCCATTGCAGGTACGAGGCCATGTCTTGAAACTGATATATATATATATATAGATTTTAAATAATGTTGGTCACATGGGACAACCTTGCTTGTTCTAAATTTCTGTGGAAGTGTGCTACCAAGTTTCACTTGACACATGTTATCTTTATACATTCCTTATATTACTTTAATTAAAGGATCCTTTATGTTTGCCACATGTAATGATCTCCAAAATAGTTTTCTGGGACAGTTTCATATGCTTTTTCTAAATATATGAAAATTAGTCCTATGTTTTAGATTTTTCCCTATGTTTCTCTAAGATTTGTTGTAATGTGAAAATATGGTATACGCATGATTTGTGAATCCACATTGTGCTTCCTGGGTTTTAAAATTTATTTCCAGCTTATTTTTAACTATTTCCCCAAAAATTCTCATTAATGTATCTGTAACACAAATTCCTCGGCAGTTCGAGCAACTTTTGCGATCCCCTTTCTTATATATAGTATTAATACAGCCCAGCTTCGCTTCCTTGGGTATTGAATGTCCATGTGACTTTTTTTTGAATAACTGTGTTGTTAGTTTCACAATTTTGTATGTACAATGCTTTTTTTTCTTCTTTTGAAATAATAGAAAGCAGAATTTAGTACGTAATTACTTTTACTTTGTTTTTAGATCTGAAGATGGTCAAAAGAGATCGATACTAGTCATACTGTGAAACTCTGAAACAGTATCTGGACAACAAACGATTTCATCTGATTTTTTTAAAATTCGGGAACAGAACCTCTCTCCAGGTCGCCGCCATAGCCGCCGCCGATGGTCATCTGGGGTAGTGCATAACCCTGATTCATCGCTGAATCGTGTTTGCTCCCCGGTCACGGAACCGCTGTTGACGCAGCCGTTTGTGTTGTGGTGTCAACGGCAGCTCACGCATAAGATGGTAATTCCCTGGTCCGGCTGCTGCTGCTACGACCACTGATACGGGATGACACAGAATGTTGTGGGCAATTCATTAGTTGTTCTGAGACGGCACACACAGATGTACAAGGGATTTATGATACGCTAGGTCCACAGTAATATGGTCCTCCGTTGTAGTGGTCAGACGTGGTCGACCGGAACCTTACAGTCCAATGTCTGGCCACTGCCACATCCAAATACCCCATAAGGCTGGACATTGTACGATTCGATTAGCCTGCCAAAAGGAAGATCAGAGGGAGTTCCCTGACAAACTCTGTTTGGTGCTGATAACGCTGTCTCACAGAAGTATGAGGCACCTCTGTATCCTTCACAGTAATCAATAAACATCTGACTCTGTTCATGCTCCTAATGTCCTCCTGATACCTGACGGCAGTTGTCATCAGTTTATTTGAAACAAATTTTATCTACCTGTTAAACAGATTATTGTGAAAAGAAATTCACCAATTTGCAGGTGTGACCATTATAGTGGACTGGATCTTGGTTACGTACGCTCAAGAGCCAAAGAAACTGGTACACCTGCCTAATATCTTGTAGGGTCCCCGCGAGCACGCAGAAATGCCGCAACACGACGTAGACTGGACTAGACTAATAACTCAAGTAGTGCTGGAGGGAACTGACACCATATCTTGTCCACAAATACCATAAATCCATAAGAATAGGAGGGAGAGGAGATCTCTTCTGAACAACACCTTGCAAGACATCCCAGTTATGCTCCATGATGTTCATGTCTGGGAAGTTTGGTGGCCAGCGAAAGTGTTTAAACTCAGAAGATTGTTCCTGGAGCCACTCTGTAGCAATTCTGGACGTGTGGGGTGTCGCTTTGTCCTGCTGGAATTGTCGAAGTCCGCAATATTTAGACGTATCAGGGTTCCATATCTCTCCAACTGCACACGCCCCACACCTTTATAGAGCCTCCACCAGCTTGAACAGTGCCGTGCTGACATGGAGGATCCATGAATTCATGAGGTTGTCTCCACACCTGTACCCATCAATCTGCTCGATACAATTTGAAACAAGACTCGACCGACAAGGCAACACGTTTCCAGTCATCAAGAACCCAATGTCGGTGTTGACGGGCCAAAGCGAGGCGTAAAGCTTTGTATCATGCAGTCATGAAGTTTACACGAGTGGGCGTTTGGCTCCGACAAGCCATATCGATGATGTTTCGTTGATTGGTTCGATGACACTTGTTGATGGCCCAGCATTGAAATCTGCAGCAATTTGCGGAAGGGTTACTCTTCTTTCACATTTTCGTTTCTCTTCAGTTGTCGTTGGTCACAATTTTGCAGGATCCTTTTCCGGCCCCAGCGATGTCGGAGATTTGATGTTTAACGGATTCCTGATGTTCACGGTACACTCGTGAAATGGTCGTATGGGAAAAGCGCCACTTTATCGCTATCTATGAGATACTGTGTCGCATCACTCGTGCGCCGATTATAACACCACGTTCAAACTCACTTAAATCTTGACAACCTGCCGTTCTAGCAGCAGTAACCGATCTAACAACTGCGCCAGACAGTTGTTGTTGTATATGGGCATTGCCGACCTGTTTACATATCTCTGCATTTGAATACGCATACCTATGCCCGTTTCTTTGGCGCTTCAGTGTTCAAGCAAGCATTTGAAAGTAAAAAACTGGTAGTTTACTTAACGAAATACAGTCGATTTGGCAAATGTCACTTGTATCACAGATTGACAATGAACTGGAAGAAAAACTAAAATTGTGACAATTTTATCTGTGATGATACTCAAAGATACAGTTGTTCTACGATGTTAGAAGGAGGAAAGATGATCAATCTTGACACTTTGTTTTGCTTGCCTTCGTGCAGCCAGTGTCATTACACCTCATGCTACTTTGCAACTCATTCATTCCTGGCGAATGAGCTGCGGTAGATGAGTGTACTTAATATTTTTAGCTGTTGGTACATCATCTTCTTCAGAATGTTGTTTCTCGTTGCCTCATAAAAATGCTGTGCAATTCTTTGTTTAGAATCAATATACTGTGGGATACTCTTCTTTGATTCATCTTTCTTTAATCGTCAGTCCTATACTGACTCCAGCTATTTTCAGTTTCCTGAACTGTAAAGCGAAAAATAATTTTTATAGTTCACTTTTTAGATTCTGCTGCAATTCCTATAAACACTCACTATCCAGTCAATTAGGCCTACTCAACGCATATTTTTATTGTAGGGGCCAATTATTGTTGGAAGGGAACCTGAATGTACTCGTATCTCCAATCATTCTTCGACCATCTTTCACACTGATCAATAGGCTACTACCCGGTCTTGTTCGATGCAGTTATGTCTGACTTATGATCATATCTTTTTACAATAGATATTAGTTTGTTAGACCCACGTCCTTAATTTGTAAGAATCTTGTATGCTGTCAGATTGACCGCTTTGGATATTCTTGATTATTGTTGCAGAAAATGATTGTATTAAACATACTATCTAATTTTCTTACACCACCGATGCCTAGTAACGAGTGCTCGTAAATATGGCAGTAAGTCTCATTGTCCGTTACAGCGGACATTACTATTTAGAAACCATAATTAAACATGCAGTACTACCAAAACTTACGACGCAGGAAAGCCATATAAAAACAATTATAAATACTGTCTACAACAGGTACGTATTTTCATTAAAGTTTCGAGAAATACACGTAATAAAGGAGTAGTATCCTGCCATGTAACACATCGTAAACGGAGTTGCTATTCTGCACTGAGTAGAGTTGCGGGCTACGAAAACAACACTTCGGTAGTTTTGATACACTACACAAATAACGTAGTGAATGGTAGGCTTACCGGTACTATTGGCACTGAGAGAACAAAAAAGGTAAATGACTGTGTGAGAGAGAAACTGGGAGCCGACGACTTCTCTCTGTTTTTTGTTTGTTTGTGTGGTGTCACCGCCAGACACCACACTTGCTAGGTGGTAGATTAAATCGGCCGCGGTCCATTTAGTACATGTCGGACCCGCGTGTCGCCACTGTGTAATCGCAGACCTAGCGCCACCACAAGGCAGGTCTCGTGATACGAACAAGCACTCGCCCCAGTTGTACGGACGACCTAGCTAGCTACTAGATGTACGAAGCCTTTCACTCTCATTAGCCGAGAGACAGAATAGCCTTCAGCTAAGTTAATGGCTACGAACTAGCAAGGCGCCATTAGCCTTACAGTGATTGTAATTAAAGTCTCCTGTGTATAGTCAAGAGCGATGTACCACAATGATTGATTAAAGATAAGTATTAATCCAGCTACGTACTTTTCTTCATAGCATTAATTACGTAGCCTGTTCCAGTACTTGACGCCCGTCGGCGTGTGTGTGTACGCGTTCCTTTCTTTCGGCTAGCCGTCACTGTGGACTGGCTGCCTTGTCAGTCCACTTCAGTTTGGTTGCGTGTTCTGCTCATAATTAGATCCGCACATCATTCAATGTTCATCCATTGTGTATTTTACATCCGTACAGAATATAAACTGGATTTCGTAAGTAACAAAAGTTAGTTGCTCACGTTACTGCTGCGTTTTTACGTCACCAAAACGTCTGCTTTTGATGCAAGTATAGTTTACATGCATATGTATGTGTGTTTGTATCATTGTTATTGTTAATTTGTACTCTGTAGAATGTTTTTCGTGATGATAAAAGGAAAGAGTTTCCTGTTGTTATTGCCAAATGAGAAAGTTGTTTATGAGTAACAGAAACATGTTTTGCACAAGTTCGACGAAGTACTGAAGGATTTTTGACATGTTCTTGTACTGTGGCTTTTCAATTCACGTTTTTCTTGAAGAAATTGCTTTTTTTTGCCCTGTATGATAAGTCTATATTGTTTTCTTTATTTTTACTACAACTTCCTTCTGTTTCACGTTACAAACCAACAAGTTTCGAATAAAACGTGAATTGAACATTGACAAGTTCAGTTTTGCTGTAAGTACTGTTCATTTTTATGTAACATACAGGAGGACAACTAAGTAGAACAGAAATATTCCCTCAAGTTACGGAGCCCTTTGTATGTTACTCAGTTTCTAGGTGGTTTTCCCCTTCTGGTTTTTAGAGGAGTCTAGTAAGACATTGATCACGCATGAAAAGAAAGCGATAAATACAAGGTACCGTCCGACAGGTACGCAACGCACCTAATGTACAGGTTACATTGGTACGACCTTAACTGACAAAAGCTGCTAGGAAAAGTACTGTAGTCTAAGCTCACTTATGATAGACCACAGTACCCTACGGTAATTTTACAGCTCTAGCTAGCACCGAGTGATCGTAGTGACATTCTCCTAGCACATGGGTGCACCACACTGGCCATTCAAATAGACCGCAGGTATTAAGATACAAAATGCAGAATATTTGACAGCAGTTGAGACTAATGTCCGGCCTGGAAACAGCACTAAACGCTAACAACACTAATGCACTCGGGTGGCTATTCTACCTGTCACAGAAAATGGCAACACTAATCGTATATATATTGGCGTTCGAACATTTCTTATGAGTGTTTCACTTTTTTTGGCAGGCAGTTTGCAAGTTTGTATGAGTTCCTCAGTGACGCGAAACACACAACAGCAGGTACGCTTTTGTTTCTACGTACCATTTACTGCACCCTCCCCCCTCACCCAGGCAGATTTCACCTCATACAGTATAATCAAGGCACAGCAACTGTTAAGACGTTTCTTCAGACAAGATCCGCTACAGCCCCTATCAATTTAGAAAGGATCAGCGTGTAGCTAAAGATTAATAGCTAAAGCAGGATGCGTACCCGTCAGCCGAAGACTGCGTCGTCTCGAACTTGAGCAATAAGGTTGTTATTAAGAAACTTGGGAGGGGTGGCCAACGCCCGGCGGCCTGGTGGGGCTCCTCCGCAGCCGCAGCCGCAGCCGCCCCCGCTGGTAACCAGGTTACGCAGCCGTCCACGCGCTGCGCGCCGTAACCAGGTTTGTCGCTGGCGCAGCCGCGAGCGCGGGTTGTTGGAACTCGTTTTTGCGCCCGTTTTTCCGAAGCCTTTGCTGAGCGCTCTCCGTAGGCCGCTGCTGCTGGCGGGAAGATGTCGGACTGAAATTGCTATAGACTAGTTTTGTCCTCTTCATTTGGATTTATTTGACACTTCTACAAGTCATTTCATACGCGAAACCGTGTGTGTGGCAAGATGCCTACAGATACTTGAAATTTATAAGATCAGATGAAGTTGTAGAGCAGCGACTTTTCTCTAGCATACCAGAAGGCGTGCAGAAGAACCATCAGCAGTTCTGTACACCTTCTGAGAAAGGAAGACTCATTAAATGTAAGATAACTTAGACCAGCAGAAAATTCCTTTTATCGGAGCAAAAGAATTGCGAATATGTTCGTACTTATTTGAAAAAGTGATTGAAAAGTAGGGTACCAACCAACTCATTCTACCTTCCTCAGCACCTTTAAAGATTTTATCTAAAATTTTGGCATTCGTATATATTCACGCTTTTCTAACAAGTAACTCACGTCAAAGGCAAGATTTTCTAACCATAACTTACTCACATCCACTAGTCCATTGTTGTACATCACTCACGCCCGCCCACTCTCACTTGCTCTTTCTCACTCTCTCATTCAGCCCATATCATCGTCATTATCTCTTCGTGTCTCTGTCATTGTCTCCTGTGTCAAAACCACAGCCCCCTTCGTTCTGCCCCATTAATATAGGCTCCTCACAATGTCACTGTCTTGTTCTCTCTTTCTGTTATTATTTCATTCTTTCTGCCTAGTGTTGCTGTCTCGTCTCGTCTCACTCACTATCTCTTTCCTCGTTGTCATTGTCGCATACTCTGTGTCCAATTATCACTGGCTCTCACATACCTCGACTTTCTCTTCCCTTTTATCCCTCCCCCCCCCCCCTCCCCCCAATCCTCCTGGCACTGTCTCCCTCCATCTTTTCCTAGAACTGTTCTGTCACTGTCAACTATGTTCCATTGCCAATGTGTCCCCAACTTTCTCTCAAACTGCCATTGTCTCCTTCGTTCTTTCTCCTATGCGATCAACGTTTACTACCTTTCAGTATTTAGTAGTTCTCCATCTCTTTGCCAACTTCACTGTGTTCTTCTCTTGAAATAAAAAAGTGCAAATATGTTCGCAAGCCAAAATTTTTGCGAGAATTTTTAAAGGTGCTGAGGAAGGTAGAATAAGGCAGCTGTACTCCTCTTTTCAGTCAGATTCTTTTAAACAAACAGGAACATTCACATATTTTGTACTGCGATAGGAGCATTTTGCCGCTGGTTCACTTTTTTTTCCGTGATACAGCAGGGCATGAAACTCATATGAAAAGAAATGTATTCGTCAGTAAAATTGAGATAGTTTAGTTACGTGAAATTGAAATAATGAAAAACAAATTTTACAACTCGAACCGGATTTTACGTGCAATAAACTTTTGTATATGCTTCAGTACCACAACATGGGGTTCACAGATGATAAACCAGAAACTTTACAGCAAAAGTGATACGTCACTTTATAAACTACACTCCTGGAAATTGAAATAAGAACACCGTGAATTCATTGTCCCAGGAAGGGGAAACTTTATTGACACATTCCTGGGGTCAGATACATCACATGATCACACTGACAGAACCACAGGCACATAGACACAGGCAACAGAGCATGCACAATGTCGGCACTAGTACAGTGTATATCCACCTTTCGCAGCAATGCAGGCTGCTATTCTCCCATGGAGACGATCGTAGAGATGCTGGATGTAGTCCTGTGGAACGGCTTGCCATGCCATTTCCACCTGGCGCCTCAGTTGGACCAGCGTTCGTGCTGGACGTGCAGACCGCGTGAGACGACGCTTCATCCAGTCCCAAATATGCTCAATGGGGGACAGATCCGGAGATCTTGCTGGCCAGGGTAGTTGACTTACACCTTCTAGAGCACGTTGGGTGGCACGGGATACATGCGGACGTGCATTGTCCTGTTGGAACAGCAAGTTGCCTTGCCGGTCTAGGAATGGTAGAACGATGGGTTCGATGACGGTTTGGATGTACCGTGCACTATTCAGTGTCCCCTCGACGATCACCAGTGGTGTACGGCCAGTGTAGGAGATCGATCCCCACACCATGATGCCGGGTGTTGGCCCTGTGTGCCTCGGTCGTATGCAGTCCTGATTGTGGCGCTCACCTGCACGGCGCCAAACACGCATACGACCATCATTGGCACCAAGGCAGAAGCGACTCTCATCGCTGAAGACGACACGTCTCCATTCGTCCCTCCATTCACGCCTGTCGCGACACCACTGGAGGCGGGCTGCACGATGTTGGGGCGTGAGCGGAAGACGGCCTAACGGTGTGCGGGACCGTAGCCCAGCTTCATGGAGACGGTTGCGAATGGTCCTCGCCGATACCCCAGGAGCAACAGTGTCCCTAATTTGCTGGGAAGTGGCGGTGCGGTCCCCTACGGCACTGCGTAGGATCCTACGGTCTTGGCGTGCATCCGTGCGTCGCTGCGGTCCGGTCCCAGGTCGACGGGCACGTGCACCTTCCGCCGACCACTGACGACAACATCGATGTACTGTGGAGACCTCACGCCCCACGTGTTGAGCAATTCGGCGGTACGTCCACCCGGCCTCCCGCATGTCCACTATACGCCCTCGCTCAAAGTCCGTCAACTGCACATACGGTTCACGTCCACGCTGTCGCGGCATGCTACCAGTGTTAAAGACTGCGATGGAGCTCCGTATGCCACGGCAAACTGGCTGACACTGACGGCGGCGGTGCACAAATGCTGCGCAGCTAGCGCCATTCGACGGCCAACACCGCGGTTCCTGGTGTGTCCGCTGTGCCGTGCGTGTGATCATTGCTTGTACAGCCCTCTCGCAGTGTCAGGAGCAAGTATGGTGGGTCTGACACACCGGTGTCAATGTGTTCTTTTTTCCATTTCCAGGAGTGTATATTTTCACCTCACGCAGGGTATTACCTGCTTGTTGTATGTGTACAAGTAGGGCTACTTTGAAACACTGTGTATCGGAAACGGATAAAGATATGAAGAAAATATTCAAGGCTGCTCGAGATTGGAATCTTAGGAATACATCGTACAATTCCAACCATTTGCTTTGCATAGGTGTTTTGGAATACTCGGGTGGCGTTTGCCTGCAGGTGACGGCGAAAATATAATAAAAAACACTTTTTGTGGGGTTTCCCGAGGAACTACGCATGAACTGCATAAGTCCATTCAATCTCATGGTAGACCACATAAAATGCAAAAAGAATCAACGGATTTGCTCCATTTGCTTAAACAAGAGGAAGTGTATGTTATTCTTAATCTGTCCCTGTACTGTATGATAGTAATACAAAAACGATCCTTTTCTTGGATATGCAAATGATCCCTAGTACAAGGGCTATCCAAAACACTTGACTGTACCATTTTATCACCAATAAAAATCGAGCAACGGACAGCCCCGTTTGTAAGCGCGGCCTTTGGACATACTGGGTACACAGGCTGTCGCATGCATACCAATTTACACTTCCAACCGAAGACAAGGATTCTCCATAGAATTACTGATCGAGAAACGTAGGTCACCAGTTGATCTAATTACTATTTCAAAAGTCAGTTAAGTACATAAATAGTGTCAGACCACATTTCCCCGGCTATTAATGATCACAATAGGCTTATCTAATCGGATGACTACCTTGCGTAAGATGTAGTTTACCGAATCCCGCATTTATTATTCCTGATATTTTGCAAAACGGCGAAAATGTACAAAGGATGGCCTAACAGATAGTTGATGTCATGGCTACTTCGCAGAGCAGGGACACTAGACCATCCCGCCCTTCTCAGAATCGGCTATTTCCCTAAGTTGAAAATATGTTTCGGACAATTGGTATTCTGATTGATTGTAACATTTAAATAGCACTTACTCTCAATGTTCTCACAAAATATCTGTTATTTTTATATTAAAGCTTAAAAATCATAAAATGTCAATATTTGTTCACGTGATCGAAAACGCTCTGGCACTGGCTGATGCTCTGGTAACGTCACAGACTAAGTGTAAGACGAAGCTACACGTGTGTTACAGAACGTTAGCCAAAGTTGCGAGGTTTTTACTTGCTTTTTCTGCAAACAGTTTAACTATTTAGTGATCGTAAAAGCAAGTATAACTTTTATGTTACAATAGAAAGAATTTTGTGAACCCTGATAGCGGAAGCCTTGCTTAAATTGATGCGTTTATTCTCCACCCATTTAGAGCGGCGATATGTGTAACGACGGACATTCTGCAGCATCATTAAACCCCCTCAGAACTAAGAAACCGTAGAACTTTTGCAAATGGGTGCGTATATTATAACTTGATTGTCGATTATCATTCAAGAGCTACGACCCAAAGCACAATAAAATTATTCATGGCAAAACTTAGAGTAGATTTCCTTTGTAAAAGTCACTCAACAGAGAACATATTTCTAGCATGCGTTCGGCGGATCAGTGGATAGCGCATCTGACGGCAGAGAAAGAGGTCCCATGTTAGAATGCTGGAAGTGTTATGTGTATTTAAAAGTTTAACACGAAATACAAAAGTAGCGCTAGCAAGAACTGATGATAGCAGTTGTGTATTATATATAGCTTCACATTAATCTTAGTCTGATAAATGGACAACGGAGGATAAACGCACTTACTTTGCGAACAAAACATTCAATTTTTTGGAAAGCATTACTAGTAGTGAAAATATCACCATACGCCCACACTACAACGAGGTGTAGGACGATGAGGTGGCATGGAGAGATATAAACCGGTGTTCCGAAAAGATAGGCTAAACACGGTTGGCGGTGGCGTGTTTGTTGCTGTTAGAAGTAGTTTAACACGCCGCGAAATTGAGGTAGATACTTCCTGTGAGTTAGTATGGGCAGAGGTCATTGTTGGCAACCGGAACAAAATAATTATTGTATCCTATTACCGACCTCCCAGTTCACATGATACAGTTGCTGAAAGGTTCAAACACGTACCCGATTCATACGATAATAGTTGGTGGTGACTTTAATTTACCCCCGATATGTTGGCGAAAATACATGTAATATCCGGAGGTACACATAAAATATCATCCGAAATTGTGCTAAACGCATTCTCTGAAAATTATTTCGAACAGTTAGTTCATGAGCCCACGCGAATAGTAAACGGTTGTGAAAACACACTTGACCTCTTAGCAACAAATAATCCTGAGTTAATAACCAGCATCAAAACTGATATAGTGATTAGTGAACACGGGGTTGTCGTAGCGAGATTGAATACTGTAATCGCCAAATCCTCGAAAAGTAAGCGAAAAATATACGTATTCAAAAAAGCAGATAAAAATTCACTTGACGCCTTCCTGAGAGACAATCTCCACTCATTCCAAATTAATAATAAAAGTGTAGACCAGATGAGGCTTTAATTCAAAGAAATGGAATCGGCAGCAATTGCGAGGTTTATACCAACAAAAACTAACAAACGACGGAGCTGATCCTACTTGGTACACAAAACGGGTTATAACACTGTTGCAGAAACAACGAAACAAACATGCCAAATGTAAACAGACGCAAAATCCCCAAGATTGGCGATCCTTTACAGAAGCTCGAAACTTAGCTCGGAGTTCAATGCGAGACGCCTATTACGGTTTCCACAACGAAACTTTGTCTCGAAACCTGGCAGAAAATCCAAAGAGATTCTGGTCGTATGTAAAGTATGTTAGCGCAATAAACAATCATTGCCTTCTCTGCGCGATAAAAATGGAGATACTATCGAAGACAGTGCTGCCAAAGCAGATTTATTAAACAAAGCCTTCCGAAAGCCTTCACAAAAGAAACCGAAGTAAATATTCCAGAATTCGAATCGAGAACAGCTGCCAACATGAGTAACGTAGAAGTAAATATCCTCGGAGTAGTGAAGCAGCTAAAATCACTTAATAAATGCAAGTCTTCTGGTCCAGACTGTATACCAATTAGGTTCCTTCCGGAGTATGCTCATGCATTATCCCCAAACTTAACAATCATATACAACCGCTCGCTCGACGGAAGATCCGTACCCAAAGACTGGAAAGTTGCACAGGTCACACCAATATTCAAGAATGTTAGTAGGAGTAATCCGCTAAATTACAGGCCCATATCGTTAACGTCGATATGCAGCAGGATTTTGGAACATATATTGTGTTCGAACATTATGAATTACCTCCAAGGAAACGGTCTATTGACACACAGTCAACGTGGGTTTAGAAAACATCGTTCTTGTGAAACACATCTAGCTCTTTATTCACATGAAGTTTTGAGTGCTATTGACACGGGATTTCAGATCGATTCCGTATTCCTAGATTTCCGGAAGGCTTTTGACACTGTACCACACAAGCGGCTCGTAGTGAAATTGTGTACTTCTGGAATATCGTCTCAGTTATGTGACTGGATTTGCGATTTCCTGTCAGAGAGGTCACAGTTCGTAGTAATTGACGGAAAGTCATCGAGTAAAACAGAAGTGATTTCAGGCGTTCCCCAAGGTAGTGTTATAGGCCCTTTGCTGTTTCTTATCTATATAAACGATTTGGGAGACAATCTGCGCAGCCGTCTTCGGTTGTTTGCAGATGACGCTGCCGTTTATCGACTAGTAAAGACATCAGAAGATCAAAACAAACTGCAAAACGATTTAGAAAAAATATCTTAATGGTGCGAAAAGTGGCAGTTGACCCTAAATAACGAAAAGTGTGAGGTCATCCACATGAGTGCTAAAAGGAACTCGTTAAACTTCGGTTACACGATAAATCAGTCTAATCTAAAAGCCATAAATTCAACTAAATACCTAGATATTACAATTACGAATAACTTAAATTGGAAAGAACACATAGAAAATGTTGTGGGGAAGGCTAACCAAAGGCTGCGTTTTATTGGCAGGTGTAAGGGGTCTGTAGGCCCTTACTATAACTTTGCACTCGGCACAGGTCGATAGGGCGAACAATCGATTGTGACGTGTTGCGAGATCGAGGGTTGAGTTGCGCCAGAGTGGCTGGCGGGAATGGTGTGTGTGTGTGTGTGAAGGCCATTGTTTAAATAGAGGGTATTTAACCTAGAAGGGTGTGGCCATCATCGTGGGTAGACCCCTAAGTTATAGATTAATACCGGGAAAGTGATGAAGTGTCATTATGAAAGTGATCAGTGACGTTACTAGGGCCGATATTTGGTTTCGCGTCTACCGCGCCGGCCTAGCCTTGGATTGCAGTGTTGGATGCAGTGATGGAATAGCGTGTGACGATAATGGAAAATGAAGAAAGCCTGTGCTGAGATTAGCCGTAATTAGATATGTATGACGAAGGCAGTGGCTGTCTCCTTTTTTGTGTTTTGAGAAGAATATAAGTTCGTAATTAGTAAAACTGTGTTGGTGTTCCTCATTACCAGACATTCAGTATTATAGTATTGAGCAGAACGAACTGGAAAGTAACAACTTCCGTAGCAGTCAATTCCGATTACCAGCCCCATTAGGCTCACGGTCATGTTAATAATAAATATTGGACTGCTATTCGATCAGATCAGGTCGTGAAAAAAACGGAGGCGTTACACAGGACACTTATAAAATGTAACAGACCTACTAAGGAGACTGCCTACACTACGCTTGTCCGTCCTCTTTTAGAATACTGCTGCGTCGTGTGGGATTCTTGCCAGATAGGAGTGACGGAGTACATCGAAAAAGTTCAAAGAAAGGCAGCACGTTATGTATTATCGTCAAATATGGGAGACAGTGTAACAGAAATGATACAGGACTTGGGCTGGAAATCATTAAACAAAAGGCGTTTTTCGTTGCGACGGAATATTCTCAAGAAATTCCAATCACCAACTTTCTCCTCCGAAAACTAAAATATTTTGTTGGCACCTACTTACATAGCGCGGAACGATCACCACTATAAAATAAGGGAAATCAGAGCTCGTACGGAAAGCTATAGATGTTCATTCTTTCCGCGTGCTATACGAGATTGGAATAATAGAGAATTGTGAAGGTGGTTCGATGAACCCCCTGGCATACACTTAAATGTGATTTGCAGAATATCCATGTAGATGTAGAACGCGTAGGTGACAGAAATGTAAGGGCTGTGATTTTAGAAGGGCGTAAACTAACGTTGGCGTCAGAAGTATACGTACTTCATCTTAATGTAAGATGGGGAAACTGTAAAAATTTAAACAATAAAGATCTTAACTAGACAGTACGAAGATAAAAAGCTTGATCTCATAAAGTAAAAAGTGTGTGGCTACATTAACTAGAAAATATCTTTTCGGACATAACGTGTGTGAACAGCGATTGCAAACGTAAGCGCATGTGAACAGCAAGAAAAACAATAATATTCTGTTTCTGATCCGTTATTTGGTTATCATGTGAGAGGACTGTCGAGTCTTTTTACAATTAAGTTAAAACGTTCTTTCGGGTTAGATTCGAACCAGCGATCTATTGACATCAACTCGTAGAATTCGACTGTCTACCGCTCAAAGAAGTGAGTTACCGAAAACTTGAGGTGTAGGTAGGTGTTTAATTTTATCGAATGAACCTGTCCTTCGTAATAGCGGGAGAACGTATCTCGGTGGTAAGTTCATGTTAAATTCACAGTGAAAAACATTTTTAATTAATTAGTGACTTGTGCGTCGAAGTGGTGGCAATTTGCCGGTACAGTGCAACCACATTTTATGCATCTTCTCATTCTCTGGAACACTCAAAACAAAGTTGCAGGAGTTTTTATAGATGTATTTGTACAGTATGGTACTACACAACATTTGCATCGTATTTTCCGAAACGTTAATTCCAAAACAAGACATCACTGTGAATCAGCACTATGACTGTAGGAGCAGCGAGGTAGCCAGTGACGTCTCAGGCGTCACATGACTCTATTGGAGTGTTTTAGAGGGCTTTCAAATTATCTGAATTTAATTTCCGCTTTTATAGAACAACAGAGATATTTAACAGGACAAAAGCATGATAGGAGCATAAACTGACATAATTAATCATTTAAGACAATTTCCATGAAATAGTCAAATACCGTACTGTCGCCACTGCAGTACCCCCGACATATGAGCCCCGAGGTCTGTCTTCGATGGCCGGAAAAAATCGTAACTACCACTATAGATGGGTTGGCTGTGCTGTCTTCTTTCTGCTGGCAGACGAGTGCTGTTGTGCTGTGACAGTGTTGCCGAAAGTGTCGAGAGAGGAGACCGCCAGCGCAGTCGGTCACAATTCTTTGTTGGAGCATGTCGTGGTCCTCACTAGAGCTGGTGTAATCACCATTTTCACATCTGCGTGCACGCTTCCTGTTCTCGACCGTACACCTGTGTTCGTGCAGCTTTGAAAGGTGATACAGTCGCGCATGTTTCGGCTGTGATTTCATATTGATGCAACGGTTAGCACCCCGATGTGGTAGCGCCTCGACGAGTTATTCAGACGCTCGTTTCGCTACAGTAGCAGGTTCGAATCCTGCCGCAGGCATGGATGTGTGTGATGTCCTTAGGTTAGTTAGGTTTAAGTAGTTCTAAGTTGTAGGGGACTGATGACATCAGATGTTAAGTCCCATAGTCTCAGAGCCATTTGAACCAGACGCTCGTTTATCAGTATGTATGAAACATACGACAACATGCATACCTAATAATCATATTCCAAAACACCGCTCATAAAAACAGGTTTTCCGGTACTCATGCCTCAGGTTCTATTGGTGATAAAAAGGAAGGGTCAAGTATTTTGGATAGACCTTTGGCTAGGGATCATTTGTATACCGAAGACAAAGACGGCCTTAGTGTCACTATCCTATAGTACAGGGGCAAATTATGTTACACACTTTCTCCTGCGTAGGCAAATGGAGGAGATTGGTTGATTCTTTTCGCAGTTCATATGGTCCACGGTGAGCTTTATGGGACTTATGGGGGAATCATTAGTTCATAGCAGCTCCTCGAAGAAACACTCAAAGGCTGTTCTTTTACTATATTTTCACCGTCAATTATGCACAGCATATGGCTGACACTTGTGCTATATATTCCTAAAACTTCGGTTTTGAAGAACATCGAAAATTTTCTTTATATATTTATCTATTGATATACACACATCAAAAAAAGTTTTGCATCAACTCGGTCCCGACAGTTCTGGAACCTGTACAGAAAACTGGAATGGAGATCAACATAAACATCATTTCCGCCCTTTTTATTGATCATGAAAGCCACACATTGCATGTTGTACGAAGATACAGCGAGACCTTCAAAGGTGGTGGTGCAGACTGCTGTACACACCGGTACCTCTAATACCTAGTAGCACGTACTCTTGCACTGATGCATGCCTGTATTCGTTGTGGCATACTATCCACAAGTTCATCAAGGCACAGGTGGTCCAAATTGTCCCACTCTTCAACGGCGTTTAGACCCAGATCCCTCAGAGTGGTTGGCGGTCACGTCTTCCATAAACAGCCATTTTCAATCCATCCCAGGCATGTACGATAGGGATTATGTCTGGAGAACACGCTGGCCACTCTAATCGAGCGATGTCGTTTTCCTGGAGGAAGTACTTCACAAGTTGCTCACTATGGGAGTGCGAATCGTGCACGAAGACGAATGCCTCGCCGATATGCTGCCGATGTGGTTGCACTATTGGTCGGAGGATGGAATTCACGTATCGTACAGCCGTTAGGAACCTTCCATGACCACCGACGGCGTACATCGGCCCAATATAATGCCACCACAAAACAGCAGGAAATCTCCACCTTGCTGCACTCGCCGGGCAGAGTGTTTAAAGAGTTCAGCCTGACCGGGTTTTTTCCAAACACGTCTACGACGGTTGTCTGGTTGAAGGCATACGTGACACTCATCGGTGATTCCAATCCTGAGCGATCCATTCGGCATGTTGTTGGGCCCGTCTGTATCGCGCCGCATGGTGTCGCGGTAGCAAAGATGGACCTCGCCATGGACGTCTGGAATGAAGTTGCGCATTATGCAGCCTGTTGCGCACAGTTTGAGGTGTAACACGACGTCCTAGCCGGCCGGAGTGGCCGAGCGGTTCTAGGCGCTACAGTCTGGAACCGCGCGACCTCTTCGGTCGCAGGTTCGAATCCCGCCTCGGGCATGGATGTGTGTGATGTCCTTAGGTTAGTTAGGTTTAAGTGGTTATAAGTTCTAGAGGACTGATGGCCTCAGCAGTTAAGTCCCATAGTGCTCAGAGCCATTTTGAACGACGTCCTGTGGCTGCACGAAAAGCATTATTCAAAATGGTGGCGTTGCTGTCCGAGCCATAATCCGTAGGTAGCGGTCATCCATTGCAGTAATAGCCCTTGGGGGGCCTGAGCGAGGCATGTCATCGACAGTTCCTGCCTCTCTGAATCTCCTCCACGTCCGAACAACATAGCTTTGGTTCACTCCGAGACACCTGGACGCTTCCGTTGTTGAGAGCCCTTCCTGGCACGAAGTAATAGTGCGAACGCAAACGAACCGCGTTAAGACCGTCTAGGCATGGTTGAACGACGGAAAACACGATCCATGTACCTCCCTCCTGGTGAAATGGCTGGAACTGATCGGCTGTCGGACCCTCTTCGTGTAATAGGTGCTGCTCAAACACGGTTGTTTACATCTTTGGGCGGGTTTAGTGACATCTCTGAGCAGTCAAAGGGACAGTGTCTGTGATACAATATCCACAGTCAACGTCTATCTTCAGGAGTTCTGCTAACTTGGGTGAAACATAACTTTTTTTGATGTGTGTATATATCCGTTTCCAAGATACATCCCGGCGGGGTCAGGGATTTTCTCTGCCTCGTGATGTCTGGGTGTTGTGTGATGTCCTTAGGTTAATTAGGTTTAAGTAGTTCTAAGTTCTAGGGGACTGATGACCATAGATGTTAAGTCCCATAGTGCTCAGAGCCATTTGAACCTCCAAGATACAGAGGTTCACAGTTAGCCTACGTCTACACTTCAAACCCGGCATGAGGTTAAATTTTGATAATAAATAACTGCAACAAACCGTTCAGAGTTTATCGATATATTCTCTAGGCAATTATCTGGAAGAGCTAACTCCCGTTTATCAAAGAACCTTTTTTCGGTATCGATGAATAGACCCCCCCCCCTTAAAAAAAGTGGTTTTGGGTGCCAAAACCCAGCTGCGCGTTCCAAGACAGCAATGCACAGCAAATGGTTGAAAGTTTTTCGCTGTATTCCTAAGATCTAGATGTAGAAGAGCCTTGAATATTTTCTTCTTTATCCATTTCCGATACACATAGTTTCAAACGTACCTTATGTGTACCCGTAATGTACACAGGTAATGTCTGGTGTGAGGAGAAAACGTAGTTTGTGAAACGACGTAGTAATGAAATATATTCTGTAAAATTTCTCCGTTATGATCTCGGAACCCCACATTGTAGTACTGAAACACATGCAAAAGTTTGGCACATAAAATCCGGTCCGAGTTCTAAAATTAGTTTTGCATTATTTCTCTTTCACATCAGTAAACTGTCTAAATTTTTCTGACCAATACATTTTTTTATATGGGTTTCATGCCCTGTGTAGCAGGGAAAACAAGGGAACCAGTGGAAAAATGCTCCTATCAGAGCACAAAAAATGTGATTATGTTCCTGTTTATTTTAAAATAAAATCTGACTGAAAAGTGGGATACAGGTGCCTCATTCCACTTACCTCAGCACCTTTAAAAACACGCAATAATTTTGGCTTGGGAACATATTCGTACTTTTGTATATGAGGAAAGTAGAAGAAGTAGACAGTAGCTTGTTACAGAATGAGTGAAGGAACCAATGGAAGTGTGAGGGAAAGAGTGGAACACAGCCGCAGAGGAACGTAGTTGACAGTGACAGAACAGTCATAGGAAAAGATTGAAGGGGATAGTGAAAGGGAAGGGAAATGGGGGCTGGATGGGGGGGGGGGGATAAAGAGAAAGTGGAGGCACGTGAGAGCCAGTGATAATGATGAGACACGGAGTAGATAAGAATGCCAACGAGGAAGATAGAGATAATGACATTGGGAATACACAGCAACAGTAGGAAGAAAGTAATGAGATATTAGCACTAAGATAGAGCAAGAAGGAGACATTTACAGTGTATGGAGACTGTAGTAGAAGGACAGAGTGAAGAAGACTAAGGCTATGACGCAGGAGGCAATTACGGAGGAACACAAAAACTAATAACAAAGAGTTGGGCTGAATGAGCGAGTGATAAAGGGCAACTGGAAATGAATGGGTATGTGCGATGTACAATGGGCAGCTGCTACGCCCCTTTCAGTCAATTAAATAAAAGGGAATATATTAGCATTTTTCCACTGGTATTTCATTTACTTGTGTTAGTTGTCCTGACCTGCAGAAAGATACTCAAAACCAACTTTTGCTTTTATTATGTGTAGAGTAACAGTTGTAATGCTGCAACAGGCTATCTCGCATTCCTTTGTATTTTGGAATAACATATTTAAATTCTGACCAGATTTGTTCATGTCATCTGATCTGTAGAATTGACCTGTTGCATCCTACAAAGATTCTTTTTAGCTATCAGAAACCCCTGCTAGGCGGAACGAAATCTTTTACCGGCCACAGTCAAGACAACAGGAAAGTTTGATGTGAGATTAAGTGTTGCAACTGACCGGGAATCTGGAAGCTGACAGCTTCAATAATTCTCCAGTCATATCGCCACGTTCAGTTAGCAAACACAACAGTACATATGAATTATTTATACATTATTTATATGCCTTCTGCAGTAGCAAATCATTTCATATTTATACTGTTTATATAAGCGTGCGTTATTTCAGTCGTTTGTGTAATCAAATATTTGTTGTATCATCTCATATCCTATGAACAGAGAGATAGTTGAAAACAATAAGACCGTAAATAAGAAACTTATGATGGGTAGATACCACATTTTGACAACTGAAATTTAAAATAACTGACAGCACACTATATAACGTCTGATACGGACAGTTAATAATGAAAATAAAAACACTTCAGAAAAAATGGCTAGGATGTGTGTGTCGCCATTCGACACCGAATACTGTGGTTGTTCTGGGCATGTTAATGTTACACTGGATGACAAAAGTAAATGGTTTTGCTGTCACATGTTGTATCAAAATGAAGAATTCTAAGAGTGATTTAGTATTTTGCAGCTGTGGAGTGCACACTTAAAACTATCCCTTGTAACGATATACTTTGTGTAATTAATTGATACTCCACGTACAGTGCGCGTATATCTGTTACAAGTGTTGTATGAGGAAATTCTTTAATGTGCATTTATTTATCGACCACCAAATTCGCTAAGGGGCAGTCTTCATGTCACATTTTATTTCTGCAAGCGTCAATTGTGATTACTGTGTTGGCGTTCTAAGGAGTCGTTTTCGTTATGACTGTCCTTATATGGATTGACTCGATCTTCAAGATAAGCCTTGTCCCTTGTATTATCGCGAAGTGCTTAGTTTACAAAATTCTTGCATTTTAGACTCCTTTCTTATGTTTACATGGATAATAGGAGCCATAGAATGATACTGAATACTGGTATCAGAATATAATAATCATTTATGTAGTTCCACATATGGCTCTCAGCGTGCTTTCCTTGTAACAGCGCACCATTAACATTTAAAATATTTTATGTTCTGTTAATTTTTGGAATAAATATGTGTGAGCTGTCAGCTCCCTATATTAGCTGCTTTATGTTGTCAAACAACTGTATGTTCGATTAAAGTAAGCATTTAGCTCCTGAGATCTGATACTAGGCTGCTGTAAGTCAGGAATTTCTAATTTCGTGATCCTCTCAATCCTGCCTGGCCTAGTTATTCATACGGATTCTCATTTCATGATTGTGCTTATATGAATACCTTCCTTACTACTTTTCCAACCTTTATTGATGTCGCTGTTAACACTTTCTTCACCGTCTCGGTATCCACCTGCAAACTAACGGCGAACAAGTTGTCTTCTCGAGCTGTGTGACGAAACGAACAAACAAGTTTCTTATAATCACAGGGGCGGATAAGTGCGAGACTATCATATAATTAGCTTAACACCTCGTACATCCAAGAGCTGACATGGAAAAACGTTTGGTAATGTAAAATTGTATATGATGTTCAAAATTTTCAGAAAGATAGACGTAAGCTGTAGGAACCGTCGGGTAATGTATGTTCAAAACTAAGAGGGAACAATAAGAATGGAAGACCAAGACAGGAGTGTTGGGATTAAAAAGGATACAAGACGGGGATGTAATGTTTCACCCATCCTTTTCAGTCTACACGTCGAAGAAGCAATGACGGAAATACTCTGCCAGACGAAAAAAGGGAAGTACTAGAATAGTCGGACGCCAATGTAACTTCGTACATGTACATATTATCGGCTGGTATGACAATGATTAGAGTTGCATTTCTCTGTGACAGGAAAGCGGCCACCAGATTGCATTAGTGTTATTAGTGTTTACTTTTGTAACCAAACTAGTGAGATATATAAGAGGAGTAAACAGCGTCAGATGCTGACTGATCACTGGGAAGGACACGCCGTGTACTTGAGTGAGGTAGTATTACTAGAACCTGACAGAATTCAAAAGGGGCCTCATTGTTGGGCTCCATTTGGCCGGCTAGTCAAATCAAACAGTATCCATATTTGTGGGTAATTCGTATGTGAAAGTGACCCGACGTTCGAGTACATGGAAACGTGAGGAGGACATGCATACTTGCAGTCACGGCAGACCAGAGCTGGCTGCTATGGATCAGTATCGCCGTTTTGTCCACCAAGTACATCGTATCTCCTTCTCAGCTCCACCTGCCATCCAAGAACAAGTAACCGACTTCTCGTGTCATCCCGCCCCATCTGTAGGAGACTAGGAGCGGCCTAATTAGGGAATTACCACCATTTTTCAACAGAATAGTGCTCATCGACACATGGCATGTCTCCGTGAAATGGCTGCGTGATTTTGGGGTAATCTAGTTGCCAGTATATTTCCCCATCTGTCCCCGATAGAACATTTGTGGGCCCATCTCGGACGTCGGTTTTGTCCCATTATCAATATCCAGGATATCAAGGACCAGTTACAAAACTTAAGGGACAGCTTGCCGTAACAGACGATACGACGCTCTTATGACACCAATGCCAAACAAATCATTGCATGCCTCCAGCTCAGAAGGTATGTATTGTCATAGTGATAAGTGTGCTCTCAGCGCCAAGTTGTTTGTATATGACTCGATTTTGTACTCTTTGAAAGAACATCACATAGCTTCTGAACCCGTGAAGTTCCTATTCGTTTCCTCCTTTCTTCTGAGTGCTTCGCTTTTTTGTTATTATACATTAAAAATTCAGGAATGGGATTAAGATTCAGGGTGAAAGAAAATCAACAACAATATTCGTTTATGAAGTCGCTACCCTCAGGGAAACTGACGAAAAATAACATGATGGTTGAATGGAATAAGGGTTCTAATGAGTGGAGAATGTGAAGGTAAATCGAAGTAGCTTTCGTAACGAGTAGCAGAGCTGAAATGTCAACTAACTAAATATTAGAATATGTGATCACGTACTAGAAGAAGTGAAGGAATTCAGATATCTTACTTGCAAAATAACATATGTCGGAGGAAACAATGACATAAAAAGGGAAAGAATGCTCTCTTGGCCAAAAGAAATGTACTAGTATGAAACATCGCTCATAATTTGAGGAAGAAATTTCTGAGAATGTACATTTGGAGCACAGCATTGTATAAAAGTGAACAATGGACAATGGGAAAACTGTAAAAGATGACAATCTAAACCTTTGTGATATGGTGTTCTAGAAGAGCGTTGAAAATTAGGTAAACTACTAACAAGGGAACCTCCCCATCGCACCCCTCTCAGATTTAGTTATAAGTTGGAACAGTGGATAGGCCTTGAAAAACTGAACACAGATCAATCGAGAAAACAGGAAGAAGTTGTGTGGAACTATAAAAAATAAGCAAAATATACAAACTGAGTAGTCTACGCGAAGATAGGCAACATCAAGGATAATTTGAGCTGAGGAACGCCGTGGTCCCGTGGTTAGCGTAAGCGGCTGCGGAACGAGAGGTCCTTGGTTCAAGTCTCCACTCGAGCGAAAAATTTTTCTTTATTTTCGCAAAGTTATGATCTGTCCATTCGTTCATTGACGTCTCTGTTCACTGCAATAAGTTTAGTGTCTGTGTTTTGCGACCGCACCGCAAAACCGTGCGATTAGTAGACTGTGGTGTCACCGCCAGACACCACACTTGCTAGGTGGTAGCCTTTAAATCGGTCGCGATCCGGTAATATACGTCGGACCCGCGTGTCGCCACTGTCAGTGATTGCAGACCGAGCACCGCCACACGGCAGGTCTAGAGAGACGTCCTAGCACTCTCCCCAGTTGTACAGCAGACTTTGCTAGCGATGCTACACTGACAAATACGCTCTCATTTGCCGAGACGATAGTTAGCATAGCCTTCAGCTACGTCATTTGCTACGACCTAGCAAGGCGCCATTACCAGTTAATATTGAGATTATAAAACAAGTACCGTCAAGAGCGATGTACAACAATTATGGATCAAAGTTAAGTATTCCAGCAACAACGTACCTTATTGGCTATATTAATCCTTTAACTGTTCCAGACCTCACGCCAGCCTGCGTGAGCTTAAACGCGTGCCTTTCGGCTTCCTCTCATAGTGACTTGGCTGTCTTGGCAAGTCACAACATAGACGTAAGGACGTGCCTCTCCAATGGGAACCGAAAACATTTGATCGCAAGGTCATAGGTCAACCGATTCCTCCAGAGAAAAACCCGTATGATATATTCTATACGACACTGGTGACGGCATGGGCGTCACATGACAGGAATATGTTGTCGACCCACCTAACTTGTACACTTGGCGAATGGGTAAAAAGATTCTTCTATGTTGTCCGATTTAGGTTTTCTTGTAGATGTGATAATTACTCCCAAAAAAGTGATGAAAACATAAGAGTTTGTCACATAAACTGCAACAAATGAATACAAAAGTCACACAGTCGCACACTTTTCCCTGTGCTCCGTCAAAACATATGTTTTTAACGTTTTCAAATTTTTCCGTGTGTAGACCGTCAAATTCTGCATATGTCCAAACAAATCTGAACATGTCCTGGAATTTTGGAGAGCGAAGTTTATTATGTGTGAGTGCCTGAACTTTGATAATTGTCTGAAAATAAAAAATTAAACTTTTCGCTCGAAGGAAGGCTTGAACCAAGGACCTCTCGATCCGCAGCTGCTCACACTAACCACGGGACTACGGCGCTCCTGAGCTCACACTCTCCATTATGTTGCCTATCTTCGGCAAGGACTTATCAGTTTGTATATTTTGCTTATTTTTTCATAGTTCCACACAACTTCTTCCTGTTTTCTCGATTTATCTGTGTTCAGTTTTTCAAGGTCTATCCACTGTGGCAACTTATAACTAAATCAGAGGGGGGTGCGATGTGGAGGTTCCCTTGTAAGGAATGTTGCGGCTCTCTGCAGAATTAGTAATAATAGGATTAAAAGCGGAAAAAAGTTCCTATCGGACTGTAACTGAATAATAGGGTACCAGCTGCCTCATTCTACTTTGTTCAGCACCTTTAAAAATTATCCCTAAAATATTGTCACGCAAACATATTTACGCTTTTTGAACATACAATTCATCACAGATTGTCCGCAGCTCGTGGCCTTGCGGTAGCGTTCTTGCTTCCCGCCCACGATGTCTCGGATTCGATTCCCGGCGGGGTCCGGGACTTTTCCTGCCTCTAGATGACTGGGTGTTGTTGTGTCGTCTTCATCATAATCATTCTACACAGAGTACGCGAAAGAACTTGCCCCCCTTCTAACAGCCGTGTACCGCAAGTCTCTAGAGGAACGGAAGGTTCCAAATGATTGGAAAAGAGCACAGGTAGTCCGTCTTCAAGAAGGGTCGTCGAGCAGATGCGCGAAACTTTAGACCTATATCTCTGACGTCGATCTGTTGTAGGATTTTAGAACATGTTTTTTGCTCACGTCATGTCGTTCCTGGAAACCCAGAATCTAATCTGTGGGAATCAATATGGATTCCGGAAACAGAGATCGGGTGAGACCCAACTCGCTTTATTTGTTCATGAGACCCAGAAAATATTAGATACAGGCTCTCAGGTAGATGCTATTTTCCTTGACTTCCGGAAGGCGTTCGATACAGTTCCGCACTGTCGCCTGATAAACGAAGTAAGAGCCTACGGAATATCACACCAGCTGTGTGGCTGGATTGAAGAGTTTTTAGCAAACAGAACACAGCATGTTGTTCTCAATGGAGAGACGTCTACAGACGTTAAAGTAACCTCTGGCGTGCCACAGGGGAGTGTTATGGGACCATTGCTTTTCACAATATATATAAATGACCTAGTAGATAGTGTCGGAAGTTCCATGCGGCTTTTAGCGGATGACGCTGTAGTATACAGAGAAGTTGCAGCATTAGAACTGTAGCGATATGCAGGAAGATCTGCAGCGGATAGGCACTTGGTGCAGGGAGTGGCAACTGACCCTTAACATAGACAAATGTAACATATTGCGAATACATAGAAAGAAGGATCCTTTATTGTATATGATAGCGGAACAAACACTGGCAGCAGTTACTTCTATAAAATATCTGGGAGTATGCAACGGAACGATTTGAAGTGGAATGATCATATAAAATTAATTGTTGGTAAGGCGAGTACCAGGTTGAGATACATTGGGAGAGTCCTTAGAAAATGTAGTCCATCAAAGATGGAGGCTTGCAAAACACTCGTTCGACCTATACTTGAGTATTGCTCATCAGTGTGGGATCCGTACCAGATCGGCTTGACGGAGGAGATAGAGAACATCGAAAGAAGAGCGGCGCGTTTCGTCATAGGGTTATTTGGTAAACGTGATAGCGTTACGGAGATGTTTAGCAAGACTCTGCAAGAGAGGCGCTCTGCATCGCGGTGTAGCTTGCTGTCCAGGTTTCGAGAGGGTGCGTTTCTGGATTAGGTATCGAATATATTGCTTCGCCGGCCGCGGTGGTCTAGCGGTTCAGGCGCTGAGTCCGGAACCGCGCGACTGCTACGGTCGCAGGTTCGAATCCTGCCTCGGGCATGGATGTGTGTGGTGTCTTTAGGTTAGTTAGGTTTAAGTAGTTCTAAGTTCTAGGGGACTGATGACCACTGATGTTAAGTCCCATAGTGCTCAGAGCCATTTGAACCATTTTATATTGCTTCCCCATTCTTATACCTCCCGAGGAGATCACGAATATAAAATTAGAGAAATTCGAGCGCGCACGGAGGCTTTCCGGCAGTCGTTCTTCCCGCGAACCATACGCGACTGGAACGGGAAAGGGAGGTAATGACAGTGGCACGTAAAGTGCCCTCCGCCACACACCGTTGGGTGGCTTGCGGAGTATAAATGTAGATGTAGATGCAGATTCATCCCCATTACGATCGGAGGAAGGCAATGGCAATGGCAAACCACCTCGGCTAGGACCTTGTCTAGTACGGCGGTACGGGCCTCCCGCATCGTCCCCTGCACTCCTCAGAGTATGGGACCTCCTCATCTCATCGTCATCTTAGATTCCCACAGGATCCCCTAATTGTAACTCACCGAACAGTGTTGCGGCAGCCGTCGAGCCGAGAGGACTCGCAGCAGCAGGAGCAGCTGCACTTGTCTGATAAACAGTAAATTAACTTAGTACTTGTTTTTTTTTTCACGTGCTTCTGCAAAGAAATTAACTATACGTGTGTATTCTACTGTGTAGACTAGTGGTTAGAAAATTAATGGTACTTTTTATTTTTGCGTAAGTCTTGTGAATATCCTTGTGTAGATTTTTCCGTCGACAGAAATTCCGTCACGCAGCAAAGTTTTAGTTTTGTGCCAATAGGCAGCATACAATTAGATCAGTGCATTCTAGTCTGAATATTTATCTTGTGCAGTAACTTTTCGATTAACAAGATTTCTAATCACATGCATCTTTAAGTACATCAACTTCAGTGGAGAAATATTTCTGTTTAATAGTTTGCGGCCTCAGAGTACAGTGAGAAATGTGCACAGCAACTTTTAGTGTTACTTTATTCTCCTTTCGTATATTTTGTATACATTTCAAACTCAGTAGTGCCATTTGAGACTTTATATCTATTTTATATACAGTACGATATGGCTAGGGACTTGGCTTGTTGTGAGCGGACACAAGGAGAGCCGGCTGCTGTCCGTAAACAGCTGGAAGCTGCGTTGGCTACCATCGATAAGCTTCTAGCTAATGCGGTGACGTTGGGGCGCTAGTGACGAGAGCTGTGACGCCTTTGGTGCCACTGGAATCCCTGGTGACGCGGATGTCACTGCGGCTTCTAATACGCAACGTTTGACCGGTCCGTCCTCACTCCAGAGGGGGTGGAAGGCAGTGGTGGGTACGCTTGTCAGTGGGCCGAAGGCGGAAGAGGGAGCAGGCCCTGCAAGTGGTTCAAATGGCTCTGAGCACTATGGGACTTAACATCTAAGGTCATCAGTCCCCTAGAACTCAGAACCACTTAAACCTAACTAACCTAAGGACATCACACACATCCATGCCCGAAGCAGGATTCGAAACTGCGACCGTAGTGGTCACGCGGTTCCAAACTGAAGCGCCTAGAACCGCAAGGCCACTCCGGCCGGCCCTGCAAGTGGCTCGCTACGTCTCAGTAAGAGGTAGGAGGTGCTACCCAGTGTTCATGATAACTGAGCTAGCATTGGATGCCTCTTCTGTTGGGCCAGCAGTCGATTTTCCTGCCCAGCTCGGAAATGTATAGAGGGTGGTACGCTTGTCATTGGGACCTCCAATGTTAGGCGGGTGATGGAGCCCCTCAGGGAGATAGCAGGCAAGACAGGAAAGAATTCAGTGTACATTCGGTATATTTGCCAGGAGGTCTCACCCGTGATGTGGAGGAGGCCCTGCCGGCGCCTATCGAGCGCACTGGGTTCAACTAGCTGCATGTAGTGGCATATGTCGGCAAGAACGATGCGTCCCGCTTGGGTTCTGAGGCCATCCTCGGCTCCTTTCGGCAGTTGGCTGATTTGGTGAAGGCAACTAGCAACGTACACGGGGTGTAGTCTAAGCTGTCTATTTGCAGCATCGTACCCAGGGTTGATTGCGGTCCTCTGGTTTGGAGCAGAGTGGAAGGTATAAAGTAGGAGCTTAGACGACTCTGCAACGCTATAGGATGCGAATTTCTCGCCCTCCGCTATCGGGTCCCGAACTGTAGGGTTCCCGTTATTAGGTATGGGGTGCACGATACTCAGGAAGCGGCTACTGGGGTAGTTGAGTACATGTGGTGTGCACATGACTATTTTTGGGTTAGAGAACCCCTCCCTTGGGATGAAAGACGATTTGCCTGTTAAATCAGCTACAGTTACCTCAGAAAATTTTGGTCTTCGCAGATCAGAGATAGAAAAGATTAATATGATTTTAGTAAGCTACAGGAGCATCCAAGGGACGGTCCCAGAATTGATATCGCTTACTGAAGATTATAACGCACAGATAGTATTTGGAACAGAAATCTGGCAGAAACCAAACATCAATTACAACGAAACCCTAAGTTCAGATTGGAAAGTTTATCGTAAGGTTGGATTAGTCGCCAATGATGGCGGCGTGTTTATTGCAGTAAAAAATTCCAGCGAGGTTATCACGGATTTCGAAAGTGAAATGGTTCAAAATGGCTCTGAGCACTATGGGACTTAACATCTGAGGTCATCAGTCCCCTAGAACTTAGAACTACTTAAACCCAACTAACCTAAGGACATCACACACATCAATACCCGAGACAGGATTCAAACCTGCGACCGTAGCAGTCTCGCGGTTCCCGACTGAAGCGCCTAGAACCGCACGGAAAGTGAAATAATCTGGGTGAAATTGAGTACGAAAGAACGGTCAAAAATGGTGATCGGATGCTTTTAGAGCGCTTCAGACAGAACTTGCAGAATGTCATTAGTAATTTTCCTAACCATGCCGTTATAATAGGGGATGACTTCAACTTGCCGGATGTATATTGCGAGTGCTATGCCATAGAAACTGGTACAAGAGACAGGGATTCGTGTGGCATTGTTCTGGATGTCTTGTCTGAAAATTACCTTGAGCAGATGGTTAAAGAACCAACTCGTGAGGGTAACGTTTTAGACATTCTGGCAACGAACAGACCTGAAATTATCGAATCAGTTAACGTAGAGAAAGGTCTCAGTGATGGTAAGGTGACAGCTTCTATGATGACTGGCCGTACAAGGAATGTTGAGAAAAGTAGGAAGATATATTTGCTCAGCAAAAGTGACAAGGTAAAAATTTCAGAGCATCTCAGCAGTCAGCATCAAATATTCGGTGATGAGGACGAAAATTTGGAGAACAAATGGAAAAAAATTTAAAGGCATCGTTCAATATTTCCTAGACAAGGGCGTTTCGAGTAACTTTTTAAGGGATAGGAAAGATCCGCAATGGTTTAACAGCCATGTCAGAAAAGCGCTACGTAAATAAAGAGCACTTCATCTCACATTCAAGAGAAGTAAAATTCTAGCTGGCAAACAGAAGCTGAAAGAAGCTAAAATGAGAGTAAGGAGAGCAATGAGAGAAGCGCTGAACGATTTTGAAAGTGAAACGTTGTCAACTGACCTGAGTAAAAACCCTAAGAGATTTTGGTCCCTCCGGCCGGTGTGGCCGTCGGTTCTAGGCGCTTCAGTCAGGAACCGAGCGACCGCTAGGTCGCAGGTTCGAATCCTGCCTCGGGCATGGATGTGTGTGATGTCCTTAGGTTAGTTAGGTTTAAGTAGTTCTAAGTTCTAGGGGACTGATGACCTCAGGAGTCCCATAGTGCTCAGAGCCATTTGAACCATTTTGCTCGTGTGTAAAATCAGTAAGTGGGTCAAAATCATCTATTCATTCTTTCAGCGAACACATCGGCACCTAAACCGAAGAGAACGCCGAAATACTGAATTCGGTCTTCCGAAGCAACACTGTCCCCCCTTTCAATCGTCGTACGAACGTTGAAATGGCAAATATTGAGATAACCAATCGCGGATTTGAAAAGCAGCTACAATCGGTTAGTAGTGGAAAGGCTTCAGAAGCAGATGAGATACCTATAGGACTCTATGAAGATAAGGCGAAAGAATTTGCTCCACTTCTAGTAGTAATTTATCGTAGATCGCTTGAGCAACGAAAGGTACCTAACGACTGTAAAAAAGCGCAGGTCATTGCCGTTTTAAAGGAAGATCGTAAGACATATCCTCACAGTTATAGACCTATGTCGTTGACGTCAATCTGTTGTAGAATTATGGAACATGTTGTATGCTCAAGAATTATGACGTTTTTGGAAAATGAATCTCTATAAAAATCAACATGGATTCCGCAAACAGAGATCCTGCGAAACTCAGCTCGCTCTGTTCCTCCATGAGATGCACAGCACAGTGGACAACGGCGCTCGGGTTGATACCGTGTTCCTTGATTTCAGTAAGGCGTTTGACTCCGTCCCGCATTAACGTTTAATGAAAAAAATGCTATCTTATGGAGTACACTTGCGATTGGATTCAAGACTTTGTTGTAGACAGAACTCAACACGTCGCTCTTAACGGAACAAAATCGGCAAATGTAAAGGTAATATCCGGAGTACCAAAGATAAGTGTGATAGGAACGTTGCAGTTTATAATACAGAGGGGTCCAAAAAAAATGTATCCACTCTTTAAAAGTCCATAACTGGCAAACTAATTGACGGAGTTGTCTCATCTTTGGTAGTATAATAGTCTGTAGTTCCGGCAACCGCCACACAAGCTTTGTATTGCGTTGTTTTGTTTTGTCAGATGACAGTCGCCAGATGGTTCAAAAATGGCGCTGAGCACTATGGGACTTAACATCTACGGTCATCAGTCCCCTAGAACTTAGAACTACTTAAACCTAACTAACCTAAGGACATCACACAACACCCAGTCATCACGAGGCAGAGAAAATCCCTGACCCCGCAGGGAATTGAACCCGGGAACCCGGGCGTAGGAAGCGAGAACGCTACCGCACGACCAGTCGCCAGATAGTCAGTGTTTTGTTCTTAGTTGGACCTAGTCAGTCGAGTAAACATGGCTGGCGCAAGGCTTACATTCGATGAAAGGAAGTCAGTATTGAGGTGGCATTTCAAGCACGAAAACATTAATGAGGTTCAACGGCAATGGCGAAATGAGTGTCAAACAGAGCCACCGACACGTTTAACGATTCGTCGCATTCGAGACAAATTTGAAGCGGAAGGCTGTGTTAAAAATGTACACAAAACGATCTGGACGACTTGTAACAGTAACAAGTTTAGCTAACTCCCGTTGTGTGTAAATAACAATTCACTCGCTCACCACAGAAGCCTGTGAGACAGTGTGTCCGTGAAACTGGAGTGAGTCGCTCAAGTGTTCGACGAATTTTGAAGACAGCAAAGTGGAAGTGCTATATCCCACGATTGCTACACGCAATGAACGAGGACGACTCAGATCGTAGAATGGAGTACTGAGAGTGATTTACTAAAATGGTGCGCAACGATGAAGAGTTTGCAGAGATGATTGCGTGGTCTGATGAGGCACAGTTAAAACTCAATGGTACAGTAAATCGCCGCAGTTGCATCTACTGGGCCTCCGAAAATCCGAACGTCCATGTAGACAAAGCCGTGAATGTGCCAGGAGTAATTGTGTGGTGTGGGTAGTCTTACCAGGGCTTGATTGTGCCATTCTTCTGCGACGGCACAGTTACGGGTGAGGTGTACCTTCAGAAGCTTCAGACATCCATTATACCTGCCATCCGAGACTTGTATGGAGACGGAAGAATTTACTTTCAACAATATGGTGCCCCAACCCACTACCAAAATCGTGTTAGGGCGTATCTCGACGAAAATCCGCTAGAAAGATGGATTTGCCGTAGAGGTGCTGCGGAGTATCCAACACGTTTCCCAGACCTAATTCCTCTGGACTTTTACCTGTGGGGAACACTAAAGGACGGCGTTTATCGACGAAAGCCACGCACATAGGATGAACTTCGAGAATCCATCGTACATTCATGTGCAAATATCCAACTGAGCACGTTGCAGTAGTTCGCGGCGCAGTTCGGCGGCATCGTTTGTTTGTGGATGTTAATGGCGACCATTTCGAGCACCCACAGTGATATCTTTAAGATGGACTTCAAGCTACACATTCACCAAAAATGAGACTGTCAATTAGTTTGCAAGTTATGGACTTTTAAAGAGTGGATACATTTTTTAGACCCCTCTGTATATATAAATGATCTAGTATAAAGCAATGGATGTTCTTTAAGGCTATTCGCAGATAATGCAGTTGTCTATACCAAAGTAGCAGCCCCAGATGACAGTAAGAATTTGGAGAAGACCTGCAGAGAATTGATGAATGGTGCAGGCTCTGGCAGTTGATCCTGAACGCAAATAAACGTAACATATTGCGCATTCATAGGAAAAGAAATCCATTACTGTAAAGGTACACTATTGGTGACAAACACCTGGAGACAGCGTCTTCCGTCAAATGTCTAGGTGTATCTATCCATAGCGACCTTAAGTAGAATGACCACATGAAAGCACACCAGTCTCAGATTCATCGGAAGACTCTTAAGGAAATGTAACTGATCCACGAAAGATGTGGCTTATAAGGCGCTTGTTCACCCGATTCTTGAGTATTGTTCATCTGTCTGGGATTATCAGGTAGGACTGATAGAGGAAATAGAGAAGATCCAACGAAGAGCGGCGCGTTTCGCTATGCGATCATTTAGCTGGCGAGAGAGCATTACGGAGATGCTAAACAAACCCCACTGGCAGACATTACAAGAGGGGCGTTGTGCATCATGGAGAGATTTACTATTGAAATTTTTAGACGGCACTTTTCAGGAGGAGTCACAACATATTACTTCCCCCTACCGACAGTCATTCTTCCCACCCACTATTCGCGAGTGGAACAAGGTTGGAGGGATCAGATAGTGGTACTTTCTGCCACACACCATTAGGTGGCCTGTGGAGAATGACGTAGATGTAGATCGCTGTAAGTCGCTCATACTGATCCAAGGTTGGAGGGATCAGATAGTGGTACTTTCTGCCACACACCATTAGGTGGCCTGTGGAGAATGACGTAGATGTAGATCGCTGTAAGTCGCTCATACTGATCCACTCCCAGTTGCCCTTTCTCACTCATTAATTCAGCCCATCTCATTATCTCTTTATGTCTCTCTGTCATTGTCTCCTGTGTCGCAGTGAAAGTCTCCTTCGTTCTGTCCTACTGTAACAGTCTCCTTCCACTGTCATTGTCTCCCTCTTCCTCTCCCTTAAGCCTAATATCTCATTCCTTCCTTCCTACTGCTGCTGATTCTCCCCACTGTCACTGTCTCTCTCTTCGTTGTTGTCACTGCCATATACTCTTTCTCTCACTATCACTGGCTCTCATCCTCTTCGTCTTTCTTTTTCTCTTTACTCCTTTCCCCGGTACTATCCGCTTTACCTGGCACTCTTCTGTCGCAATCAACTACGTTTCATTGCCACTGTTTCCCTCTATTTCTGTCCCGCTTTCATTGTTTCGTTCACTCTTTCTATACCATAAGCGCTGCTACTATCTTTTAGTATTTGTTACTTTTCCGTCTCTTTGTCACTTCCACTGTTTTCTTTTCTCTCAGCAAAATTTTTATACGTGCTGAGGATGATAAAATGAGGCTGCTGGTACCGCACTTTTCAGAGTATATTAAATAAAAGATAATTCGCATTTTTTCCGCTGGGTCGGTTCTTTTTCCTGCTGCACCATGGCTAGTAACTCGTGTGAAAACGGATGTACTGGTCAGTAGAATTTAGATAGTTCTACAGATTGAGGCATGGAACGCTGAAAATACTTACACAAATGTTAAATAAGAAACTTACGTGCTAGTAACTTTCTACTAAAAATACTCACACAAATCTTAAATAAGAAACTTAAGTGCAAGTTCAAAAATGGCTCTGAGCACTACGGGACTTAACATCTGATCGCATTCGGGAGGACGACGGATCAATCCCGCATCCGGCCATCCTGATTTAGGTTTTCCGTGATTTCCCTAAATAGCTGCTGGCAAATGCTGGGATGGTTCCTTTGAAAGGGCACGGCCGACTTCCTTCCCCGTCCTTCCCTAAATCGATGAGACCGATGACCTCGCAGTTTGGTCTCTTCCCCCAAAACAACCTAACCAACTTAACATTTGAGGTCATCAGTCCCCTAGAACTTAGAACTAATTAAACCTAACTAACCTAAGGACATTACACACATCCTTGCCCGAAGCAGGATTCGAATCTGCGATCGTAGCAGTCGTGCGGTTCCGGACTGTAGCGCCTAGAACCGCTTGGCCACCACGGCCGGCTACGTGCAAGTAACTAAAAGTCCAGCAGAAATGATGCTCACCGTAACAAAAGCGAAAGACACGTAAGTTCATAAAAGAACGGTGCCGAAGACTTCGCTTTACAAACCAGGCATCGATAGGTTCAGTACTGATCACAGAGCAGCAGACTAGGACCGCAACGGGGCCTGCTCAGAAAGTAAGGTTCGTCAGGTCGCGAAATGGAAGCGACAGCGAAAATCCGATGAAGCTTTCAACAGAGGTGTTGGGCTGTTTCTCTTGTATAACCGTCGATCACGATACGTCGTCCTTTCCAGTCCTGATAACAAAGTACGTAAAGATGCTTACAACGGTAGTGTCTCCCGCCAAGTAAGGGTACCCGGTACGAGGTTTCGCCTGATTTCATGCCACCCCGTGACCGTATTTAAATACGTGATCGGATTTACCGCGCAAATAAATTTTGCATTGCTTTAGTACTACAACACGGGGTTCAAAGAAGATAACGGAGACACATTACAGCATATTTGCCCAATTAATTAACTCTATTTTCGCCCCATACCGGATTTCACGTGCATATTTTACGTAAAGTAACGTTGAGCCTGTGTAGTTCGGGAACAGACAAAGATATGAAGAAAATTTTCAAGACTTCGCTTTACAAACCAGGCATCGATAGGTTCTAACGTGACGTTAGAAATAAATCGCGAAAATTCCAGCCATTTACTGTGCATAGCCGTCTCGGAATCCGCGGCTGAGTTTCGGTACCAAAAATAGAAGTTTTTGGGGCGTTTCTCGGTAACGGATAAAGATCTCTGAAAAAAGGGTGCTAGCCCTTCTAGGTAAATGCCTAGAGAATATAGAGAGAAAGAACTACTGATTTCTTGAAATTACTGATACCAGTCGTATTTTATTTTGTTCTTCAATTTTTTTTATTATTCCGTTACCGGTTTCAAGCCGCCTAGCGATTCATCATCAGTTGGTACATATTTATTAACTGTCTGCAGCAATGTGGGAGTCGTGTAGTCGAGACAAGATGTTTAAACGAAACATGTAAGCAGTGAGTGTGGCGAGAATTATTCACATTATGAGATAGATTTTGTTGCTTTACTTACAGTGATTAATATCCGTTGCTGCGGCAAGCCGGAGTGGCCGAGCGATTCTAGGCGCTACAGTCTGGAACCGTGCGACCGCTACGGTCGCAGGTTCGAATTCTGCCTCGGGCATGGATGTTTGCGATGTCCTTAGGTTTAAGTAAATCTAAGTTCTAGGGGACTGATGACCTCAGAAGTTAAGTCCCATAGTGCTCAGAGCCATTTGAGCAATATCCGTTGCTTGGATGTTGGTGTACACAGTATTCTCGGAAAGATAATGAATGTTTTCCAGTGACTGTAATTGTACTGCACTTTACACACTTAGCAACAGGTAAAACGTTCCACATACTTAACAAAACGTAAATAAACTGAACTGCATGGCCAAATTTATGTCAAAGAGTTGGTGTTAGGACAGAGAGTCAGCTTCTTCAGCTCTTGTAATACACAGTGGAGTCCTATTTCTCTATTGTAAAATAACAGGGAAAATTAACATGGATAAAAGTGTTCCAAATCTGGTTAAATGTCTAGCTTTAAAGACGTCTGTAGAAAAGAAGAATCACAAAGCGAGTATAAAGGGTGGTCCATTGATAGTGACCGGGCCAAATATCTCACGAAATAAGCGTCAAAAGAAAAAACTACAAAGAACGAAACTCATCTAGCTTGAAGGGGAAACCAGATGGCGCTAGATGGCGCTGCCATAAGTCTAACGAATACCAACTGCGTTTTTTCAGTAGGAACCCCCATTTTTTATTACATATTCGTGTAGTACGTAAAGAAATACGAACGGTTTAGTTGGACCAAATTTTTCGCTTTGTGGTAGATGGCGCTGTAATAGTCACAAACGTATAAGTACGTGGCATCGCGTAACATTCCGCCAGTACCGGCGGTATTTGCTTCGTGATACATTACCCGTGTTAAAATTGTGGAAATGGTCGATACCGTGTTGATGTATGGCTATTGTGATCAATATGCCCAACGGGCGTGTGTTATGTATGCTGCTCGGTATCCTGGACGACATCATCCAAGTGTCCGGACCGTTCCCCGGATAGTTACGTTATTTAAGGAAACAGGAAGTGCTCAGCCACACGTGAAATTCGACCACGACCTGCAATAAATGATGATGCCCAAGTAGGTGTTTTAGCTGCTGTCGAGGCTAATCCACACATCAGTAGCAGACAAATTGCGCGAGAATCAGGAATCTCAAGAACGTCGGTGTTGGGAACGCTACATCGACATCGGTTGCACCCGTACCATATTTCTATGCACCAGGATTTGCATGGCGACAACTTTGAACGTCGTGTACACTTCTGCCTCTGGGCACAAGAGAAATTACGGGACGATAACAGATTTTTTCCACGCGTTCTATTTAGCGACGAAGCGTCATTCACCAACAGCAGTAACGTACACCGGCATAATATGCACTGTTGGGCAACGGAAAATCCACGATGGCTGCGGCCTTGGCGGGTAAATGTATGGTGCGGCAATATGTGAGGAAGGATAATTGGACCCCATTTTATCGATGGCAATCTAAATAGTGCAATGTATGCTGATTTCCTACGTAATATTCTACCGATGTTACTACAAGATGTTTCACTGCCTGACAGAATGGCGATGTACTTGCAACATGATGGATGTCCGGCACATAGCTCGCGTCCGATTGAAGCGGTATTGAATAGCACATTTCATGACAGGTGGATTGGTCGTCGAAGCACCATACCATGGCCCGCACGTTCACCGGATCTGACGTCCCCGGATTTCTTTCTGTGGGGAAAGTTGAAGGATATTTGCTATCGTGATCCACCGACAACGCCTGAGATCATGCGTCCCCGTATTGTCAATGCAGGTGCGAACATTACGGAAGGCGGACTACTCGCTGTTGAGAGGAATGTCGTTACACGTATTGCCAAATGCATTGAGGTTGACGGATACCATATTGAGCATTTATTGCATTAATGTGGTATTTACAGGTAATTACACTGTGAGAGCATGTGTTCTCAGAAATAAGTTCACAAAGGTACATGTATCACATTAGAACAACCGAAATAAAATGTTCAGACGTACCTACATTCTGCATTTTAATTTAAACAACCTACCTGTTACCAACTGTTCGTCTAAAATTGTGAGCCATATGTTTGTGACTATCACAGCGCCACCTATCACAAAGCGAAAAAAGTGGACAACTAAAACATTCATATTTCTTTGCGTACGACACGAATATGTAATAAAAAATGGGGGTTCCTATTTAAAAAAAAACGCACTTGATATCCGTTTGACCTATGGCAGCGCCATCTAGCGGGCCAACCATAGCGCCATATGGTTTGCCCCTTCAAGGTAGACAAGTTTCGTTATTTGTAGTTTTTTCGTTTGACGCTTATTTCGTGAGATATTCGGCCCAGTCACGATCAACGGACCTCCCTGCGTAGTGTTAAAGCGTTAAAATATGTTTTTGTTACCATACGGCTTATGATGGAAAAGGTAAGTTCAATATCGGAGAGAAAAGCGACATCGATCGCACAGCCGACGAAGGTGGCGGTAAGCCAATCTTTGTGGCGACCCGCTTGTACGCAGCCTCAATAGTACGCGCTGAGGTCGCAGTGTGTGTTACGCTTTCGTCACTGAAAACTTATAAACGCGGTTTCACGATTTGCAATGGAAAGCGCGTCACATATTGCGAGGCGGGATTTCGCCGCCGCCTCAGCAAAGGCACCGGGAGGTCGGCCGGCAGTCAGGCAGGCGGCACCCAGCAGCAGCGCGGCAGCGCAGACAACCCGGGGCCGCGGCCGCCCTTCATAACACCGCTGTCAGCGCCGCGGCAATTAAAAGCGGCGGCGGGGGCAGCGGGGGTGGAGAAGGGGGTGCTGGTGGGCGGGGCAGGCCGGCAGCTAGGCAAACAACACAACACACTGCCGCTGCGGAATTCTACTCATTTCTCTTTTGCCAGGATGGAAGATTTTGGGCGGGAGAGCGAGATGGGTGGAGCACAACATGGGTAGGACTGGGAATACAGCCATGTTCGAGGGGTCTTCGTAATGTACGGTGCGATCGGACGCGAAATGGATCCACCCATACATCCAAAACTGTTTTATTTGCAACAGTTTGTTACACCTTCCAGCAGTGGTGTCATGACTGGGAGTTATCTCTCAATATTAGGAAGTGTAATCTACTGCGTATAGAAGACGAAAATCCCCATTGATGTACGGGTGCCGGCCGGAGTAGCCGAGTGGTTCTAGGCGCTACAGTCTGGAACCGCGCGACCGCTACGGCCGCAGGTTCGAATCCTGCCTCAGGCATGGGTGTGTGTGATGTCCTTAGTTTAGTTAGGTTTAAGTACTTCTAAGTTCTAGGGGACTGATGACCTCAGAAGTTAAGTCCCATAGTGCTCAGAGCCATGTAAACCATTTTTTTTTACGTACGAGTACAAAATAAATGCCCAGTCTTTGGAAGTGGTAACGTCCGTCAAGTATCTGAATGAGACTATTCGAAATGATCTCAAATGGAATGATCAGATTATACTAGTAAAGGGTAAGGTGTACTCTAGATTGCGGTTTATTGGAAGAATCCTGAAGAGATATAGTCCCTCAACAAAGGAAATAGCTTACAATACGTTAGTTCGTCCAGTATTAGAGTATTGTTCATCTGTATGGGACCCTTACCAGTTGGGTCGGATTCAAGAGATTGAGAAGGTCCAAAGAAGAGCGGCAAGATTCGTGACTGGTACATTTAGCCATCGCGAGAGCGTTACAAATCTCATAGAAAGTTTGAAGTGGGACTCACTTGCAGATAGACGACGGTGCCCTAAACAGAAGGGGCTGCTCACTAAATTCCGAAATCCGATCTTCACCGAGGATGTAGAGCATATATTATTACCACCAACTTTCAAATCGCGCAATGATCACCATTCAAAGATAAGGGAAACAAGAGCTCGTACTGAGGCGTTCAGACAGTCGTTTTCACTCTTGCGATCCGTGAGTGGAACAGAGCGGAGGAAATATGACTTTGGCGCGAATTGTGCCCTCCGCCACACACCGCTTGGTTGCTAGCGGAGGATATATGTAGATACGTAGGTAGATACGTCTGTGCGTTGTCGCTGCTCCAACTTAGACATTTGTTGCAGCGTTGTTCCAGCTTTCCAGTACCCTCGTCAAAGAAGGAAGCCGCCTGTGCTTGCCACCAGTTCTCTCCTCTGTTAAGTCTTTGCCTATGCAAGTATTTTGTCCTCACAGCCAGCGGTACATGTAAGCAGAGATGAACATCAGACGGAGCCAAGTCCGGGATGTGTGGTGGGTAATCGAACACCGTCCATCGATAACGCTGCAGGGACGTCATCATTGCATCTGCACTGTGCGGTCGAGAATTGTCATGGAGATGACAGGTACATTATTTGGAATTGCATGAAATCAGGCGAAACCTCGCACCAGGTACCCTTACTTGGGGGGGGGGGGGGGGGAGACACTACCGTTGTAAGCGTCTTTACGTGCTTACTTTGTTCTCAGGACTGAAACGAACGACGTATCGTGATTGACGGGCAAACAAGAGACACTGCCCAACACATCTGTTCAAAGCTTCATCCGATTTTCACTGTCGCTTCCATTTCACGACCTGACAGACCTTACTTTCTGAGCATCCCCCGTATTGCGATCCTAGTCTGCTGTTCTGCGTTCATTACTGAACCTATCGATGCCAGGTTTGTAAAGCGAAGACTTCGCCACCGTTTCTTTTTATGAACTTACGTGTCTTTCGCTTTTGTTACGGTGAGTATCATTTCTGCTGGACTTCGGTTACTTCCAGAATGAGATTTTCACTCTGCAGCAGAGTTGCACTGTTATGAAACTTCCTGGTAGATTAAAACTGTGTGCCATCCCGAGACTCGAACTCGGGACCTTTGCCTTTCGCGGGCAAGTGCTCTACCATCAGAGCTACCCAAGCACGACTCACGCCCCGTGCTCACAGCTTTACTTCTGCCAGTACCTCGTCTCCTACCTTCCAAACTTTCGGTTACTTGCACGTAAGTTTTTTATGTAAGATTTATGTGAGTATTTTTAGCGTTCCAGGCCTCAATCTGTAGAAACGGAACCCTTTGTTGTTCGTCTGTCTGTCCGACTGAAAGAACAATTTTTCTCAGGCACGAGTAAACATTGAAAGCTCAAATATATGTCACACTTTAAAGGTTACAGTCCCTTGGTGGTGGAGAAATGGTGAGCCTCTAAGTAAATTCAGTTAAATGATACGACTATTTATGTCACATATTTTGATACTCGAAAACTCACTCATCGAAACCTATAGCATGCGTCCCGTTCGTTGATGTAGAATCATTAAATTTGGCAGGAAGCCAAGTTTCACAGTACAAATAAAGGAAAAACTAAAAAAATTGTAATTATATCATACGAAAAATATATTTCTTTTGTCATTTGTTATCCTACTTCAGACTTGAATTTAAAATACTCTTCAAAGTCTTGAAAACCCTTGAACAGATACCTTGCTAGTATCAGTGTCGATAACAGGCGGCCGGCCGAAGTGGCCGTGCGGTTAAAGGCACTGCAGTCTGGAACCGCAAGACCGCTACGGTCGCAGGTTCGAATCCTGCCTCGGGCATGGGTGTTTGTAATGTCCTTAGGATAGTTAGGTTTAACTAGTTCTAAGTTCTAGGGGACTAATGACCTCAGAAGTTGAGTCCCGTAGTGCTCAGAGCCATTTGAACCATTTTTTTTATAACAGGCAAAAATCAATTTCCTCGATTGCCCGAATGGATAAACTGTCTGTACAGGGTGTCTGAGAAGTGATTGTCAATATTCAGGGATACGACAGAAATGACCATCCGAAACAAAAAGTCAAGTAAACATGGGCTATAAAACGCACACCTTAAGGGCCATTGGCAATATTTGATCTGCGATACTATGAAATAAATCTCTTCAATGCAAGATCTTGGCTTTCCGTCTTTTGGGAAGTGGTAGTATGTGCCAAAATAAGAAAAATTTCCAGTAAACGTAACTTAAAAATTATGAGCACTTGTTCATTAGAAGAGTTGTGTTTCAAAGTAGCGAAGATGAACAAGTGCTCATAGCTCTTAAGGTATAAATTTTGGAGCACATGTTTGCTGGACGTTTTTTTCTTGGTTTGATCCATAACGCCACTTCCCAAAGCATGGATAACAAAGAGTTTGTAGTAGAAGAGATTTGTTTCACAGTATCGAAGATCAAGAATTGCTCATAGCTCTTAATGTATGCGTTTTAGAGCCCATACTTAATTGACTTTTTGTTTCGAATGATCATTTCTGTCGTACCCCTGAACATTAAGCATCACTTCTGAAACACCCTGTATAGTTGAGTTTGTACGGAACCCTCAGTGCACGAGTTCTACTCCCAACTGGCCAATTTTTTGTGTGTCAGAAGACGTAAATGCAGTAACTCCGGAAGAATAATCATCCAGCTACTTTTACTTTTGATTTCTAACGGATTTAAATCAATAGAATAACCGACCATATCAACACAAAACGCATTCTTAAATAAAGCATAAATTTGTACCTTCATATTAACACCAGGTCACAGTTTATATTTTCGGGCTTACGTAACTTCTTACAAGCCTGTTTTTGGCACATGTGAATCTTTGCTTTTGGAAGCTTGGAAGAGTGGCGCGTATGAAACGAATCGTGAGGATGGAACTGTGTAAGCGGCTAGCTGATTACCGGCTGTGGACGGCTGTTCGTTGTTTGGATTGTAGAGAAGAAAGTTTGAATCCTCTGTTATTATGGCAAAAATGGAAAGTGTCGTTTAGGTAAAAAATACACTGAATTGAATAAACAGCTGTAACGGAAGTTTCAGTGTCATTCAAGGAACTGAAAAAAACCCGAACTATTGTTAACACCAGGTCAACAGAAGAACGTTGCCGATGTTGTATTCAATCATTGATTGAATGTGCTCCTCTCCAAATTAATTCAAAGCGCAAAATGCAAGCTGCCTATTCTAAAATGCCTTCATTAACTAACTGTTCTAAATAATATTATTGTCGGAATTGAGTGCATTTCAAATGACAACACGTCAGTTTCTTTGGTCTAAGGAAAAGTTCGTTTGAAAGAAAACAGTACGATTTTTGAGAACAATAAAGACATTCAGATAACTTTTGTAGTCCTGTCTTCCTCAGTTGCGTGTAATTTTAAGGTAATTGATAATCTTTACTTGCGTGGACGATTTCCTACATATTACCCCCCCCCCCCCCCTGTTGCATTTTTGGCGGTGTTCTTCTTCTCCTAAATGCCAATTTGCGTTTTTATCCCACATTTCACAGCACTATGAACTTGACACTTATTTCGATGCACTTCTTTGAAGTTTCAAGTTCATAGTGCTGTGAAATGTGGGGAAAAAACTCAAATTGGCAATTAGAAGAAGAATAACACCAAAAATGCAACAGGAACATAATACGAGTATGTAGGAAATCGTTCACACGACCTGCCACTGAAGATGCCCTGCAGAAAATAAAGGCGAAACGCGTATGGCACTAAAATTGTGTTTATTCAGTTCCTGTCAGACGGTCCAAAAAGTAAAAATTATCAATATCCGGTAACATTCAGATGAGGTTAATAACGAAAGGAGAATCTATAGGAATAATTGGGGAAGACAGAGGATTGTGACGTCATGAAAGTAAAGATCCCTGAACTTCAACAGAATACTGAATGCGTGGCTAGTAGAGAGAAGGTGAAGGTGCTGTGGGCAGTCTTCGTCGCCAACGTGTACGCTAAAAATGAGCAGCGAGGTGCCGCTAACATCAGTATAGAAAGGGGAGCTATCCCCACCGGAGATTAGGTACACATACCTGTAAGGACAACTACTGAAATGACTACAATTCTATTTTCAAAACACAACTATTCATTATCCAATGAAACACAAATCCTCAACTTGAAGAGGTCGTTGTACAGTGACAGTCTTGCTCTGACGGTAAGTCTAACTGGTGCATAATACAGGGTGATTCAAAAAGAATACTACAACTTTAGGAATTTAAAACTCTACAACGACAAAAGGCAGAGCTAAGCACTATCTGTCGGCGAATTAAGGGAGCTATAAAGTTTCATTTAGTTGTACATTTGTTCGCCATTTCAGCCAATAAAGTTTTTGGTCCCTTTTTCTTCGAAGGTGCTACTGTAACTGGACTACAGTATCTGGAGATGTTAGAGAATTGGCTGTTCCCTCAGCTCGAACAAGAAGCACAACAATTCGTATTTCAGCAGGATGGAGCGCCACCACATTGGCACTTATCTGTCCGTAACTACCTGAACGTCAACTACCCGAGGCGATGGATCGGCCGCCAGGCAGCCCGTGACAGAGCACTTCATCACTGGCCTCCAAGAAGCCCTGATCTTACCCCCTGCGATTTTTTCTTATGGGGGTATGTTAAGGATATGGTGTTTCGGCCACCTCTCCCAGCCACCATTGATGATTTGAAACGAGAAATAACAGCAGCTATCCAAACTGTTACGCCTGATATGCTACAGAGAGTGTGGAACGAGTTGGAGTATCGGGTTGATATTGCTCGTGTGTCTGGAGGGGGCCATATTGAACATCTCTGAACTTGTTTTTGAGTGAAAAAAACCTTTTTAAATACTCTTTGTAATGATGTACAACAGAAGGTTATGTTTCTTTCATTAAATACACATTTTTAAAGTTGTGGTATTCTTTTTGAATCACCCTGTACAATCTCCTGTCTGGTGTAGGCACTGCTGCGGCGGTGTCTTCCGTTGTCGAAGATCGGCGGATCCTTCTTAGGACAAGTGAGCTGCGATCAACTGGAGCGGTAGCGATCATGGCGACCTCCGACTGCTTTCGCTGGAACCCTCATAGCATCGTACCTTCGAACATAGTCTATCGGTGAAACAGCAGAGCGCGACGTATATCCTGGTGCACTGTGATATTTAGCTTCGCGTGGTGCCTGACATGAAACATAGTCCGATCTGCTAGCGACCTCTGCAGAAGGGCACTAGAGTTTTACGACTATCTCTCTACGCCTGGCCAGTCAGCCGTTCTGTGTTGCTTGTGTTATCCGAGGGAAATCTGGCTTGGAAGAAGGCTAACATGTAAAGCGGTTATAATTACAACACAGATTCTCACGTCGGTTCATTGTGGGTTGTAATTATCGTATGGTAGTGAAATAGTGTGTATATGCTAGTGGATTAATATGGAACCAATTTAAGTTGGCAAAAAATTAGTTCCAATTTTGGCCATCAGCTGTGATTCTGGCGCTATACACCGTTTGACGATATGACTTCCATGTTGTCATGTGACAAGCCATACCGCGAGTGAACGATATGGCTATACAGAAGAAAGACCGAGCGCTCTTAGTGAAACTGATTTGAGCGGCAATAATCACAGTGCTGCATTGAGGGAGCATCTCCAACTGCAATGTCTGAGGAGTGGCCCGAAGTCATTTAAATCATTTAAGAAAGATGTAAATGAGATTCAAAAGCACGGGTTAGCTTGTTGTGGCACGTGGAAGGGGTAGGCCCTCTATCCCGGTGGAAGTTGATGTAACTCTCCATGTCCCAGGCACCGCTAGTGCTCGTGCTGTGTCACGAGAATTGTCCATCCCACGGTCAACAGTATGGAAAGTTTTGCTGCCTCTTTTTACTCTGGTTCCAGTACAAGACCCAGACGGTGCCGCAACGTCCGCAGCAATTTTATGAATTTGCTCTTCGGTTTCTGGCACGGATCGAAGTTGAAAACATGTCGCCGGGCAATATTCTATGGAGTGATGAGGCACATTTTGCACTACAGCCTGCAGGGAATACACAGAACTGTCAAAACTGGAGTGCTGTCAAATTGAGTGTTGTGGACGAAGAGGCATTGCACTCGCCGTATATGACTGTGTGGTGTGGGTTTATAAGCACCTTTATTCCCGATCCGTTCTTCTTTGAAGAGACTACAACGAGAGGGACTGTCACATGCGAGCTGGGGCAGAACCTCGTGTCACTCGCCCAGAGAAAGATCTGCATAATGCAATCTTCCACGAACGTGTTATCTCCAGAGCATTTGTAAGCCACCTGATCTGAAACCATATGACTTTTTGCTGCAGCATATCTAAAACAGTTCGTTTACCAGAGACACGTTCGGTCTAAACTTGATCTGAAGGGCAGAATACAGGAACACGTTGCTCAGATTGCACCTTAACTGCTGCGAGCCACTGTTAATCACGTCGTTTTACGGATGCAGCATCTCATCGACGTCTCCAGCGCTCGTATTGAACAAATTGTGTAAACGCTGGTTAATACTAATAATAAAAAACATTATGTTCAAAATGGTTCAAATGGCTCTGAGCACTATGGGACTCAACTGCTGAGGTCATTAGTCCCCTAGAACTTAGAACTATTTAAACCTAACTAACCTAAGGACATCACAAACATTCATGCCCGAGGCAGGATTCGAACCTGCGACCGTAGCGGTCTCGCGGTTCCAGACTGCAGCGCCTTTAACCGCACGGCCACTTCGGCCGGCTAAAAACATTATGTCTCTCTCTCTTGTTTGACCTTTTCTCCCCACCTCCCGTTCCTAATCCATTCCGTAAGGAAACATCCTTGTTTTCATAACGCCAGACTTGCACCTGGTGGCCAAAATAGGAACTAATTTTTTCAGATTAAATCGGTTCCACATTAAAATATTAAAATTTCTGCTAAGTTTCGCTGCCTACGATAATAATAGCCCACATTGGATCTCTGGATTGGCTGCAGTATATTTATTTCACAATTGAACAAAATATGTGCTAAACGTGAATGATGTGCTGTAGGTTCTACTAGAAAAGTACCCTGACAGCATCAACTGTGGTTTTACTAAGGATCGTTGTGTACTAACCGTCATGTATACTTCATTAGCATTCTGTGGCTCATACTACACACGCAGTTACAAGTATCGAGACTGCTATGCAATAACTCAGTCAACTAAACAGTTTACGATATTACTCCGAACAACGCTGGCGTTGAAGACAAGTCCAGTACAAATAAGGACAAACAAAATCAAAACATTTCCTTAGAGTCCTAACACAACACGCACATAAGCCATGTGGAGTCTGTGAGCTCTCCATGTCGATGACGGATTATTTCTTCTGAAGTATTATTTGATAACAGATGGAGTTCATTGAGCAGAATGGGTTGAGATGTCACTGTGAGTTTATTATATCCTTCGTCAATATGTTATTGAATTAGAAGTAAAATCATGGGAAGAGATTCAAATAAAACTGCATCTTTAATGAACGATTCCATCTTGGATGATATTCCCTACTTATGATTAACAGTTCAATATTATTCCGACACGCGTCAAATTCAATATTCTACTTCGTTACCATTCGAATACAACCTCCAGCTGAATGTTCATTGGTGTCCACATCTGTATCGTCCTCTTTAACGACTGCCCTACAGCGTAGTTCCCGTTGGCCTAGAAGCATGAAATTTGGAGGACAGGAAGGTTTCAAGGTACAACTAAAGGAAAAAAAAATCCGAAAATTGTTAACTTGTAAGTAAATCACACTAAAAAATAGTTTTCTTATACGCTATCCGACTGTCTGTCTGACCGTCTGACTGTTACGACCCCTTTTTCTGAGGAACGGTTTGATTTATTGAGTTGAGATTTACGTCACGTACTAAAGCGCCATGAGATAAACTGGTCTTAACAGACGGATGGATACGCAGAGCGTCGGACAAAAAAAGAAACTAAGTCAATGCAATCAAGAGATACGGCCATTAATGACATAATTTGTATGGTGTGGATCTGGAACAGGAAGGTGTGGAAGTTATTGACGAGGTTGTTGTTGCTGTAACTGACCGAGCAGCACATGCCCCGGGTAGTGCTAGTTCTCGAGCTGCGTCACGAGAACGGTCCACCCCATCTCAACAATACGGATAATTTTGTGGTCTATATTACAATGGTACCCGTACAAGATCCAGACGGTGCAGCAACTGAAATCACATGATCCGTGGCAATGTTCTGAATTTGCTCTTTGGCTTCTGGCAAGGATCGAAGTTGATAATATGTGACGGGGAAAATATCCTATGGTGTGACGAGGAACATTTTAAACTACAGGGTGCAGTGAATACGCAAACTGCCGAATTGAGCGTAATTTTTAATCGCGAGTTGTGCCCGAAGAGCCATTGCACTAGCAAATATGCGTTATGGATTCGCAAGCACCTCTATACTCGGTCCATTACTCTTTGAAGAGAATACGCCCGTGGGGCCTGTCAGATGTACCGTGAGTCTGAACGTTATCAAGACCACCTTGTGAGCATGTGATTCCTGCTATGGAAGAGCGCAAGTGTGTGGGAAGCCTCTGTTTTCATTCAAAACGGTTGATCTTTTGAGACCACTCCACATTTCTGACCCATTACACGTGGAAAGATTTTTGTACGTCTTTCTTCCATTCATAGCACCATATTTGCACCTGGTGGCCAAAATTGGAACCAATTTTTTTTCCAGCGTGCATCAGTTCCGCATTAACGCATCACCATATGTACCAAATTTTTCTGTTATACGATAATTACAGCCCACTCTTGGACGACCGCGAGCAGTTGCGCTTTAATTATAATAAGCCGGTAAATTTATTCCACAAATGAAAAGTACATACACTAAACGCGAATGGTGGGCTGGCAAGTGCTACTAAGAAAGTATGCTAGAGCATCACGTGTAGTACTACGAATTACTCGCGATGTGCATTTCATTATCATTCAGTGGATCACACTACCCATGTAAATACAAGAATCGAGGCTGAAATGCAAGAATTCAGAAACCTGAACTTTGTGCGGTAGTAGTGAGTACAACGCTGGTAATGAAGTCAGTACAAATAAGGAGAACCATTATGAAAACATTTCCTTATAATTCCAACATAACATTCACATACGCCATTTGGAGTCAGTGGGCCCTCCTGCTCGAGAACTGCTGCTCTCCATGTCGATTACGGACTATTTGAAGGGCTTATTTCAATAGTGGTGCAAGTCCATTTTTGTTCATTTTGAGATACAGAGTCCTAAAGTTAAACGAGCACAAAAAAATCTGCAGTTGAGATGCCAGAAATATTGAAGAATATGGCTTCTTGCTAGAGATGAACCTTTCTTTCTGTTTGTTTGGATCATTAATTTCAGAATCATTATAGGCAGAAAAGTGGAGGTAATGGACTTGTACCAATACTGAAATAAGCCATTCATTTCTTCACTAGTAGTATTTAATAAGCGATGGAGTTCATTAAGCACGATGGGTTGAGATGTCACAGTGAGTTTGTTATTTCGTTTGCCAATATGCCATTGAATTATAGCAATAAAATGACGGCAACAGAGTCAAATAAAACTTAAACTTTCATGAATGCTTCAATCTTAAATGACATTCCCTACATGCGATTTACAGTTCAATATTATTCCGACACACTACCGTCAAATTCAGTACTGTACTTCGTTACCATCTGAATACATCCTCCGGTTGAATGTACTCTACCGCCCACATCTGTAGGCTCCTCTTTAACGACTGCCGCGCTGGCGTGCGCTCAAAAATTAGCTACCGTAAAACTTACTGTAGAGCCCAGAGATGCTGAACTGCACGTTGACGCATGTCAAAGACATTTTATTTGTTCTCGTATCGATCGAGGTGCAGAAACGGTGATATTCCATGATGTAAGTTACCCTAATCCGTCGTATACAGTTGAAATACTAAATAATTCTACTACAAGATCATGTAGTTACACGCATCGAGATCAATACATGGAAATATGAGCTCATCAAAGTATCACGTCTGTTGAGAGCATTTTCCGCTAAAAACTGTAAATTCCGCAAACCAGTCATAAAATTAAATCATGATGAATAAATGTGAACAAATCAATAACTGATTACTTTTATTTTGGATCACTCGTGTGTAGCTGAAATAGTAAAAATATCTACAACAGAGTCATGGTGAGGCAGTTAGTAGTGGCATATATCGGCCAAAACACTTGATAATAACAATAATAATGAAAGACACAGCACATATGTTGTGTCTCGAAGATTTCTATACACAGTTCTAATGATTTAAGCAATTACTGTGATGTTGTACGAGTGTGTTATTACAATTATCAGCTTGAAGTTTATGTGTGAAGTCGTTTTATTTCCATTTTTATGCCATAAATTGGGAAAATTTTATACACATAAAAAGGAGAGATTCAAATTTAAAATCTTGCAAATATTGACGCAATAAGAAGAGGATCACAATTTCCTTAGAAATACGGTAAAAAGAAGAAAAAGAAACAAACACCACGAAGAAGCTTTTCAAATTGCTCAGAAATTGATATTCATAGCGATGCAAAATAGTTAACTTTGGCGGCCCGATGGATTAATGTGTGACGCTGCAGGCCAATTTCACAGCGCAGCTGGATAATAAAGAGGGAACATGTCGATATCGGGGCGTAAGGTCTTTGCGAATTTCATTCTGTGTACTCAGTTGGACAGTAACTATGCCTCGCACACAGGCACGTGAACAGTACACGCAGATGTCAGCACCTGGGAGAGGATACGTAGCTGGGCTTAAAGAAGTCGGTTAGAGTAATCGGCGAACCGCTTGAATAGAAGCATCACCACTATTCGATGAGAGTGAAGAAGGAAGTAGTCGAGCTAGAGACGCGATAGAACGTGATGACCGAGCAGTCGGAGCCCCGGAGTCAGCATTGTCATCGATCCGACGTGCAACTGGTGCTTCAGTGACCACAAAGAGCATGAATAGGCAGGCCGCAGAAAGAGGGCTGAGCTCACTGCTTCCCTTGCGCAGACTACCATTGACCTCTGTACACCAACATGCCCGTTCGCAGTGGTGTCGGTCACATTTGGCCTGCAGTCTCATTTACTGGAATAGAATTGTCTCCAGTGATGAGTCTCGCTTCGCACCGAGCCCCGATGACCAGTGAAGACATGTATGGGGACGCCGTGGACAGCTGCGGGATATCAACCTGACTGTCGCCCGCGTTAAGGCCCGACAACCAGGAGTGATGGTCTAGGGTCACATTTCTTTTCATAGCAGGACTCCTTTGGTTAACGGCGGCACCCTTACAGCACAGAGGTACGTCGACGATATTCTACACCACGATTTGCTGCCTTTCATGGCAAGCCATCCTGGGCCTACATTTCAGAAAGAGAATGCCCGCCTGCACGCTGCGAAAGTTCTTACAGCTTGTCTTCGTTCTTAACAGCAATGTCGCTGGATCTCTCAACAGCTGAGAACGTTTGGAGCATTATGGGCAGGGTCCTCTAACCAGCTCGGGATTCTGACGATATAATGCGGCCCTTCGACAGAATTTGGTACGACATCCCGCATAAGGGCATCCAACAACTCTAACAACCAATGTCAAGCTGAGTAATTGGTTCCACAAGGGTCAGAGATGGACCAACGCGTTATCGACTTCCTCAACTTGTGAAGCTCTTCTCTTAAATAAATCATAAAATTTTCCTGGAATTGTAATCATTTGCTTCTCTGTACATGTACATCACATCCACCGATTTCCGTCCCATTCGGATAATTCCTTAGTGATGCGTCTTTTATTTGTATTAGAGTGTGTAATTAGTTAAGAAAACTGCGTTGACATACACTGAAGAAATTTTAACGGCATTCGCTTGCTGCGATAGCGACTGAAACTAATTGATGCCCATTAAAACTGCAGTACTAGGAAGAACAGCAAATAACGATATTTTGTCATCAGGATGAGCTAGGAGTATATACCTTAGGAAATTTAGAATTGAGCTGGCACCTATAGCAGCAACAGTGGCTCGAACCCGGATGAGCTTGAACTGAACTTTGATGACAGATATGGGTACAGAATTTTACGGCGTTTCAACTCTATGACAGAATTTATAAATCACTGTGACTGGTTACTGGTGGCGTTCCATCCTGTCGGAAACACATGACTAGCAGTTATCAGTGGTCAAGAAATTGCGAGAGAGTGCTGATTAGGGTACCTGTCGTACAGCAAATGTGTCAAGTCTCAAGACAGCAAGAACAACGTGCGTTTTGAGTTATATAGTTGAAGGAAAACGGCCCGAGAAGACTGACTAGAACCACAGGATTTACTGCATCAGAAACAAAACGTATGCTGTCCAAATTATCGTCTATCTCAGACAGATGTGAACGTGTTGCTCCAACACACGATGTGTTGATGTCGTATGACGATGATGACTGCAATATGACAACATTATTCCAGTTCGGAGCCTCCAAACATGTTTACGACATACCAGAGGCGTTCAGTTATAATGTACCACTTCTTATTTTCCCTCGGCCAATTTAAGTTAAAAAACGCGGAATATACTGTGGGACATTTTCATAAAGTTCCGATAGGTGGCGGCACTATACGTAGCCTTCAAAATGGCGTCTGTAACGGAAATGCGTTCCAAGCAGACAGCTGTCATTGGGTTCCTTTTAGCGGAGAACCAGAGCATTGCAGATATTCTAGGCGCTTGCAGAATGTCTACGGACAATTGGCAGTGAACAAAAACACGGTGAGTCATTGAGCGAGGCGCCTATCACTGCAGAGGCTGCTAGACTATTGGAACGTGCGGATACTGTCATTCGAGGTGATCGACGGATTACAATCAAACAGCTCACTGCTTAACTGGATGTCTTTGTTGGTGGTGATGATACCCGTCCATCAGATGGGCTCTCAAACGTGGATGCCCTCTTGGTTCCTCGCCGTCTAACAGAAGACCATAACGACCTATCAAGTATGAGGAATTTATTGTGCGTTACGACGCTGATCGTGAAAATCTTCGTCGAACATCTTCACAGACAATGATACATACGTTCATCGTCATGAACAGGAAAGAAAACGGCAATCCGTAGAGCGGCGCCACATCATCTCTCCTCCGTAGAAAAAGTTCAAAGCCGCACCTTCAGTAGGGAAAAGTGATGGCGACGATTTTCTGGCACTCTGAAGGCGTTATTATGTTTTATGTCTACCCAGATGGTGCAACGATCAACTCCGGACTGTACGGTGCTCCCCTCATGAAACTGAAGAAGCGCCTTCAGTGTGTTCGTCGCAGAAAAAATGGGAACGAACTTCCCCTTGTCTACAACAGCGCGTGTCTCACAGAAGTCTGCGCACCCGAGAGGAGCTCACGAAACTTCATTGGATTGTTCTCCATCATCTTTCCTAAAGCCAGGATCTCGCACCTTCCGACTTCCACCTGTTTGACGCAATGAAAGATGCACTCAGCGGGAAGCAGTATGTGGATGCTGGGGAGGTTACTGATGCAGCAAGACGATGGCTCCGACGTCGACCAGTAGAGTTGTATGATGTGGGCATACAGGCCCTCCCAGTAAGGCGGCGTAAGGCTGTCGCATTGAACGGAGATTGTGTTGAAAAATGGGATTTTGTAGCGAAAACAGTGGGGAATAATATGGCGTAATGTGGTGAATAAAACCAACTTGCTTTCCGAAAAAAAAATTGTAGCATTACTTATCGAAGGACCCTCATGTATTGTTTTTTTCGCTTGGCACACCACCATCGGGGCGCGTCTCTCTGCTGCCGTGTCAATAAAAGCCTCAATGAAGTCGCCGTGCTGACGGTTAGCAGTACCTCAGACATTCTGTATTGCCCGTATGTACACTCCTGGAAATTGAAATAAGAACACCGTGAATTCATTGTCCCAGGAAGGGGAAACTTTATTGACACATTCCTGGGGTCAGATACATCACATGATCACACTGACAGAACCACAGGCACATAGACACAGGCAACAGAGCATGCACAATGTCGGCACTAGTACAGTGTATATCCACCTTTCGCAGCAATGCAGGCTGCTATTCTCCCATGGAGACGATCGTAGAGATGCTGGATGCAGTCCTGTGTAACGGCTTGCCATGCCATTTCCACCTGGCGCCTCAGTTGGACCAGCGTTCGTGCTGGACGTGCAGACCGCGTGAGACGACGCTTCATCCAGTCCCAAACATGCTCAATGGGGGACAGATCCGGAGATCTTGCTGGCCAGGGTAGTTGACTTACACCTTCTAGAGCACGTTGGGTGGCACGGGATACATGCGGACGTGCATTGTCCTATTGGAACAGCAAGTTCCCTTGCCGGTCTAGGAATGGTAGAACGATGGGTTCGATGACGGTTTGGATGTACCGTGCACTATTCAGTGTCCCAACGACGATCACCAGTGGTGTACGGCCAGTGTAGGAGATCGCTCCCCACACCATGATGCCGGGTGTTGGCCCTGTGTGCCTCGGTCGTATGCAGTCCTGATTGTGGCGCTCACCTGCACGGCGCCAAACACGCATACGACCATCATTGGCACCAAGGCAGAAGCGACTCTCATCGCTGAAGACGACACGTCTCCATTCGTCCCTCCATTCACGCCTGTCGCGACACCACTGGAGGCGGGCTGCACGATGTTGGGGCGTGAGCGGAAGACGGCCTAACGGTGTGCGGGACCGTAGCCCAGCTTCATCGAGACGGTTGCGAATGGTCCTCGCTAATACCCCAGGAGCAACAGTGCCCCTAATTTGCTGGGAAGTGGCGGTGCGGTCCCCTACGGCACTGCGTAGGATCCTACGGTCTTGGCGTGCATCCGTGCGTCGCTGCGGTCCGGTCCCAGGTCGACGGGCACGTGCACCTTCCGCCGACCACTGGCGACAACATCGATGTACTGTGGAGACCTCACGCCCCACGTGTTGAGCAATTCGGCGGTACGTCCACCCGGCCTCCCGCATGCCCACTATACGCCCTCGCTCAAAGTCCTTCAACTGCACATACGGTTCACGTCCACGCTGTCGCGGCATGCTACCAGTGTTAAAGACTGCGATGGAGCTCCGTATGCCACGGCAAACTGGCTGACACTGACGGCGGCGGTGCACAAATGCTGCGCAGCTAGCGCCATTCGACGGCCAACACCGCGGTTCCTGGTGTGTCCGCTGTGCCGTGCATGTGATCATTGCTTGTACAGCCCTCTCGCAGTGTCCGGAGCAAGTATGGTGGGTCTGACACACCGGTGTCAATGTGTTCTTTTTTCCATTTCCAGGAGTGTATATTCGTCTTACTGCAAACAAACCAATTTCCTGCTTCGAGGTACGTGACGTGGCTGCACAAGCCCGCAACTTCGAGCAAATGATATCAACTTCCTCACGGAAGAGTCGCGTGGTGCCACTGAGATCTTGTATCGCGTTAAGAACAGCCATCCTGCATTCAAAGATATCATATTCACGTGACGTTCGAGGGAACCCGATCAACGCAAACGAGTAGAGCGAGGAACGATATATCGCAGTGTTTATAGACCGTCATCCTGCCGATGTCGAATTACCAGATGTAATGTGAAACGTAAGAAATCATTCTTCTTATGTTTGTAAGAACTAATTTAGCTTATCTTTCACACGATGCTAAGGTATTTCAAGTTGGTTAATTAACTGTTATGGCTCTGGGCACTAAGGGACTTAAGTGGTCATCAGTCCCCTAGAACTTAGAACTACTTAAACCTAACTAACCTAAGGTCATTACACACATCCACGCCCGAGGCAGGATTCGAACCTGTGACCGTAGCGGTCGCGCGGTTCCAGACTGAAGCGCCTAGAACCACTCGGCCACCCCGGCCGGCAATGAACTGTTATATCATTTGGCGAGACCCATGTTGGTAATTTCATCTTCCGAACACCAAACTGTAATTTGCAATAACATAATGTCAAAGTAGTCGTCATATTATGATGAGCTAGAACCAACGCGTTGTAGCATGGAAGCTATGAGGCTTTGGTAGGTCTCTGGAACGATTTGGCACCACATCTGGACACACAAATCATCTAATTCCCATAAATTACGGAGAAGGAGACGATGAACTCTAACAGCACGTTCAATCACATCCCAGGTGTGTTCGATCGTGTTCAGATCTGGCAAACAGGAGGTGGAGGGGGGCGGCGGCACATCAGCTGGAACTCGTCACTGTGTTCCTCTAACCAGTCCATCACTCTCCTGACCTTTTGACATGGCCCATTGTCTTGCTGAAAATTGCCACAGCCGTCGGGAAACATGATCGTCATGAAGGTGTGCACGTAGTCTGCAACCAGTGTCCGATACTCCTTGGCCATCACGATGCCTTACATGAGTTCCACTGGGCCCATCGATGTCCACGTGAATGTTCATAACGGAGCTGTCGCCAGCTTGGCTCCGTCCAACAGTACAGGTGTCAAGGAGATGTCCCCCTGCAAGAGGCATTCGCGCCCTCCTACCCGCATGGTGATGAAGGTATCGAGATTAATCAGACCATGCAACGCTATTACACTGCCCCAACGTTCAGTGCCGAAGGTCATGTGATTATTTCAGTCGTAGTTGCCGATGTCGCGGTGTTAACATTAGCACATGCGTGGGTCAGCTGCGGAGGCTCATCGTTTGAAGTGTTCGGTACACTGTGTACTCTGCATTAAAGTCTTCTGTTAGTTCCACAACAGGTTTCCGCCTGTCCTGTTACACCAGTCCGCCTAGCCTACGACGTCCGACATCTGTAATGAGGGGTGGCCACCTGGCCACCTAGACGTGGTTTAACCTAGGTTTCGCCACATGTTGAAGACAATAACCGCAGCACTCCTCGGACACCGACAAGTTGTGCAGTTTCCAGAATGTTCACTCCGAGCCTCCGGGCCATCAAAATCTGACCTCGTTCAAACTCAGGTAGATCGCAGACCTTTGCCATTCTACTTAAGGACAGCACGCTCAGTGATTCTACATGCTCGATGTATATATCTGACTAGCAGCTATTCGTGGGCAGGTGACGCTGTTGTCACATGGACGGGTTTGTATCCATAGTAGGTCAGTGATCATAATGTTGCGGCTGGTCACTGTCTATTACATCCATCGTCTGGTGGGAATATGTGTAACCAATTCGTTTAGTTACAATTAGAGCCTTTTGTTACGAACAATCTAATAACGAAAGAGACACCAAAAATACTGTTTTTATAATGTTTGCAACCTGTAACAACTCCGATTAACATAGTATCAGCTTACTTTGCGATTCCAAATCATAACAAGGCTTAATTACTTAGCAATTACTGAAACTCACCAAACGAAATCTTTTTGACGATGTAAATAAAGCGATCATCTGGACTACTGATATATGTATTGAAATTCTGCTTACACCACACAATAATGTATTCATATTTGAAACGAGAAACATGTCAGGAAGATTAGAGATGGGATAGTTTCAAAGCAATTAACAAAAATGTAATCATCATTGTTCATTTAGATAATTTCACTTATTTCTCCATGAAAACGACAGATACGTATTTGACCTTATATCCTATTACACGTATTTCAGTTGTAGCTCCCGAATGATAACAATTTATGTTATTTTGAAGAATTTCTGTGATTTTAATTAACGAGATTCCTTTATGTAATATTCCGATTGAAGTGAATGTTTATAGGACCCACGAGAAATCGCGCGAGGAGGCCAGTACGATGTAAAATTTCGACAAGGACAAAAGCATCAAGAGCAAGATAACGACATTAACTATTATTCTGAGCTATACTCACCGAATTACAAGAACTTCATTTGCAATTACTATTAACGTTACGAAGCTAACGGCTTTACCGCAGTGGTAACACCCGTTCCTGTGAGGTCACTAAATTTAAGCGCAGTCGGGCTTGGCCACCTATTGAATGGGTCACAGTCCAGCTCTGCCGAGTGCCGTTGACAAGCACGGTGTACTCAACACGTGTGAGGCTAATCGAGGATCTGTTTGACTGAGGAGTAGCGGCATTGGTCACGAAAACTGAAAACGACCGGGAGAGCTGTGTGCTGACCACATGCACCTCCGTATCCGTTTCCGGTGACGCCTAAAGGCTCAGGATGACACGGCAGTCGGTCTTTACCATTGGACCTGTAAGGCCTATTCAGACGGTGTTTTTACTAACGTTACGAAAAACCATTAACTTTCAGTTTATTTCCTTTTCTTGGGACAACCTTTTTTTCACCCCAGTGTTGGAGGTACACCGCACTGGCCAGTTATTTCCCCTTCTTGCACGACCGTATCTTAAGCTTCTCACAAACAAATAATATTCAAATGCGATATCTGCACAAGAAACTAGTTGTGTTATCATTCCTTACATGCAGAATGTAATGACGTTATGACTACCTAATTTCTATGGTTGCCGTGAAATGCTAATCATTTGCATGTCCAGGCAAGTAACACACTTTATGCTGTTTGTACATTTGTGCATTCCGTCTTCGTGGCGTTACAACTTTAATGGCCAATAACGTATAAAATCAGGACAGTACTCTCCTCGATGTAGTATTTTGTTACAGAATTGGTGGCGACTTTTTGTGTCAGCTTTCGAACAGTACGTGATTATCATTCTCTGTTGTCAGTATTTGTTTTAATCAGAGTCGAAATCAGCGGTTAGAACCGTGAGAAACGATTAGTACAGTACCAGTAGTCCCTTCACCGCTGACTCTCTAAATAATCGAAGTCCAGTGTATAAAATAGCTCCCAACGTCTGATCACAAATGAGTTAATCTGTTAAATACCTGAATTTAAGCACCTACAACCTCTATGGTGTTACTGAGAAAAAGATTAGAAATGATTTTCAATTAAGTGTAAAGTTTGTTGGAAGCCGCTACATGCCCTCATTCTCAAGTATCGGCTGATTATAGTCTGGGTAATTTGAGCGCATGAGTTACACTGCATCATAATGCCAGAGTAGTCTGCGGGCAGTGTCTCCTCTAGGCTGCAGAGGAACTAATTGCCTCAAGACAGTGTACTCTTGCCGGCCGGGGTGGCAGAGCGGTTCTAGGCACTGCAGTCTGGAACCGCGCGACCGCTACGGTCGCAGGTCCAAATCCTGCCTCGGGCATAGATGTGTTTGATGTCCTTAGGTTAGTTACATCTAAGAAGCTCTAAGTTCTAGGGGACTGTTGACCACTGCAGTTGAGTCCCATAGTGCTCAGAGCCATTTGAGCCAGTATACACTTTTTAACACTTGACGTACTGTGTTAACACACGACTATGTCTCTTAATGAGTAGCTTATAGCAACATTTTAACTTTTTAAATTCGGACAATAATTATATGAAGTACTGAAAATAAAAATTTTGCCCTTGGAAGCCGTTAGATACCAACCCTGCAACTGCGACTGCGTGACCCCACTTAGTAACTATAGATCAGGCTTATCGAGTCATATGGATCGAGCCACGGACAATTCCAGTTATTATACATACCAACAATATTGTCTGTTGCGAAGCCATCATACAAGTCTCTCATGAATCAGCACTGAGAATGTTGCGCACCAGTTGTTTTACAACTGGCGCGTAATATTCTCAGTACTGATAAACGCAATAGTTACTTATGTATTCCCGGTATTTTCGATTCATAATGCCAGAGGTCTATAGGTAAGGCCTTCTATAGCTAGCAGAGGAGTTAATTTAATGAAATGAAATTTAAAATCGAGCTGAATATCATTCAGTGTCAGCGACGACCATTCTGTTCGTATGCACTTGCTGCCTAGACCACCAGCCACCACTGACATTTACGTTCAAATGCAATGGCTGCTGAAGTCAATATTCGATTCTTTCCGATTCCAATGTTCTTATCAAATTCATTCTTGACGAAAAACGGCATCTATTAGCTCATATTACGGATGTTAATCACGAAACTATTAAAATTATACAGGAGACGGTATTGCTATCTGCATTTGAAGTACACAGATGAATGAAAACACTATGATTAGCTCTTTAACAACGTGTTGGTCTACGTTTTAAACGCCAGCGATTCTTCGTGATATCGATTCTACTAGTTCTTTCTAGGTTTCTGGAGGTATGTGAAACCAGACGTCCAGGAGCAATGAAGCGATTCCCTCAAGTTATCAGACGGTACGCGTGGGCATGTGGCTGGCACCCAGTAGTATCCCAGATGTGTTCCATCGGGCTCAAATCAGGTTAATCTGGTGACAAAGCCATCAACGTAAGTTCATTATCACGCTCCTAAAATCAATTGCAGAAAGATTCTGGCCTTGTAAAAGGGGTATTTAATCTGCTGCAAGATGCCATCGCCGTCGGGTAAGACCTCCGGGACGAAGATAATCCACAGTAAAGTGTGTTGTCCACGTCTGATGACGGTGAGTTCAATCATTACCACATGTGCCACTGATAATATCGTTGGAGCAACGTAGGAGTCATCTGCTGCGGAGACCCTTGTTAAACAATGTGACTGAAAGGTGTGATACGAAACACTTGTGCTTGCGCCAGCATTGTGATCTGTCGTCAGATCTGACACAGGTCGCAGCCTATCAGGCTCTACAGTGGAGGCAAGCCTCGAACCACCACGTTCTGTCGTGAGGCGTGGATGTGCAACACTTACACCCAAACCTCCAGATATCAGACACCCATATCGATACCAATCGTTGTGTGTCGATAGAGTATCAGCCAAAACTCCGATTTAGTTCGTACTCTGTGCTGTCGTCCAGCAGAATGGGCATAAACGTTACTTAAAAGTAACACCAGAACTACGGAGCACAGGAAAAGCATAACTGTAACTAATATGTACAGCTTCCGTGGGGAAGTTCGTAGAGCGTTAAATCGTCGTACCAAGGACCCTGGGTTCATATCCCAATGATAACAATTTTTGTTGGTTATATTGTACGTGAAACTGTTGTATGGGACAATTAAGACTCTCCCACGTGTGATGAAATTGCTTCTTTATTCTGTTCTTCCGACTGTGTGTGTTTATTCTGTAAAATTCAAAATCCAATAGCTGCTTCACCACGCTTCATCACTGTTGTGTCGCACATGTCCGACAGAACGCCACACCTATCTACACAAATGTACTCTGTAGTTTTGCTGCTTTCAGCTAACGAAGCAAAAGAAAACTGCAAAAAGAACATTGCTAAAAAGTACTTTTACACGCCAGGAAAATATTCTGCTATACAACAGTTCCGTGCGCATACAGGTAAAACAATCTGTCATCAGGGGGGGTAGAACGCGGGACGTTTGGCACGCCGACCTCACGCTCTGCCAACTTACCCACACGGGAACTGCAAAAGTATGACTCACAGATATATTTTCCTGTGGTCTGTAGTTATGGTGTTACTTTTAATTACTGTTTTCGCATGTTCTCCTGGACGACGACACGTAGCACGAACTACATCGGTGGTTTAGTTGAGTATCTACATACAACATTTAGTGCCGATCTGAATGTCTGACATATGGAGGTTTGGGTGTTAGAGGCCACTTCCCATAAATACTCTTGACAGTAGAACGCCAACTGCAGGCCAGCTTTGCCTTTTCCGAGATGTTTATCCCCAGACACTGAGTCCTAACAATCTGCTCTTTGTCAAAAAGCTTATGTGTATGATGCTCCCATTAGCCTTACATAACGGTGCTAGAACAATTTCCCACTCGTCTCTACTCCTCTTACAAACTTCCCTTGCCGCGTTACGAGCCGGCAACGCCATCAGCCGGTATTTAGTTTGTAGCGCAAAGTGGTCGTAATGGTTTGGCACTTCACTGCCCACCGTGATGTCACTCTGATGACAGCAATCAATTTCGCCGCAAGTACACCACCGGAAAATGAAATGCAACTCTCTAGGCCAAGATCACTTTGTTGACAAGTGAGGTGACAGTTAGTTAATATTTTTAGGCGTATATAACAGCCAACTCAGGCCGGATCAAACACACACGATGTATTAAACGGTGCTCAAGTAGTCGCATTATTACACAGTCTACAGCCCCCTGCCCTTGTCTCTGGAGGCTACACAGGCGTATGTTATCGCATGTAAACGATAATAAAGGCACCCACTGGCATCCTGCGATGGCTGTCCCGAACATCTCGCACCTTTTGATGCAATTCGGTAATGATTCCTATAGGTCCTGGAGAACGAGTACAACCCCACCATATCATGCCAGGTCTGTTTTCAACTGGCGAGAAATGTGATGTTTATACCACGAAGAGTACATTTCGTAGCAGCAGCCGTACGTGGACATGCCTTGTACTGTTAGAGAAGCACATCACCTTACTGTCGAAGAACTGTCAGTGGCGTCGCACCAAGAGGCGAATTTTCCCCCACATCTACAAAATAAGATCTGCTGCTAAGTAAAATTCAGTATCATGTTGTTCTATTCCGTGAATTATAATACTGATAGATCCTACTGGCGTGCTGTCCACAAAGTGGTTGAGACATCGCTGGTCACACATAGGTGTGAGGTGGGTTCCTGAGACGGCGCTCTGCAACTTTCTGTTGACTCCAAACGTGCTCAGCGGAGGTCATGGCAGCAGATACCGCAGGAAATTCCATTCGTTTGAGTCTTGCCTTCTGGCAGAAAGTGTTCACGAGTTGCGCGCGGTGCGCTCGTGCAGTGTCGACAGTGTCGAGACGAGCCCACCACCGAAATATTCAATGTAGGCCACTGTAATAGGCTGGTCGTTCTGTGCCCAAACTGCACACCTCTCAAATTAGCTTCAATAGCAGTCTGAGGAGTTTGACTTTCTTACATGATACTCGAAAAAAGGCATCAAATTACTGACCTCGTCATTGAAGACAATATGTGGATACTAATCGAGGCTCCATTTCAGATTATCCCTTCCTTACCATCTTCGCGCTCGTCAGTGCTGTGGAGCTTGCGCTGTTGTCTCTTATAGACGCTTAGAGACCAAGTTTGTCGTGTGAAGGCCGTCTTGCAAAGTGAGTCATCAAAGTACTTTCAAATGGTTCAAATGGCTCTGAGCACTATGGGACTTAACTTCTAAGGTCATCAGTCCCCTAGAACTTAGAACTACTTAAACCTAACTAACCTAAGGACATCACACAACACCCAGCCATCACGAGGCAGAGAAAATCCCTGACCCCGCCGGGAATCGAACCCGGGAACCCGGGCGTGGGAAGCGAGAACGCTACCGCACGACCACGAGATGCGGGCAAAGTACTTTCATAAGGAATCCCATCAGTGCGAGGTCGCAAATTCAATCCCCAGTAACGCTGATTTGAAAATGTTAACAGTTATGACATGAAAAATATTAGCTGCTAATGACTCACTATGTGCGTCAGGGCGGCTACAGAAAGTGAGTGTCCGGAAGGTGCAGAGAACAACCTTCAGTGGAATGTATGTGTTGTACTTCAGAAAATTGACAATGTCGATATACAAGAAATGTTCAAAATAAACCATGAACTTGCACCATGCACATCAAACGGAAAAGGCGCGCCACTGTTATAACAAATGTTCGCACCATTAAGTTCGAAGGCAAACTCCTTGGGAGTTACAAACCGTGCAGGACGTTCAGATAGGTATCCAGTTTTAAAGAATGAATGTAGAATCGTATTGGCGTAACAGGGTAGTGAGAGATGATGGAATGTGTCGACATGCAACCGAATGCGAAACAGTCTGTCTTGGAGCTTGTTGTGAAACTGGCTATCCTATAAGGTGTAGCTGCAGATAGTGCGACAGTATGCTTTTAGGCACGGAAAAACCGAACATCCAAAGGCTGAATTGGTCAAGTGGTTCTAGGTGGTAAGAACTGCAGTGTCACACACTTCTCAGGAGGTTTAGTTTGCTCGAAAGGAGTATGATTTTTATGCGCAGACCAGGTCTCAAGCAAAAGCAAGTAATTTTGACCAGCTATTGGCCAAAAGCAATGGTCATACCATAATTATAGGTCGTTTACGCCTATTTTGGCGCTCTTGCTTTCTGTGACGTGAATGTACGTACCATACTGCGCATGTACGATCACAGACACGGGAAAGAATTGAAGGGGGCAGAGCACCTCGAACGGCTCGCAGGCTATTTGCCATCCAGATTAACAGTCGGCATAATTATATGCGAATGCGTCAAGGCATTGACGTTAGTCGATCTTGATGCAATTGTTTGGGTGCCTCTAATTTACAGGGTTCCATTAATATGCATTTCCTCTTCAAATCCCGATTGGTCATGGATGAAAACAAATTCCTTACTGGACAATCGTATAAGTTCCTTTATTTCATCTACAAATGCATCGTGAAGTCGACGCTTTGCTTAATATTTGATTATCTTACGTCTTCCAATTCTGCAGCTCAGTTTCAAGTTAGGCAATCACCCACTGCTTCCCTTTAAGTCGCTTTAAGCTATGTTGCGTGCAATTTTACATAAATAAAGTAGTAGTTCAATATCATGTACACCCTGTAAATTGTATCGAGCATTCTTGAAAAGCTAAAACATCAGTTTTTACAACAATTGCACCTTGTCCTCCCTTAAATATCCGTAGTTTTTCTTATGCGCTACACGATCATTTTGCTCTGGACTTCTTCGAAATCTGTTCATAACTGTTTTTCTACTATGCTGCGGATGATCGTCCATGTACGTAATTGTGTTTAGCAATCTCTCCTTAGACAACGATTATCCTTTACTGTGTTTCACTGCAGATGGGATTTGTGGTTCCCTGTCCGACAAGGATTATGAACCACATGGCTCGACACTTATTTCACAATCACTTTCACCTGTTAACCATATATCGTCGTCATTGTACTCCTCATGTACATTGTCCACACAGTCGAGCGTGTACGACACCACACATTCGACAGACTCATATTGCAGAGACGCTAATATTTCATTTGCCACTTCTTTCCCGCTCTCCGAAATTCCCCCTCCCTGCAACAGCCCTGCAGGTTTTTCATGCTGTTTCTGACCACCACGGAAAAAAATCGCAACAGCAAAAAGTAGCGCCACTATGAGGTTTGCTTTAAATACATGCTGTAACGATCCTGAGCGTTTGTTACCTTTGAGATTGAGTTGATGTTAGTCAAGAATGCCTTTAAGGCAACAAAGAAGCCATTACCAACACCTCTGCACAGAGCTTAAACGAGGGCGTGTAATAGGGCTACGAGAAGCCGGTCGTTTCTACTGCGACATTGCAGAAAGGCTTGGCAGCAATGTAGCCACTATACAAGGCTGGTGGCAGTGGTGGTCACGAGAATGCACATTCTGAGGAAGACTGCACCCCGGGTGGCCATGTGGCCCTACCGAGAGGCCACATGGCCACCTGGAGGTCAGTCTTCTTGCGAATGTACGTATGTGTGTTTGGCGTATGGCTTTGTCGCATCGCTCTGCATATGTAGCTGCAATTTGAACAGCAGTTGACACCACAGTGACATAACGATCTGCTACAAATCAATTGCTTCAAGGACAGCTCCGAGGCAGACGTCCTGCATTGCTCTGACCTCAAACCACCACGTTTTTTGACTTCAGCAGTGTCAAGCGAGAACTCATTGGAGGGCAGGGTGGAGTTCTCTTGTGTTTTGTGGTGAAATCTGGTTTTGCCTCAGTGCCAGTGACGGTCATGTGTTGGTTACAGGGATGCCAGCCGAGCGCCTGCGATCAACGTGTTGTGGCCTAGACACACTGGACGTACACCTGGAGTTATGGTCTGGGATGCAATTTCATATGGCAGCAGGAACACTCTCGTGGTTACCCCATGCACTATGACAGCAAAATTGTAAGTTAGTCTGGTGATTCGAGATGTGCTGCCATTCATGACCAGTATGCCAGGTATTGTTTTCCAACAGCATAACGTTCACCCACATACCGCTGTGGAAGCCCTGAGTGCTCTACGGAGTGTCTGCTTCGATCTCCTCAATCACCAGATCTGTTTTCAGTCGAGCACATACGGGACTTCAACGGACGACAACCCAGCGTCATCCACAAAGAGCATTAACCGTTTCTGTATTGACTGACCAAGTGCAACAGGAATGGAACTACGTCTCATAAATTTACATCCGGCACCTGTACAACACAACGCATGGACGTTTTTATTCTTGCATTCAACAGTATAATGGTTACACTGGATTTGGATGCACCAGCATTTCACATTTGCAGTGGCTTATGTAACTCGTGGTCTTGGAACAGTAATCACTTAAATATGTTATCTAGACTAATGTATTCCCGAAAGTTCATTACATTAACTAATTTTTTGTGTTTCGATTTTGTTTCAGTTAGTATAAATAAAACAAACTATGCAAATCACGACGGTGATACAACACGCGTTTTGAGCAATTTATAATGTATGCAAGACATGTCTTCCAAATGTATGTGACGGTTCTGTTTAAAATTTATGGGTGTCAGTTGAAGATTGTTGAAAAGTCACTAATATAAAAAATATAAATGAGAAGTGCAGCAACCTACAGACAAAGCAAGACTCACGTTACGGCAGGGAGCTTCCATCGGTAGTGCAGTGAGCACCATCTCTGACGATTGACAAATTTATGGCTTTCGCACCGTGGCACATAAAAATGTTTATGATATTCCAAGAAAAATACGTTCTGTACAGCTACAACCATTACATAGCTCTTGTCACTTAGCCACTGGTAAACTTATAAGTAAAAATTGTTAAACCTGAGTTTTACATTCAAACGTTTTGGCTCGAGTTAAGAACGAACGAATACAAAAGTACCCAAAACATAAAAAATTCTGTCTCGCAGAGTAAATTATGTGTTGCAGAATAGATCTCTTACGAAATTTGTGACTGAAGGCGAATCAGTTTATTTGAAATAAAGAAAAATGTAATAAGGGTAACGTGATGTGCGACCCAAATTAAGAGATTAAGAATGTAAGTATTGTGCCACGGTAAAGGTAATCTGAGCGAAATAAATAGAGGGAGAGAAAGAAAGAGAGAGAGATGAGGGAGGGGGGAGGAGGGAGAGAGAGGTAAAGAGAGAGGGAAAATGATGGAAAGGACCATGCGAGTCGAGCGATTTGCCAAACTGGCTCGAAATTTCGGAATGTCTCACGAAGCAGCTTGCGGAATATCGTATGTGGAAGAAGAAAGAAGACGTCGACCGCTTTCAGCTCAGTCGGTCGTTCTGGGTAACTGCGAAGTGGATCCTCGCTGGAAACGTCTCCACACCCAGGCTATCCTCTCCATCTGTGTTTCATGCTGATGAGGGGAGCGAACGGCGAAACGCCTCTTCCGATGGAGAAGAAACTGCGCGAAAGTCTGAGACCCGGAACTCGTGCAAGCGCTGCGGCTCTGTCGGCTTCTCAAGGCTGCTTTCTTTCGAACCAGGGTGAAAACTGCTTAAGATGATTGTTGGTTTTACTGAATCCTTAGACATCAAAGTTTAACTTTGGTTTTATGAGTTCCCAAGATATTGAGAGTGAAAACTTTTAAGCTATTTTAACTTGTTTCTACCTTGACGAAGGCCCCAATATAACCATCAATCACGTGACCATTATAGAAGAAGATTTTTAACTCATAGAAACAATTTTTTCTTAAATATCCTGTAGCGTCGACACCTGCGCCTGTCAACATTCATTATGTGCGAAATGCGATAGTTTCTTACCAAATGTGGCCGAGAAATATGTAAAGCCAGAAGAAAGGAGCAAAATTGAGTAAACGTAAGTTGAAAATACAAAAACTGTGCTCCTTCGGTACAGAGCTTGTTTCAGAAACGTATGAGACGTGACAGAAGACAATACACAGTTGTGACCGAAGACGTTTTAATATTAATAAATAAATTTTTCGTAATTTTTATAAGTTCTACTGAAATGCATCACTTTTTATTGTATTGGTTTTCGCAACAGATTTTATCTGAATTTGATACGCTAACTTAGGAGGTCGGTTTGTAAAAGTATTAACAAAAGAAATCCTTCTAGCGGTATATCAGTCCCACTAGACGGCTGGAGCTCTGAGAGTTTCCGTCAGTAGCGTACGGCGGAAAATATCTGCATTACCCACATACAGCCTTTGAAAAATTAAGCTACCGCGTGCGACACGAAACAGATCATCATAAACGGAGAATTAAGTAGTATTTTGTGGACTTTCCTATTATTGTTCCTTTACTAATATGCGATTGTAAATGGGATTCTCTCTTCGCTATCACCAAGAATCCCACCAATAGTTTCAAAGGAACCGAGAACTCGTTGGGCAGAGAAGCTCATGAGGCATCATTCAGGTGACATTCGCAATAATTTTAATGATAAACCTGCAGATGTGGGTACGCTGTACAGCTAAATTTTGATGCTTTTCACTGATCCAGCTGTGTTGTCTTGACGAAAAGCTGTGTATTGTTTTTAGGTGAAACGCTTTTCTAGACTTCACAAGCTTTATTGTTACTATACTATAACATCCACGATATGTATATTTTTTTATTACGAGGGGAATATGAACGTGTGGAAAATTACGTAACTCAATAATATTCATTCAATTATGTAATTATTTCTTAAAAAGATGATGATTATGTAAAACAGAGACAATATTTGTCTCATATTCTTTGTTAATCTATGTCATTCTTTTCTTTTGTTTTGTACCCTTTTGTCGTCTTCTTCTGATGTACGTCGCCGACGCAAGACGCGAATCGATTCGAGGTCTGTTGAATGAAAAACGTTTAATGTAAAATTATTGTACTTTTATGTTCATTTGCTGGTAAAAAACAAATAGAGCCAAATGCGTTAAAACTATTTATGATTAATTATTGAAGAATCACTTCCTCTTTTAATTACAATTTTGTATTAATTGTTTTATCACAGCTGCAAGAAGCACAGCCATTGTTAGTTGCGATTATACAGCAACTTCGTCTGTACTTCTAGTTGACAATAGCATGGATTTGTGTTAAACTAATTTGCAAAACAATTTAATAATTTTTTCTTATTGGTGGCATCAATTTAAATGATTAATTAATTGTTGAGCAAAGGAAAATCTTAATCAAAAAGAAATCCTCTATCATTTGTTGGCCGCCATCTTAACTTTTATCACAGCGGCAAATTTAAATTACTTGAAACTGCAAACAATATTCCGATGTGTAAGAAATAAATGTGCACCAGTGGTACTGAACTCTATTTATAAAAGAAAAAATTAATCGAATCAGACTGCATTTTCTAAGAACAGTGCTGACGGTATTTATTGTTGAACAAGATTTCATTGCTGATGTATGAGGCCAAAATTAAACTACGCAAGAATCACGGAGAAAAATATTTATGGTAGCATACGTCAGCGTTGTGTGCGGGTGGTTCCTTTTCATGATCAATTTGCTAAGAATAATTAAATCCATCGAAGACAAAAATTATAAAAGCTCTGATGTACGATCTGTAATTTAGTGACATGAACACAACTTACGGTCAGCATTATTACACTATGTCAGGTGGAATTCTTGTGCAATTTGAACAAAATAATTATCTGGGAGAAGTTGTAGTATGAATAATGCATTATACATGTGTATAATATTGTCAGTATCATTTACAAAATCAAATCAATGCAACTGCTAAATAACAGAGTGAATTCAAACCGCAGAATACCATAGAGTATCGTATCATCCATATTCATTGCATTTGTCCATGTTGATGATACACAAAAACCGCCACAGTACCACTTAGGTTTCGAATTATAAGTCCATTTTCTAGTACAGTACTGATTCCAATGATGCGGACCAAGAAAAGTTAAACACGTCAACTTCTTAATCTACCGATTCTTGGCTTAAACTATCAAAGTTATCTCTATTGACAATTTTGACTCGGTTGCATTACATATTTTAGAAAATTCCTTAGAGCAGTATTCCAATAACTACACTGGTGTCCAAAATTAAAGCAACAAACGGAAATTTTGCAAGGCTGCTTTTTTTGTCACGAAACAGTATAAATAGGTGACAATGAAGTAGAAACAAGACAGTGAAGTAGAAACGAAGTAAAGAGTACGGAACCTGAACAACTGCAACACGCATAACAGTAGACAAAACTGTTCTTTTTTTTTCCAACTTAACGTATTTGCACACACTTTCCGACAACTGGTTAATGTGGTCAGCATGGGGTGTGACCACCTCTGGCAGCAATACAGGCTTGACAACGACGGGGAATGCTGTGAGTGATGTCATCAGTCTCATGTTGAGACAATAACGCCCATTCTTCCTGCAGAGTTGCTCGCAGTCTTGGAGAGTGATGGAGGATGCTGACGTGATTCAACCCTTCTTCCTACCGTATCCCAGACTTGTTCTATGGGATTCAAATGGGAGAGCGAGCAGGCCGCCCCATGCGTGCAGTATCTTCCGTTTCCAAGGAAACGTCAACCACCCGTGCTCTATGAGGTCAAGCATTATCGTCCATCAAGACGAAGTCTGGGCCTACAGCACCTCGTAACAACCGCAGAAGAGGTCCCAAGATCTTGTCACGAAACCTGATAGTAGTTAATCCTTGACAATTCACCAGTACAGTTTCTTGAAGAGGGGTTCGAGTGGTCCACGTAATCCCTGCCCACACCATTAGAGGTCCTCCTCGATATTGATCTCTTTCCACAGTGTCTGGGTTCCGATCACGTGTTCCATGTTCTCTCCAGATGTGAATCCATCGAGAATCTCCAGACTAAATCGGGACTCATCTGTGGAAACAGCATTGGCCCACTGTTAGATCGCCCAGGTAGCATGGTGATGACTCCACTCTAGACGTTTCCTCCTGTGAAGAAGCGTCAAAGCTAGACATACAGCAGGTCTCCGACAATAAATGCTACTCTGCCGAAGCATTATGCCCACCGTTTGCCTCGATAAAACACGTCCAGTGGATGCTGCGAGCTCACATGCCACTTTCCGTCCAGTACTAAGGCGATAATGTCGCGCCCTTACAGTCAAATAACGGTCCTCTCTCCTGAAATCAAACGTGGTCGGCCCTGCTCTGGTCTTCGGGATACCGTTTCGGTCTCTGTACACTGTCGCCACATCCGAGAAACAGCAAAGAGATACACACGAAACCATCGGGGCACATGAGCATGCGACTGTCCTACTCCCTTTCTTTCTCTGGCGCTCCACCACAGACAGTCTGTTGTTCAGTTTTTTAATACTTTCTCTGGTAATGAACCACAATGTAGCAGGGAAGTGCTTTCATTGCGTTTCTGTTTCCCTTTAAATGCTACAGATTTGTTTTCCTTGTTATTTTGATACAAATTGTTGACTTAATAGTTCAGTTTTTTGATACTTTCATTATATGATGAATCACTTGGGTTTTGAGCGCGTTTGGAACCATTTAGAGTGAATGAATATTTTCGTAATATCTCCTCCTTCTCTCTGGATGCCATAGAAGTGACTTCGCTTGCCTTTCTAGTAAAAGTAATGTGACTGAACTGGAGGTACTTGCTTTCTATGAAAATCCACATATATACCACGTGAGAGTCCAGGAATGATCTAACGATCTGAAGTAATTTACAAATTCAAATGCTCCGCTGGCCTGTTCCGATTTATGTCGAATCACTGGAGTACGTTTATTTTGACTGCTTTCCTTCTCCTGTATTATCATAATAAGTAATTTCTCTGATCAATGTCCCCTAATTGAGAACCTCAGCAGAGTCTTGTGCCTCATCCTTCCCTCGTGCGTCTTCAGCGTGAATTTGCCGTTAGTGCTGACATAGTGTGTTCTCCTCCTATGATTCTTTACAGGTGTGTTTTTTTATTTGCATTTGTATTTCCTGTTTCGCTACCAAAATATGGCACGATAGATTTACGAACAGTATATTCTCTGCAACATTCACTGTTTTACAAAATTGTTAAGACTTTTGTGGCCAATTGCTGGTAAACTGCCAGTTGACTTCTGTCTAAAGTTCTTCGGCCGACGTTTTTTTTGATGAATTTTCTAACGGTTCGCCACCAACAACGGAGTGCGAAGCTTTGACAATGCCAGCCACTAGTGCTGGCGAAACATCAGAAAAATCATCAAACGAACGTCGTCTAAAGAAATAGAAGTTAACAGGCACTTCACTGTATCACTCGTTATCCAACTCCTACTGCGCCATTCCAAAAATCAATGCTGATCACTGATTCTGCTACACTTGTATTCAAAAATGCCACTTTAATTAACTTACTTGATCTGTTAACCTTAGGAACAAGATAGAACCAAATGCTAAGAAATTTACATGTACCTTATTTCCATGTATCGTTGCTTTAAACAGCAGTACTCGTAATGATTTCCTTTGCCAGGGTATTGTTTAATTGATTTGGTAATTAGCTTGCGTATCATCTCTGTCTATTAGGATTTCTCTCCCTATCTTCAACGTATAAAATGACACATGCTACTTGTATAAATGACTCTCGTTGTCAGATTAAGGATTACAGGTTACTTTCACCTGCATTGTCCGAACGGCAAAGAAAAGTGCAATGTGAATCTAACACTCCCACCACTATAAGTATGCTGTGCCACGGAGTTTGCGGTTAATAACAGCACCCTCATTCAAAGAAATCTGAAAAAACCATTCAGTGTCTTGCAGACTATTCTGCAGGTTTCATTTGCAACAGGGTCCCAGTAGGATAAATAAATGTGAAACCTCATAGTTTCAATTCCTGTTTAAATGGTTTTCTTGATATTCCCTGCTTTTATTCAGAATGGAAGTTTCTCTTATGGAAAAGGATGTCAATTTACAGAAATAATGCAGACTGAATAATCATGTAGTTGTGTAATTAAAATATTCTTTTTCTGAGGAACAGTAAGTGTCCAGATACAACATAATCTCAACACAGGTCATTTTCACAATCATCCGTACACTCCCTGCGGATGTAGAATTTTATTTACTCGTACAGAACGTCCTCACAGCAACTGCACTTTACAGGCATTAGAGATAATCTTGATGAAAAGTTTCAGTTACGAAATAATTTAGTCTGATGCAGACTTTATTAATAACACTAAAATCTGTACGCGTTTCAGGCAACAGTCATCATTAGAATCAAAGGAAAGGAAATAGATAAAGGGTGTCCCGTCAGAGGAATAAATGGACTGTCATTTGAAGTTACTTTCCTGCTTTTTAAAATTATGCTTGTATGTGATAAGCCTCACGTTGAAAACCGCATTCATTTGTGCACAAAGAGAATGAAAGAAAGTGACAGTTGTAGCTTACAGGAAAGAAGCTCCAATTTGATTCAAACTCCGATTGTGTGTAGAAAATAGATTCTACACTAGGTAATTAAGACTACACGGAAACGCTTTTCTAGTCACCTGCCGAGGTCAATGTTCACAAAGCTCACTTTGCGGAGATGCGTGAAACAGTTACCATTATGCCCTGTGAACATCAAAACAAGTTTGGAGGGGTCAGACTGAGCACACTCGAGGATCTATGTTTTGCATACCGTGGACTTTCGGCTCATACAAGGTTCAAATGGTTCAAATGGCTCTGAGCACTATGGGACTTAACAGCTGTGGTCATCAGTCCCCCAGAACTTAGAACTACTTAAACCTAACCAACCTAAGGACACCACACACATCCATGCCCGAGGCAGGATTCGAACCTGCGACCGTAGCGGTCACGCGGTTCCAGACTGGAGCGCCTATAACCGCACGGCCACACCGGCCGGCCTCTCATACAAGGCATACAGGGTAGAAGAGGGTGAAACGCAGCAACAAACAGAAACTAGGGCACCCAATGACACAGGATTCCTGGCATGTTGTCCCCATAACCAAAATGGTCTGTAGAGTTCGGCAACAGTGTTGGCTAGAGACTGGAGTAGTTATGTATGTGGACACCTCTGTGTTGACGGCTAGACTAATGTACAGGACGGAATAGAGGGGCTGTTGCCAATGTACTTTTTCTCGTTCTCCACGAATTACTGACACCTTAGACGTTAGTGGTCACATGGCCATCGGCTTTGGCGTGATGACTGTCTAATCCCGCTTCAGTCTAGTCAACAATTTGGTAACCAGCATTATTGAGTAGCACAGTGAACAAATTACAAGTATCATAAGTAAGATATAACACAGTAATAAGTAAGATACAACATCAGTCATGAGGTACCGCATGATACCTCTTGCTACATTTTGAGAGCAATGTGTTACAGAAACAGGGAACCTTGAAGTTCGAGGTACTGTCGCTCCTTCAAGCAACTCCATATGCCGTATTTCATCACGGAAATGCAATGACTTCTCAAAGATTCTCCAAAGAATGAAGGGTACCACACCATTCCTAATGAAGCACTGGTACCCCTTACTTCATATTGACTGCGTAAGCAGAAAAGGAGACGCAACTCAGTATTATTGCAACACCTGTTCTGTGAAGGTATAGTGTACAAAATCCAGAGGAAGTGGGAAGACAGCAATTAGAAATTTTAATTTCCGATGGCTGTCTCTGTAAATGATTCGTGGCACTACTCACTTCTCAGTCTCGACGTAACTACGAATACTTAAAGAGATATAATGTACAAGACTCTCTTTCTAATGTAATAATGATAATGTGAAAGATCTTATGTCGAATGTGTCTAAGTTTAGTGAGGAACTTTTGGAAACGGTACGAAACATATGACAAAACTGTACATATGTGTTAGTTTGCTAAATATTAACCAACGTAAATGACTGAAACAAACTAACTACTTTGGAACAATGATGTGTTCGCAGTTGCTTGGTAGTATTTGAAGTATTCTACACCGATGTGATTTATTCACAAACTGAAGCACAGATAAGTGAAATGTTTTGTAACCTTTTTGTACCGAGTTGTACTAGAACAACAGAACAAGATATATCAACCAAAAAGTCCAGAAATCCAAAGCCAAGCTGCCGTAAGCAATAACAATTTCTTCCAAAGTACAATACGGTAAGAATTCGAGTTCACAGAGCACGACAGATTTTCGCGTTCACTCAGAAGACAACAAAAGCTGCTGGCCATTTGGAAGTGAAGTTCTAAAATGGCTCTAAGCACTATGCGACTTAACTTCTGAGGTCATCAGTGGCCTAGAGAACTAATTAAACCTAACCAACCTAAGGACATCACATACATCCATGCCCGAGGCAGGATTCGACCCTGCGACCGTAGCGGTCGCTCGGCTACAGACTGTAGCGCCTAGATGAAGTTCTACAGGCGACGATTTTGCAAGCGTCGGCACTGGAAACACTTTGCAGTTTAAGTTTAAGTTTAAGTTTTAAGACTTACTCTTTTGCCTTCAGTCTACTTGGTGGTTTTACGTTTGTTCCTTACTTACGACTGCGAATAATTGCAGTAAATTTCATGAAAACTAGTGCTGCTACCAAAGTGGTGGCTTTAGTATATTTTATTCTGTTTATTGAGTTTTGTTGTAATTTCACAAGAACGCGATGTGGGCATTACAGAGTGAGCCTATACTCGTTTCTGTGGCCTATGTTTCTGGTGCATATAGTTTCAGAGCTAGCAATTGCTTGTCGTTTCTCGATTCCATTCTTTCAGTCGTGATACATCTGCCAGTAGGTGTAATTCTTTCGACGAATAGTCGCGAGGAAGGTAATAGAGTCAATCTCAGAGCCCTGTTTTGAATGCGTTGCAGCTGTGGTATGTTGATGACAGCATTTTTCGAAGCAACTGCAGCGTACTCGAGGAGAGGTCGTAGTAGGCGCTTGTAGATGACAAGAACACCGAGGGTGGGCAGCATAGAGTGTGGGTTGAGAACTGGATATAGGTCCTTCAGATTCCAAGGGCCCTGACACCTACTTCTTCTCCGTTTGGTGCCGCGTTAGACATCTGTCCATCTTGATGTGAAAGTAACGAGCAGATGATGCCCACTCTACGGATGGAATATCACTGCTGGTGCTGTTCCCTATATAACCGGCAACGAGCCGTAGATGAGTGCGCCACAGGACGTATGGGTCATGTGGTCTTATGAGGGCCGCCTACGCTGGCAGTGGGGTGTTTTAGTGCTTGTGCGGTCTGAGTTGAAGACTGAATTGCTCTTATGTGGGGATATCAGAGTATTTATTAATTAACTAGGTATCCCTTGTTGTTTCCCAGCCAGCGGTCTTGCCGCAGCGGCAACACCGGTTCCCATAAGATCACCGATGTTAAGCATTGGCGGCTTGGCTAGCACTTGGATGGGTGATCACTCGGGTCTACAGAGCGCTGATGGCGAGCACGGTGCACTCAGCACTCGTGAGGCAAACTGAGGAACTACTTTATCGAGAAGCAGTCCTGAAAGACGCCAACGGCCGGATGTGCGGTGTGCCGAAAACATGCCCTTCCATATCCGCGTCCAATGCCGCCCCTGCCTGAGGATGACACGGCGGTAGGTCGGTAATGTTGGGCCTTCGGAGGGCTGTTGGGACGGAGAGAGAAAGTTGTTTCCCATCCATATTAAATTTGTAATATCTCCTTCTGTGTGACTAGTGTTTACTGACAAAGATAGAAAAATTGTTGACTGTTCAGCGACACAAAAATTGTTTAACAATTTTGTAAATCAGATACGCCCGCAAATTGAGGATGATAATCGATGGAATAGTCAGTCGCAGCACACAAAATTGATTTACGTTAGCGAGAGAAGTACTAACGAGTGACACATTTCATGATTTTGATAGAAAAAAAAAATACCTATATCGCTTTAGATCGGTATGCAGAAGGCAGAGACACTCTCTGATGACCCGCCATGGAGAAAACTATTATGCCTTTTATGTTTTGACTGTGTGATTGAAAAGGAAAGACACCCGTCTCTTTAAAAGGTTGAGAACTATACTCGGACAATATTTACATACCGCGCAAGCGGCCATTTTGACACAGTGCAAGCCCTCCTGGAATTAATACGTTTTGACCTCCGCCTTGTTTTACAGCCTTGAAGGACTGCTAAATTCCTTTTCCTTCTCTAATGTAAAAAGTGCCAGTACACGATAATAACTGTGTATAGCGATTTATTCACTTGAATAGTTATTATTAAATAACGAACGGACGTACTCCCATCTGCCCAAGGTCCATACAAAGCTATAACAGTAAAGATACCAGAACGTGACAAAACAAGATCAACCTTAGCATACCTACTATTTTTCTACGTAGATCATAATATCCCCTCTGGCATCAAAATTATTTATTGCAACTCGACAAATTCTAGCGTTTTTTCTAGGTGTTATTGAAAATTATGGTAAAATTTTTATGTACAACGTTCAAAATACTACAGGATGCACGCGATCTATTTCTTTGCAGTTTATTTGTTGTCTTTCTTGTGAATTAAACGAATGAAAGTGGTTTGAGTCGTTCACTTACGCACTCATTCTGTGAAACTCTTTTTAATAAATTTCTATTGGTTTCATCACCTCTACTATTCTGCGAGTCCCGTGAATGTTCTTCTTTGCATTTGTCCAGTACCTGTGACTACTTCATCCAGCAGTAATCTTTGTAATTGTTACCCGCTTTCCTTTTTAGCTGTGTGTACGATATAAAGTTCTGAGGAAATCTAGGGAGACCATGTTGGTAGAAACATACTGCCAGATTAAATATGTGTGACGGACCGGGACTCGTACCCGAAGCTTTTGCTTTATGCGGGATAGCGCTCTTCCAGCTGAGCTACCCGAGCCCGACTCACGTCCCGCTCTCACAACTCAACTTCCGTTAGTGCATCTCCTACCTTCTAAACTAAACTTCACACAAGTTCTTCCGCAGACTTGCAGGACTAGCATTCCTGGAAGGGAGGATACTGCGGAGACATGGCTAAGCCGTAGCCTGGGTGATCGTTTCTAGAAAGAACTTTCAATCTGTGGCGGAGAAGCTGGAAATTTGAAACTTCCTGGCAGGTTAGAACTGTGGGACTCGAAACTGGAGGTTTCATATCAGCGCACACTTCGCTGCAGAGTGAAAATTCATTCTGGAATCCCTGGTAGTTGTCGCTAAGTCGCTAGCGTTGGTAGAGAACTGCAGCACCATTCCCCCTCTTCATTACCCCTCTCAATTATCGAACAAACGCAAGGATGGCTGACATAGTGTTTAGAGTATCTGGGTTTGTAAAACAGTTAAGATCCTTAGATGCCAGGAAGGCATCTGGCCCATACGGTATCCCCGTAAGATTATATGTTGACTATGCTACAAATATAGCACCATTCTTATCCATCATCTATCAGATTATTGGAACATCAGGAAGTTCCACGGGACTGGAAGGCCCAGGTCATAGCAATCTATAAAAAGGGTATAAAACTGGATGCACATAATTACCGGCCAATTTCACTGACGTCGATTTGTTGTAGAATCATCGATCATATTTTGTGTTCAAATATAATGACCTTTCTAGGCTCATCTGCAGAAACCAGCACGATTTTAGGAAACAGCGGTCATGCGAGACACAGCTGGCCGTGTTTGTGCATGATATACAGCACGCTCTAGATACCGGCTCCCAGGTTGATGCCATATTTCTCGACTTTCAAAAGGCGATCTATTCAGTTCCGCACTGTCGCTTGCGCCAAAAGTACGCGTTTACGGTCTATCCGATGACATATGGAGTTGGATAGAAATTTTTCTAACAGACATGAGCAGTATGTCGTCCTGAATGGGGTGACTTCAACAGAAACAAGCATAACTTTAGGTGTGCCTCAGGGCAGCGTAACAGTTCCGCTGCCTTTTGCGATTTACATAAACGATGTGGTTGATGGTATTGACAGCGGCATTAGACTGTTTACCGATGATGCTGTAGTCTGCAGGAAAGTGATTTGCAGAAAATAAATGAGTGGTGTAATGACTGGCAGTTATCTCTCAATATTAGTAAGTGTAACCTGCTGCGTATAACGAGGCGAAAATTCCCATTAATCCACGAGTACAAAATAAATGCCCAATCTTTGGAAGCGGTAACATCCGTCAAATATTGGGTGTAACTGTTCTAAATGATCTCAAATGGAATGATCAGATCACACAAGTAACGGGCACGGCGAACTCTAGACTGCGGGTTATTGGTAGAATCCTGAAGCGATGCAGTCCTTCAACAGAGGAAATAGCTTACAGTACGTTAGCTCGTCCAGTCTTAGAGTATTGTTCGTCTGTATGGGACCCTTACCAGTTTGGTCTGATTCAAGAGATTGAGAAGGTCCAAAGAATGGCAAGATTCGTGCCTGGTACATTTAGCCATCGCGACAGCGTTACAAATCTCATTGAAAGTTTGAAGCGGGACACACTTGCAGATAGACGACGCGCTAAACGGAAGGCGCTGCTCATTAAATTCCGAAATCCGATCTTTGCCGAGGATGTAGAGCATATATTATTACCACCAATTTTAAAATCCCGCAATGATCACCATTCAAGGATAAGGGCAATTGGAGCTAATACTGAGGCGCTCAGACAGTCGTTTCTCCCTCGCGCGATCCGCAAGTGGTACAGAAGGGGGGGGGATGTGACTTTGGCGTGAATTGTGCCCTCCGCCACATAACGCTTGGTGGCTGACGGAGTCTATATGTAGATGTAGATAAATCTTGGCAGACGGGGAGCGACGCTTGTGCATTATAAATATTCTTTTTGTTACCTTCATATTTCGGTTTTTATTTCGGGTATATTAGGGTCTTCTAATTGTATGAGGTCTTCCCAGAAAGTAATACAAAAGTCTAGACGGTTATTAACTGATGTGGGTCGTAAACCGCACAAGTGGTTGGAGTGTTTCTTGCGCTATATACGTGCCTAGGAATATTAATTATTTTTGTTACAAAACGGGGCCACGCTCACACATTGGTATTTTGGCATAGGAGAGGCGCAAATGACGGGTATCTCTAGGTGACAAAAGAGTGTGTACAAAGAAGACACCACTGACAAGGAAAAACGGCATAAGATGTGAAGATAAGACCAGGATTAAGAACGAACGGCACTATTATGTGCGACCACTGAGTGGACTCGTCAGTGATTGTGTGCTTTGGTTCGAGTGGATAGCCTCTTCTCATTCCGTTAGTTTCATTCAGAACTCATCTCTGGTCCCAAATGCCAACGTAGAGAAAGGTAGAGAAGATTGTAAACATGCTTGAACGTGTTTCTGAATTTGAATAAGGGGCCGTTTTTTTTCCTATCCAACACCAGAGGAGGATACACTGGGCAAGGGAAAATGAGATTGACAACCAGCAAATACACAGTGCCTGTTTATTGGAATAACAAGGGCCTCGACGATCTCGTTTATTTTCTAGAACACAGCCGGATCGCTAACAGTGACGCCTGCGCTTTCCACTATTTCTCTACTGTGGTCTGCAGCTCGTTGTCTGTGCAAAACTTCTGTCCTCATATCCAACTGTTCACCTGAGCAAGGAGATGAAAGAGGGAGCCAAGTCCAGCATGTATGATGGGTGATCAAACACAGCCCACCGAAAAGGATGCAAGAGCGTCTTTGTTGAAGCTGCAATATGCGGCTGAGCATTGTCGTGAAGGAGGACAATGCATGATGACAACACCCCTCTTCACTTTTTTCTGAATTGTCCTCCGCAGACGATTTTCTCAAACCTCCTATCCACTTACTGAACAAGAACATGACAGCCTGCACCGTGAACTTCTGTACGTCCAGCTTCAACGGTCCTTCACCATTGCTGCACTCTGCTGTCACGCATGACAGTTACGTCGAGGGGGACTGCATGAAATCAGGTGAAACCTCTTAGCATGAAAAATCGAATGATCGTACGATCTTCACACTTGGCGGGAGACTCTTTTGTTCTAGGCACCTTTATGTTCTCACTGTGCGCTCAGACATAAAAAGTGCGACGTGATGCGATGGATGGGCGTACTGGTGGTTCAGAGCAACAGATCGCAAAAATATTTATTTTGTGGTAACCAGTTCCGGTCAGTTTTTGACAATCCTCGGATCCACATACCATGATGGTAGGTTGTGGCGGTGAATTGATCGGGTGTTGTAACTCCACGAACGTCAATGTTTTAGCTCCATTCTGGTATAAGAGTCTGAGAATGATCAAAAATTGAAAAACTGAGCGAAATCGTTTACCAAAAAATAAGTATTTTTGCGCTGGAGACTGTTTGTGTCCATTTTTTAAGTACCTCTGCGGTAAGCTTCATCAGATTTTCACTGAAGTTATTATTTCGCGACACATCTGACCCCGAGAAAAAAAAGCACACACAGCGCTGGTAAATTAGGAATCCCTATTCGTTAACTTTCACTTATTGCAGAAATAGAATTTTTTCTGCGGAGCAGGAGAAATTATTAAGATAAACCTTTTTACCTTGTTTTGAAATTGAAGTTTGTTGTTTGTTGGACATTTTATATTATTCATTGGGTAGGTTATCAAAAATTTTAATGGCAGAATTGTGCCTCCGTTTTTGGGATATAGGCAATCCTTATGTGCAATAACGAATATCATTTTTGCTTCTAGTATTGCATGCGAAAATACGTTTACTGTATTAGTTCAAATGCTTAACTCCTTAAACAGAAGCCTACAAGATGACTGTGGGTCAGTGCCACATATTATTCTTACAGCACGTTTTTGATCGGTGAATGCTTCGTACCTGTAGGGTCTATTCTTTCCGATACGTCTGAAAGAAGAGACATCATTCATGATTCCGCAATCGTATACTCGTACAGACGATTTTCTCAAACCTCCTATCCACTTACTGAACAAGAACATGACAGCCTGCACCGTGAACTTCTGTACGTCCAGCTTCAACGGGCCTTCACCATTGCTGCACTCTGCTGTCACGCATGACAGTTACGTCGAGGGGGACTGCATGAAATCAGGTGAAACCTCTTAGCATGACAAATTCTGACGTTAGTTGGAATCGGGAATTGAAATAAATCGGCGATAAGTGAAAATTAGTTCTGTTCCGGGACTCGAAGCCGGATTTCCCACTTATTGTTAGCGATCACCTTAACCACTTCGGCTATCCTATCACGCTTGCCATCCAACTAAATTTCCCCTACGTCGCACATTACTTACGTAGTGTCCTCTGTCGATTACTCTCATAGCTCGCAGTTTCGCCTGACTCCCACCAAATATCGAATGAACAGTGCATCCATGCTGAAGGTATAATTATTTGCCATCAAGGTGCATACATATATATGTGTTGTGTCTGTTACTTCGGACATGTCGGCGTGCTTGGATAGCTGAAGTGGTTAAGACGACCATTCGAGATATGCGGGAAATCCCGGTGCACGTTCCGGTGAAGTCGGAATTTTTCTTTCATCGTAAAAATTAGTTACCCTAGAATATTATTCCATAGGACGCTATTGAATGAAAATACGCAAAATATGTTAACTTACTGGAAACTCTTCAAGATTTGCAATGATTCGAAGAGCAAATGTGACTGAACTTAGATGTTTTAGAGTTCAAGAATTATTGTTTTCACTTTAAATTTTCATTAGTATGATGACTGTGTGGAGTTGTGGAGTAGAACCATCACACTTTCGTTCTTTGAGGACTACTCACTCAAGTAAATGCGCAGTTTGAACGATCTACATGAATGAAGACAAAGGTTATGGTCACTTGCGCATCACTCATTACAGTAAACGCGTAAATAACTTACAGTAAATATTTATAAATATTTTTCTAACTTCAAATCATTCCATACTATTTCTGTTATAATATGCCATGGCGTTCTGGCCTGTAATTAGCCTTATGTTTCCTCTGTAGCTTTGTTCTGTCTGCTCTTCTTGAACTATTAGATCGTGATATCATTGCTTGTATTTGCTTACATAGCTTCTTCATTGTCTGCAGCATTAAATGTGCTGCTGTTTTTTGTGGTTAAATTAACAGAACCAAAGAAGCTGACTTTTACTTAGTGTAGAGTTTTATTCTACAAGTTACTAACCTATGGTCACATGAAACACTGATACTGTCGATGAATGGCTCATTCTGCACAATTTCCTCCTTATTTCACAGAATATTGTCAAAATCATTTCTAATGTAATTTGATTAATTTATTTTCTGTTGACTTGTTCTTGACAGTTGTATTTACAGTGTATATTAATTCACGAAGTGTATATTACTTCACGAATGTTTTTTCTTTGACATGGAAATTTCTTACACAAGAGCAGTTTTTCAGCCTAGAGTAAATGCTCACATAATCACCCAGTTTTGCCCTGTATTGTCAAAGGTCACACGCACAGTGGAAATTGTCCAAGCAAATTATATGAGTTTGACATAAATATTGCATGAAGTGCTCCTTTTTTATATATAAGTAAGAAAGACCCCATCTTGTTATACACATGGAATATGTAAGTATTGTAACACGACGTCTTGTGGCAGTACGAAAAGCATTATTCAACATGGTGGGGTTTCTGTCAGGGATCCTCCGAGCCATAATCCGTAGGCAGCGGTCATCCACTGCAGTAGTAGCCCTTCCTCTTACGAAGAACTTTATGCCTTGAGACACTTCCTAGTGGACTGCCACTTTCGGGTCATAATAGGCCAAAATCACTATCGTGGTGAACAAATACATTTCATAATAGTCCAAATGGAAAATCTTACCCTTTCTAAAACCACCGTTGTTTTATGATCCTTTGTTATTGACAGATCTTTCTCTATGCATGATGATGCTGCAGGAATAACTTGTTTACTTTGTTCCGAGAAATATCCTTTATGCATATTTAAAATATTTTTTGGTCTTCTGTATCTCATTTCTTCTGCACAAATAACTGTTCAAACGGTTCAAATGGCTCTCAGCACTATGGGACTTAACTTCTGAGGTCATCAGTCCCCTAGAACTTAGAACTACTTAAACCTAACTAACCTAAGGACACCACACACATCCATGCTCGAGGCAGGATTCGAACCTGTGACCGTAGCGGTCGCGAGGTCAAATAACTGTATCTCCAAACTTCCTGTCAGAAATAAAATCTAATGCTGAATATTCTTGTCTACACTAAAAGGCAATTTTTTTAGATTAGTTTCGCATTCTTTCTTTTACGTGTCCTCCGAAAGTCCACTACTGATGCACAGTACATTTCATAGTTAAAATCTGAGAAGTGACGCAGCCATTTAGGTAATGGGATCGCGTTCTGGTGAGTAAAGAGGTTCAAATACTGGTATGATCATCGAAAAGTAGGCCATCCGTCGTTTCCCTAAACCTATTAATACGAATACAGTGATGGTTCTTTTGAAAAATTCGCGGCTAAATTCCTTCAGCATCCTTTTTCTGTACGAATTTGTGTTCTTGTCTCTTAAAGCCTCATAGCCGACGAGACCTTATATCCCAATCTTCCTCCCTTTTCCTTTTTTCTGCTCTAGATTTCAGCTGCTTGAAATTGTTCCATCATATTGAACGTTTCAAGTTCCCTATAAAGAATATGTCAGATACAGCTATATCGTGGTATTGCATAATATTTGTACAGCAGGGAGCAGATGCCGAGGTTACTGGGCATAACTCATTTTTCATCACACTTTCTGAGAACTCCGCATTCACTACAAAGAATATGTTTTCAGTCGTCTAAATAATAGCATTTGCATTAGGAAACGCCTTCACACACCCAAACGGTGTTGCAGGTTGCCTATCTAATAGCTTCCAGGAGCAACAAAAATTTGATTTCTGGTGTTTCAAATCAGTATTTACCGAAATTGAAAATTTAAGATGTTGACAAAATCTACTCATTAAGATGTACTATCATACTTTAATGGTTCAATATAAAATATTACGTTTTAAAATTGAAAACTGCGTGTTCACGCAACGTAACCCAAGGATCACAAATTACACTGAATATATTCATTTAGTATTAGAAAATGAGAGCACGTAGCAATATCCAACAAAATTTATACATAAATTTAAACTTCCTCAGGGCTTTTTCTGGCTGACAACCCCTACAAAATAATGACAGGAAAAAAATTTATCCCTTTCTACCGGCTAGTTACAATAAAATGCAGCTGTTCACAAAGGTCCAGTGTGGGCTGTAATTATCGGATGGCAGCGAAACTTGGTAGATATTCTAATGCGTTAATGCGGAACTGACCTTCGCTGGAAAAATATTGGTTCTAATTTTGGCTACCATGTGCAAGAATGGCGTATAGAAGTGTTTCTACAAGTAATGGATTATGAACGGAACTTGGGCAGAAACTGGCAAACGGTTGGGGAAGGCATTATACTGATTTTGTTATTAACTGCCGCTTACACAATTTTAGCACCGGAGACGTCGATGGGATGCTACATCCGTAAAACGACGTGATCAACAGTTTCTCTCAGAATTTCCGTGGAATCAGAGCAACGTGTCCCTGTATACTGGCCTTCAAATCAGATAGAGACCGAAAGTGTCTGGCGTGTTTCCGGGCTCTCCTGCAACGCCACCAACCCGCAACGTAGCAACCCCATTCGGGTCGTCGCTCCAGCTCCACCGGAGCACCTGGTCTGCAGGAAATTTGGAAAAAAAATTGGAAATTTTTGGTAAGTCCCTAAGGGACCAAACTACTGGGTCATCGGTCCATAGGCTTACATACTACTTAATCTAAATTCAATTAAGTTACGGTAAGGACAACACGCACACACACACACACACACACACACACACACACACACACAAGCCCAAGGGAGGATTCGAACCTCTGCCGGGGGGAAGCTGCGGGATCCGTGGCAAGGGGCCTAGACCGCGCGGCTACCCATCGCCGCAGCCTGTAGGAAGCAGGCTAGTTCAGAGGGCGCGCGCAAGAGCAGTAGAGGCCGCCACATCCACGGACATCTTGCCGCATCCTCCACATCATGTTCTTCAGGTAATTCGAGCTCACATCGCTAGTCATCTCGTAGTCATCCGCCACCTAGGTATAACTGCCCTCGTCCGGCTAGCAACAGGCATTTTCGTCGTCTCCGCAAGCAGTATTAGAAGATCGCCAGAACCACGTCGCTGTCCCGACTCGACGTCACCGTTACCAACAGGGACCACCGCTCATCAGAACCATCTGCTCCAATCGTGGACTGATGCTGGAACTCTTTGTAGCCTCGTGAGATGGGACTTTAATTTTCTGCCTACTGTTGATGTCAAAGAAGATAGTCTGTCTCGTTTGCAAGATAAATTTTCAAAAGACGATCTCAGGCAGAGATTTACTTGTGTTATTTTCCAAGAACTTTAAGTTGTTCAGGAAAACTGATTTTAACAATAAATTGATTTTTAAGTGTAATCAATTGACTTACTGTGGAAGTGCCCCAAGCCGGGACACTTCATTGTCTGTGGTAAAAACGTTCTTTTACATAACCCCAGAGTCAAAACTAACATGGATTCAGATCAATTGATTATGAAGGCCATGCATCTGGGAAACTTCCGGAGATAACTCGTTTGTGGAAGGTCGCATTAAGCATAACTTTCGCTGAGCGAGCAACATGAGATGTTACCCCTTTCTTCAAGAGAACAATGGTTTTCACACAGTTCCGCTCTACAAAAGCGGGAAGCACGTTTTGTAAAAGGTGGTGTCCATAACGACCAGACGTCACGATACGCTTGACAGCCCTCTGGGTGTATTCTCTTGAACGGATCGAAGACAAAGACGTCTGTGGGCGATTGCAAGGGCTCTTTGTGCACAACACGCAATTTAACAGTACCCTGGATTGTGCAGTTCTGTGCATTCATTGCACCTTGTAGTGTAAAATGCGCCTTTTCACTCTACAGAATACTTTCCGGCCACATGTCATCAACTTCGATTAGTGCCAGAAATTAAATAGCAAATTCAGAACATTGCTGTGCGGGATGGCAGCGTTGCAGGGGACCCCGTCTGGATCTTCGACGGGCACCAATGTGAAATACTCCGCAAAACTTTCCGCACTGTTGACCATGGGGCACACAATTCTCGTGACACTGCTCGAACACCATCACATGCTGCATGGTCAGCTACAGCAACAGTAAACTTGTCAATAACTTCCACATGGGATAAGACGCTTTGGTTTTCCAGGTGCCACACCAAACTCACCAGTGTTTTCAGATTTCATTACCATCTTAATTAAACCATTTACTGACATGGGGCCTCTCCACAGATCTTTTTTTGGCGATACTCTCTCAGTTGCTGCCGTTCACGTAAAAAAAGTTTAAATAGCAGCATATGGTCTCTCTTCTCGATAGCCATATCGTTCACTCACGACAGTGTGCATGTCATATCGTCATACATACATTGAACACCGCCAGATTTGCACCTGATGGCTACAATTGCAACTAATTTTTTTCCAACCCAAATCGGTTTCGCATTACAGTATCTACCAGGGATAGCTACCATATGTTAATACAGCCCACACCGGGCCTTCACGATTAGCTACACTGTAATTTTAACCACCTGGTACATTTTCACTATTCATTCATTATTACTTCAACAAAAGGTTTGAATTTTTGATTTATTACCTCTTTCCTACTAAATCACGCGCAACACATTTTGCAGACAATTTCCACAACTACCATTCAATGCATCTGCAAGATTGTACCACTGTACGACACAAAGTCGACGAGATAATGATTTCACAAACACTTAGACGCGCGAATAACTAGCTTTTCTTACAGCAGAGCATAAATTACCCAGAGTGTACCCATGCAGTGTTTGGAGTTATTGGTTGTGTTATAGTAGGACAAGTGACTGTATCCACTTACAACAGCCTACCTGCCCTGACGGGGTGGCTAGCCTTGCCGTCTATGCTAAGCCACTGCAACATTTCCCCCACGTCTTTGGCCTTTGCCCTCTCATAAACGTCAGAGCATCACATAGTCGAGGTCACTCGGCGCACTGGAATGTGCCGGGTGAGCATCGATTCCGGACGTTTAAATGATGTATGCCAAGCAGCTTTCTCCGAAGCCCTCTGTCAGGCTACAAATATTCGCCTTCACGCTTCTGCAATGCAGTTGAAAGAAATACCAGATTTGAAGACTCTCAACAAAAAAACTGTAGCAGATCATAATGTGACAAAAAGAAAGGAAGAGGTGCCACATTACAAAAAAGTGGTGGGGTGCAGTATTTAAGAGAAACTAATTGACTTTCCTTTCCTGTCAGAAGACTTAAAAATCAAATGAGAAGGCTGTCTAAGCCGCAGTGAAGGCTGATTCATGACATCAGGTAAAGATTGTGGTGCATCTGTATACAGTTGGCTGTGTCACTGTAACAGGGAAACACTACTTACTAGTTGTCACAATTTGAATTAACCTTGGGCTCGTGTAGCGTGACGTGTAATAAAACTAAAGTTCAGAGAAAACTTTCATGATGTCAATACGCCATTTATAATGGACGACATATTCTCACGAGAAATGCCGCAGCTATTTAAATTTCTAAAATATTTAATGTAACAGTCCCGGTTACGATTAGTCACACATGGTAACTAATTTCAATCACATTTAATGATCCTCTTCTCATCTGAAATGAAAAATAAGGTAATACATAAATAAATAACTATTTCAGAAGGTAACAGATTGAAAACATTTCAAATTAAAATTTTTAAAATTGTTCTCGCTCGTAATCTGATTCGAGGACATTACCAGGTGGCGAGTTTCACTGGGGCGCTATATTTGTCGAAGTTTAAAGCAGGCGTTCTACATTAGCGAGGACAGAGAGTTCGTGTAGAGCAAATGGGCGATTCTGGACAGATCGACATGTTCAGTACGAATAGTGATTAATAATGTACTGCGTATCAGTTCTTTTGGCTTATAGAGTTTCCAGCAAGAGTTGTCAGGAAAGTTACCTCAGGGATTACTAAATTGCTGGCGACCAAGGTTAATCCTTTTCACCTCAAAGTAAAATGTACTCTTGAGCATGAATGTAAAGAGTTAACGAATTTCTTTGATGTAACTATAGTTAAAGAAGATGGTAAACATAAATTTATCGTTTACAGAAAATCCACTTGCACAGATCTCACCGTAGCTTCCGCATCATGGTATTCAACTGTATACAGAATGACTTATTTTCTTTTCTTAACATCTTTCTTAAGTTACCATGAAGTGAACAGCAAACGAAAATTGGAATGGTCTTTCCTATGCTAGTTGCTGTAATATTGGTCGCAAGGCTGAAGTAGTAACAAAAAAGTTAAAAAAATTGAAACAGAATGCAAGGAAGAACACATACAATTGCGTTAAAAGAGGAACATCAAGCGCAGAAATGCTTTTACATTCTTATGGAATATACAGGAACAGTGTCAGGTACAGTACAGCTTCAGTTTCGGAAGACCGGTTCAAGAACATACTTTCACAAACTACGCAAATAAATCAAGTTTTAAATTTAGTGCATCAGGTTTGCATAAGACTATCATAAACAATATACAGGTCACGTTGGTAGAATTTTTGAGATCCGAAGGAAATTTACATCCAACTATACAGACACTGTAATATACAGACACTACCCTACTGTATTACATTCCAAAGCAAGGAAATCTAACTATCTGTATTCGAGCTCTGCGAAACGTACACGCTAGGACATATGGAAATTTGGATGGTGTGAGTCGTGCACGGATAGCCAAAGCGGTTGAAGCGACCTCTCGAGTAAAGTGGGAAATCAAGGTTCGAATCCTAACCCGGCACAACTTTTTTAATGTTAGTAGTAAATCGTATAGCCCGTGTACAGTCGTATTCAAAATTTGCAAATACATTTCATAATTCAATACTGATGTTAATAGTCAGCAGTGTCTGTTCCTTCAGACATGAATGGATGTCTGAAGGAACATTACGCCGAACTATACAGACATTGTAATATAACAGACACTCCCCTACTGTGTTTTTCGAAGTTCTTGTAGAACTTGAAATACACTCCTGGAAATGGAAAAAAGAACACATTGACACCGGTGTGTCAGACCCACCATACTTGCTCCGGACACTGCGAGAGGGCTGTACAAGCAATGATCACACGCACGGCACAGCGGACACACCAGGAACCGCGGTGTTGGCCGTCGAATGGCGCTAGCTGCGCAGCATTTGTGCACTGCCGCCGTCAGTGTCAGCCAGTTTGCCGTGGCATACGGAGCTCCATCGCAGTCTTTAACACTGGTAGCATGCCGCGACAGCGTGGACGTGAACCGTATGTGCAGTTGACGGACTTTGAGCGAGGGCGTATAGTGGGCATGCGGGAGGCCGGGTGGACGTACCGCCGAATTGCTCAACACGTGGGGCGTGAGGTCTCCACAGTACATCGATGTTGTCGCTAGTGGTCGGCGGAAGGTGCATGTGCCCGTCGACCTGGGACCGGACCGCAGCGACGCACGGATGCACGCCAAGACCGTAGGATCCTACGCAGTGTCGTAGGGGACCGCACCACCACTTCCCAGCAAATTAGGGACACTGTTGCTCCTGGGGTATCGGCGAGGACCATTCGCAACCGTCTCCATGAAGCTGGGCTACGGTCCCGCACACCGTTAGGCCGTCTTCCGCTCACGCCCCAACATCGTGCAGCCCGCCTCCAGTGGTGTCGCGACAGGCGTGAATGGAGGGACGAATGGAGACGCGTCGTCTTCAGCGATGAGAGTCGCTTCTGCCTTGGTGCCAATGATGGTCGTATGCGTGTTTGGCGCCGTGCAGGTGAGCGCCACAATCAGGACTGCATACGACCGAGGCACACAGGGCCAACACCCGGCATCATGGTGTGGGGAGCGATCTCCTACACTGGCCGTACACCACTGGTGATCGTCGAGGGGACACTGAATAGTGCACGGTACATCCAAACCGTCATCGAACCCGTCATTCTACCATTCCTAGACCGGCAAGGGAACTTGCTGTTCCAACAGGACAATGCACGTCCGCATGTATCCCGTGCCACCCAACGTGCTCTAGAAGGTGTAAGTCAACTACCCTGGCCAGCAAGATCTCCGGATCTGTCCCCCATTGAGCATGTTTGGGACTGGATGAAGCGTCGTCTCACGCGGTCTGCACGTCCAGCACGAACGCTGGTCCAACTGAGGCGCCAGGTGGAAATGGCATGGCAAGCCGTTCCACAGGACTACATCCAGCATCTCTACGATCGTCTCCATGGGAGAATAGCAGCCTGCATTGCTGCGAAAGGTGGATATACACTGTACTAGTGCCGACATTGTGCATGCTCTGTTGCCTGTGTCTATGTGCCTGTGGTTCTGTCAGTGTAATCATGTGATGTATCTGACCCCAGGAATGTGTCAATAAAGTTTCCCCTTCTTGGGACAATGAATTCACGGTGTTCTTATTTGAATTTCCAGGAGTGTATATGGATATCACTATAACCATATAAAATGTTCCATCTCCAGTAAGACTTCAACAGTTGTGTGTACTTCAAGAATTCTGACGATATTCTCAGACTGCCCAGTCAGCAGCAACTCTCCAGGTTTACCGTAGCCCCACTCAGCAGAAGATGAGATTTTCAGCTTGGCTGGCTTATTGGCAGCGTGGCCATGGGCAGACTGATCCAGTGTAGACAAACAGAAAACAGACCTGAGTTCTCCTCTGGTGTAAACTACGTGCACCCGATATTTCAGATCAATGTATTAATTTAATTATGAATTGTAACAAGATGCGACTGAATGTTGTCACAAGTATACTGTAGTGCTGCTCCTTTTATTTTACAGCTGACGACTGTGTTAGTTTTAAAGATTTTTAGCTTTTCAGCACGAGTGTTTAATCAGTTGCAATTTTAAGATTCAAAATTTCAATCACTGTTAAATGTGTTTTATCTACTGAAATAGTTACTTGTTAATGTTACATCTTATTTAATTCGTAATCTGAAAATGAACATTAAATGCTATTGAAATAGTCATTGAAACTTCCCCTTTGAACAATTTATACAAGACTGTGCTTAAACTGGCATACAATATTTTTAGCGCAACGCAATCTGACTTTCAAAAATCCCTATAAAAGAATGGCCCTGACTAACATTAACCTATACGTTTCACAAATCACTTTCCTCACAAAAATCTTGGTTACTCGAACTACTGCAATACAGAGAGCACCACTACTGCCAGCTAAATAAAAGATTCAAACTACGGAAGGCACTAACTACTGATAGGCATAGTTAGGAAATGCAAGATTTTAATAGAGAACAAAGAATGTATTTACCTTAATAGTCATAATATATATAGCAGTTCATGACAAATTACAAAACTCCGCCATCTCTCTCCCCACATCCACCACTGCTCGCGGCTCACCTCCAACTGCGCAACGCTACGCGCTGTTCACATCCAGCTGCCTATCACTACAATGGCAGACAACAATGCAAACTAGACACAGACTGCACACAGCACAGCCAGTGATTTTTTTTATACAGAGGTGGTGTTACCAATAAAAAAACCTAAACTAAACAGCCTACTTACATAGCCAACATGCTCCCCACAAAAAATTTTACAAATTGTTTTGGGCAGTGGCCAATAATGATTTGATAAAATTTTTCATAATTACAATAACAAAGATATCAAATGCACACACTTATTGATACAATGTTGGTCAAAAGCTAAAATTTTCTCACAGTCTATAAAGACAGTCCTGATTCATCACAGTAAAATTACAGTGTGTTTCTTTTTTTTCAAAGTCTGAACAGTAAAAGAGAATGCACACAGAAGTAGTGGATTTCCATGCAGTCTTGAAGAAGTAGTGTCCTTCCATCGGAAAGACAGTGCTGACTCTTGACATGCAGACAAGTAATGGGCCACAACAGAGCAAACCCACAGCAGAGTCATTCGACGTTTTGAAGAATATTGGTAGGTAGGTCATCACAGAGCAGACCCACTATAGTCTTGGTAGAGAGTATGGTATAGGTGGGCCAGCAAGGGTGCAGACCCACTGTAGTCCTTGTAGAAATAATGGTAACGATGGGCCATCAAAGATGCAGACCCACTGCAGTCCTTGTAGAGACGGCCAGCAGCCATCTGTTGCAACTGTGCAGGTACACAATCACCATTGAAGAGCCTTGCGGAGAATATAGCGAGTCCATAACCACCACTTGTGCACTCACAAAGTTTTTGGAATTGTCCTTAGAACCAGCAATGCTGTTATCCAGTCCCTTGCAGAATTATTAACACACGTGCAAACACTAACAGTCCCTACTTCTCACATATTGTCCATATACTATGACCAACAGAAACGTGTGCAGTGAAATGTAACTTACAAGTTAATAATATGATGAACTGGTATCAATTACAATTTTATAACAGAAGAATACAATAACAATGGTACAAAATACATCATTAAAAACATAATAATACAGATAACATTTGTAGTACAGGCTTTACAAAAGAATAGAAATAAACATATACATCAGTGTTACTGGAATTATGACATAACTAAATATATAAAATAATGAGAATAGTTTTCGAAACATTAATTTCACACATGAACATTGAAATAGAACAGAATTGTAAACAACTTTACAAAGAAAATAACATATTATTAATGCAACTTATACTTGAGGATAACAGTATTCCTCCCCATAGTGAATATAGCTTAGTACTAGAAAAATTCTACAATATAAATCATATTAGCTAAACACATAAAGACAGGAAAAACACAAATACACAAGAGTACACACACATATAGCGGAATAATACAAAAGGAAAGGACAGGGTTTGTTTTACTGTAGTATTTTGCAAACAAAACTTCCTTTACTTCTTGGAGATCTCCCTTCATTCATCATTATTCCCAAAAAGTCCTATCTATACCTGCTTTCTGTATTCTATTCATATTTCTTTCAATATAATTATTTCTCAGTGTACAATACTCATTTTTGCCAAATCTGTTTCTTATAACTTCTGAATGCATTGTTTCCCTATTGTCCATAGTCAGTTTCTTATATAGTCTACCCCCTCTTAAGCTAACTTAAATCTACTGAGCTCAGATGCTAAACTAAGGGACGAGGCAATGCAGCAGCACAAAACAATTAACGCAAACAGCAATGAAAAAAAAAATGGAAATTTGCAAAGCAAGCTACAGTAAATCTAAATTACCAAGCAATTCAACATTACAACTAATATGAGGCAATGCGCAGCAAACAAGAAAAATAAATCTGGCTTAGCAGAGTAACACAAATTGAAATTCAGTAGCACTATGCCTGGCAAACAGCAGCTTATATCTAAATATGAGAAAGCTCAAGCAGAAAAAATATTACACTGAAAATGCATGTGTAACACCTATGTCACATCTTAACACTAGAGTGATGCATCACAATTTATTCTAGAAAAGAAATTACCAAGTCATTAAAAATAGTATTTATGCAATTCCTGTGAAGGGAAATGTCTATTTGTGCTCTCTTTTCCAAGAAAGTTTATCAGAAACGTATTCTTTACTGGGTCTGTAGACAGAAAATAGTGATATTAGTACATCTATTAAATTATATAATAAGCAATGCTGCAGTGCAGCTAGAAACTTGATATGAAAGAAAATGAGCAAATACGTACAAAGGGAGGCATGAAACATGATTCATTAGCCATTTGGCATTTCATAAGATAGTAAAAAATTCTCTCAATTCTCGAGAAAGACGCTTGTCATAATCAGGTGTGCAGATGTAAGTATCTTTCCAAGTAATGAGCGTGTCGTATTTGCGGTGCTTTCTACAAAGGAATGTCAATAGCGAGGTTAATGGCCTCCCTTTTTTCCCATCTGTGCCTCTGGAAGGCACACGCTAATGGCTTTTTTCAAGGCGACTGTCGCCCAGCTGGGTGCCCACGACGCATTAGGTGGAGGTGGTCACTTAACTTTCTTACCGAAATATTTACGACACCAGTTTGGATTACAGTGACAGTCTCATATAAAAAAAATTTCACCAGTCGAGAATTTGCATTGCAAATGTGTAGAAACAAAATACTATGAATATAACAGTGTGCAAAAATTTTCGCCTGCATTGTGATACATTCACGCATTTACACACATTTCATAACTCTTAAAGTACGATTCTTGGTTTCCAACAACCTTTTTCACAAACCAGAGTCCCTAACCACTACTCATTATTCCTTACTTTATTCGTCGACACTTCTTCAATATTTCATCATTACAGATATGTAGCATAATCAAATAACTCATATAGCATCAGCTTACTGATCATAAACATACCGCAACAGCATAATACACATAGTCATCGTGATAATAACATCATAACACCTCAGTCAACTCTCAAAATCGTCGTTTCTTCCTCCAATAATTTCAAAACCTAAAAAAAATTCTCTTCTCATGTCAAAAGTGTCATCTGCCTCAAACACACTTCAAAAATCATGATCCCATACCAAATACATCATTCAAAGCTCTCATAGTATCACAATGGTTCCGAAAAAATATGAACAGTTTACAAAGTACAGACAAAATACAGTTTCATAAGTGTGAAGTTATCCAACTGTGTAATTGCGTAAACATCTGTCACTGATGTAGTAAAAATGTTTGTTTCTCTGTCAAATAATCAGATAGCTGTTTAATTCTGTGTTAGAGAAATACGGTACCGATGTGTAAAGTTGTATAAGCAAATACCATATTAGCTAGGGCTCCTTGTGCTTGCCAAACACATGGTACACAAAGTAAGCGTGTACCCCCATGAGGATTAATGTAATTATACCCTCAGGTGTTACAGATTACAGCAATGAAATGAAATGTATCACGGAAATCCTTTGTATCATTGTACTTCAAATATCTTCAAAAATAAATGATTTAAGTACAAAATTAATCACTCAAATATGTGTCCTGTAGCGCTAAATATGCGTCTTGCTGTAAGATAATCTCTGTAAAAATGTGTCGTAGTTATTGTCCTCTGAAAGCTAAGTTCTGCAAAAGCCAATGTACTTACCTCATGATAAACGAAAGTGAAATGCTTTGCGGATAGATATCTTAGTTATTACGCTTATTGCCGTGATGAGGAAAGTACTGTGCTGTAACGTATTGTTGTCCTATGGAAAAGGCTGTCTCCTTGTAGCTATAGCACAAAAGTTATTACTAAAACATGTTTTACTTTCCAGAATAATTCAGAAAAACTGTGCAGATATAAAACAGAAACACCGCAAAAGCAACATTGTAAATTGTCACTCATTAGTAGCGTCGTGATAAAATCGTGTAGCTGTCACATAAACTAACCACTGTGTCATCTGGTATCTCCCAGAAAGTACTTTAATTCAGAATGTATTTTCAAGTAAACCAAAATGTTGCATTAAAATCTCATTAGCAGTACTGGTAAATGTTCTAAGTATGTGAGCCTTATAGTCGTTACGTAATCGTGCAACTAACAAGCAAGAATGTACAAATACAACATTGTGTCGTCTGTTCACTATAACAATGCATTCGTAATTTCTGTTTAAAAATGTTCCCTAGGTTCTAGACTGGATATTTAACTTCAAACATTGTTGTATGTTAACAGATTCTAAGTCTGACAAAGCATGCTAGCAATGTAAAGTGAAAAGTTATATGGCAAAGACAAAGTTAAAAAGCAGATTATCTTTCAATAAACGGTTTTACATGTGAAATGTGGTGTAAACCTTTACTCTTCCTAGTACGCAGAGTTTCAACTTCAACGCAATTATCATGTGGTATACGTCGGATTCTGTAAGGTCCATTGTAAACTAGAAAGAATTTGTGACTCAAGTGTTTCTTCTTGTGTGACAATGAATGAGCTTTAATGAGAACTTTCTGACCAATATACAATTTCTTTGCATTTGCTTTACCGTGTAGTTTTCTCCTTTTGTCTGCTGCAGATTTTATATTTTTAAGAGCCAAATCAATTATGTCTTTATGTCGAAGTTTACGTGTATTCGGGAAAGGAACAAGCTCTCTGATTCTGTTCGGTGGTTCTTCATTCTTTAGTACAAGAGTAGGTGGTAAAGCAGTGGAAACATGAGGCATTTTATTCAGCACATTTTGAAATAAGTGTAAATATCTGTCCCAATGCTGATGCTTTCTGTGACAATAAAGTCTGCAAAGCTTATTGATTTCGTTCATAATCCGTTCAGATGGGTTACAATGTGGCGAGTACAATGAAATAAAAACAGGTCTGATTTTATGATTCTGAAGCATGCGTGACCAAACAGCAGATCTGAATTGAGGTCCGTTATCTGAAATGACTTTGCTAACGTGTCCAACTTCACGTAAGAAATTTTTAACAAAGGCGTTGGATACAGACCGTCCAGTGGCTTTACGCAACGGTGTGAAAGAAACAAATTTTGAAGTAAGTTCAACAGCGACTAGAACGTACGAAAATCCATTAGATGTTCTGACAAGCGGTCCCAAGAGATCAACAGCAGCAAATTCTTTTAATTTAGAAGGAATAATAGGAAACAACGGAGCACGATGTGAGACAGTAGATGGTTTCGCCTTTTGACAAAGTTTAGAAATAGACAAGACTCTTCGAATTCTTTTTTTCCCATATTGTTAAAATAACAAGTCGTTCGAAGAATATGATAACATTTTCGTGGACCAAAATGTGCGTAGCTGAAATGAATGTACCAAATGAGCTTATTAACAAAATCGTCTGGAATGCAAAGTACCCATAGCTTGTCATCAACAGTGCAGCGTTTGAACAGTATGTTGTTTCTAACCAGATAATAATGCCGAATCTGTACCAGATGGGAGAGCAATATTCAAATAATGGTCGAATTTTCTGTAAGTTAGTTATCTACTGCTTCTTTGGTGGAATAGACTTTCTAAGGATTCCTCCAACATTTCAGACTCTGGCACCTGCCTTTCCTAATGTTAAATGAGTACACATTGGTTCCATCTTAAATTACGCCATTCGCATAATCTTTGAAATTTGGTAAAAGTAAATGCTTCCAGTAGTTGTTCGGAAACTGTGTAGTTGTAACATAGAGTGTTAGAGGAGGAACGGCCACTATTCAGAGATTTGACAAAAACGATCATCTGACTTCAGAAAGTCCAGTAAACATGGGCTCTAAAATACATAGCTTAAGAACTATGAGCTCTTCTTCATCTTCGATACTGTGAAACAAATCTCTTCTACCACAAACTCTTTGCTCTCCACATTTTGAGAAGTGTTAGTCCCCAGGCGGTAACTGTGTTACCCTGTGTTGCATACAGCCGGAACGGATGTGTTCTTCGGCTGGCCATCATAAATTAGAATTGCACGGCACCCACTAATATGTAAGTAGGACGGCACATGTATGGTCAGCTTGATGTGGATCTGTAGCACTCCACTGATAACCGAGTATGTGCCAAACTGAGCCCATTTTTCAGCTGTATGGCTAATCAGCTTCTCATACCGACAGATTGCAGATACCACCATCTCAAAAGGGAGTTCAAATACACGGATCATCCTCAGTCCAAGTCCAGCATGTTCCACACTTACGTTATGAAACGTCCCCTTAGAAAAATTAATGAATTACTGTGCTGATAAACCTCTTACATTATTTGATTTTCAAATAGCTGAGCAGAACTGAACGTACTCCGACATTTCGCTCTTTACCTATTCTGATCAACACTAAACTGACACACAATATTTTTTGCGCAACGCAATCTGACTTTTAATAATTCCTACAAAAGAATGGCCCTGTCTTTCATGAATCACTTACCTCACAAAAATCTTCGTCACTCAAACTACTGCAATACAGCGAGTGCCAATACTTCCAGCTAAATAAAAGATTCTAACTACTGAAGGCACTATCTACTGATAGGCATAGTTTGCAAATGAAAGATTTTGATAAAGAACAAACAATGTATTTACCTTAACAGTGTTCAAAGTCATAATATGTATCAGTTCATGACATCCAGTATTACAAATTTACTGTCTCTGATGGACACACGTCCAGATCATCCGCTCTCAAAACTCCGCCATCTCTCTCCCCACATCCACCACTGCTGGCGGCTCACCTCCAACTGCGCAACGCTACGCGCTGTTAACAGCCAACTGCCCGACACTACAATAGCTAACAACAATGCAAACCAGCCACAGACTGCACACAGCACAGCCAGTGATTTTCATACAGAGCGCTACGTGCCGTTACCAATAAAAAGAACCTATACAGCCTACTTTCAACGTCACCGATGTATCAGTCTGCGTGACAGAGTTTGAGACCACTTCTAATTGTTAACAGTTCCACGTACATCACAGTGCTCACTATAGACAGATGTACCCAACAAGTTCGTTACAATCACTCTCTACTTCATCTCTTATAAACGCTTCGATTTCAGGTGCCTTTTGTCATCCATATACAGTCTAAAAGCTGATCTTCAGTGTCAGTTTGCAGTGGGAATAAGTTATTTTACTTCTAAGAAAAAATAGGGAGCTAAGACAACTGAATGATACAAAAAGCTCCGAGTGCGAAATGTCTGTACAGCTACGCAGCCGAAGGCAGATTCACAGACTGCCCCGCCAATCCAGACACGGTTCCCATCCGACCCAAATTCTCAACCTGTCACCCAATATTAGTGTCCACTGTGTATTAACCATTTTGCCCGAAGCTTTTGGCTGAGCCCAGCAGGAGATTGGACAGTGTGTGCGTTCACACTGAAATTACCGTGAGCTGTCTATGCTCTTAGATATTGCTCTGTGTGTGTGTGTGTGTGTTGTGTATGTTTGTGTGTGTGTTGTGTCTGTTCTGTCGATCATGTCGCACAAATTACCGGATCCATATGAAGGAGATGAATGCTCTCTGGCAGTACTCGCTCTCCTCAGAGCCTGCAAACTTGGATACGTGCACCGTGATGCTATAGGCAGAACTGGGCCTTGACTGTAAAGATGACGTGGTGTCACTCCCGTCTCCAGCATTGCCGCTGGATGCACCACTTCTTTCGCCGCAGAAATAGTGGCACAGCTTTCGATATCGTGCATTGACTCAGTGGATACTTGTCTTGTTGCAATTCCTTTCTCTAGGCAGGGATGTGGCTTGCGATCCGGAACACGCTCGTTGGCGGTTGTCCTTCTTACTTCAGGCATGCCATGATCGTTTTAAAAACAAGCGGTTCTGAATGGAAATGCCACTGTATAATTTTTCCTTGTACCTCCAATATTGATGGCGTTACTCTTACTCACTTTAACCATTGCTCTGGAATGCTAACCACCTAGGACTTAATGCCAATTTGAAGTTTGATGCAGGCTACCTTTATGATGCATTCAGCATGCACTGACGTAACTAATGCAACAATACGGGCAGCAAGTGCCCAGCGGATTTCTTGTGTAGCCCTCGCTCAGAGAGCAGCCTCTGTGATGGCTGGAGGCGCGAGTGCCTCTGGTCAGCTGTTTATGCGGCCTTTCAGACTCGCAAGGGGTCCGGGCCGAGCACTCAGGCCGGCGTCCCAGAGAGCGCTTCCTAAGGCGATTACCCAACAAGCCAGCAAGTGCAGGAGACCGGCCACTTCGTGGCAGCTCTACGGGCGGCAGTGTGGGATGGGGCTGTGCCGATGCCGAGACGGAGTGGACCACAGTAGTGAAGTTAGTCTCAAGGTAACGGAAGCGGCGTATGCGTAACCTCACATGTCATACTGAGTCTCTGTGCTCGCGGCTGTTTGTAATTAGGTTATCTATCACGCACTGGAAGGTCTGTCCCAGTCACCAAAGGAACAAAATGTTGGCCAACGACGGCAATATTAAATACCAGGGGTACTCAGAAAGAACAGGTAAGTATTCCTCATTTCTGCAGATGCTCTAAAATCTCTGCGCAACAGTAGCGTTTGCATGCCACTAGTGAAGTTAACACAAAATAGAACAGCCCGCTGATAAACTGGAGTATCGTGTGGAATTCGTGTTCAGAATGTGAAGGGCAATAGTGCAGCAACAAAACACGCTGACGTTTACGTCACTTTGTTCACCGTGAAACGACACTTTGGTTATCTGGTTAAGGCGCTTCCAGTGTGAACAATTGAATCTGAAAGATGAATAAGGAAGTGGCAGAAAACCTCCACGTAGAATCACCAGCAGCTGATGGTCTTGTGGTTAGCTTTGCTGACTCTCGACCACAGTATCTTTCGGGCATATCCGAAAGAACAGACACCATATCCATATAAGTATACAGTTCTAGTAATACTGGCTGTGACCTTCTTCTTCTGTGCGGATGCACAAATATTACCCGAACTCTTGCGGGACTTGGTAAGAATGTGTTCCGGGAGTAATGAGGGTATCGGGTAGGGACACTACGAATGTAGTGTGTGGACATATAAGGTGAGAATGTGGGTCTCGCAGGAGGCGTGCGCGAGAAAATCCCTGTAGCCGCACTATCCTCTGTGCCCTCGGTGGCTCAGATGTATAGAGTGTCTGCCATGAAAGCAGGAGATCCCCGGTTCGAGTCCCGGTCGGGGCACACATTTTCACCTGTCCCCATTGATATATATATCAACGCCCGTCGGCAGCTGAAGGTATTAATATATAATTCTAACTTCGTTCTAGACGGCTGCAGGTCATCAATGGTATCTGTTCTGTCAGACATGTCCGAAAGAACAGACACCATATCCATATAAGTATATAATATCTTGTGTTCGATTCCTAGCCAGATCGGTGATTTTCTCCGCTTGGGATTCCGTGTATATGTTGTCGTGACCGTCGATGCGCAAGTCACTGAAGTGGCCTTAAATAAAAAGACTTGCAACAGGAGACCGAGCTCCCCAGAAGGGGACTCCCGACCATATATGCCTTATGCATATTTCCTTTTTCTGATTGCTTTTTTCCCGTGCAGAACCGGATATCTTAAGATAAGTGGAGGTCTTGGTGCTCGACAACAGGCGTATCAAAGATGAAGTAAGAGTAGTTCTCAAACGTAGGCTTCAGCGGCAATTCTCACTGTCAATAAAATATTTTTCTGGACTTGTGACCGCATTGTCAATATTTAAAACTATCGACGTTTCGGTAACTGTTGCAGGTGACCTTCTTCAGTGTGTTTTAGTAAAGAAAAATACCCTGAAGAAGGTTACTTGCAACAGTGGCCGAAACGTCGGTAGTTTTACATATTGACAATGCGGCCACAAACCCATAAAAATTTTATTGCTGTTGCACTATATTTTGAACGTGACAAATGTCACTGAGTGCTTACACACCCTTTTACAGCGTGTTAAACCGAGGCCACTGCGCAGATGTTCCAAATGTATGAGGCCAGTCCACACTTCCTCAGCTATCGTATCATCATAGACGACTGTTGAGTGCTGTGTGCAACATTTTGATCCCAAGACAAATGGACAACTGAAGCCAGACATTGTTAGAAGGAAACATCAGTCTTAACGTAATTTACTAAATAAAAAATTTTTTGTACAAGGAACTTTTAATACCTTGACCACAATTTTCATTACACAGTTAAAGCGTGGTGACTAGTTTTGTTCTTGCTACAACTATGTTCAGATCGCTGAAATCGTAAAAACGAGTTACATATGCATTTCAAAGCATCATCATTAGCTAAAGTCATGAAATGACACGCATTGGCATTATGGACCACCAAGACTAGGATAGTATTATCGAGAGCAAGCTAGGCTGTAAACTACAAGCTCGAAAGATACAGGTGATGAAGGTGGAAAATTACCAGTTGAATTAGTAAAAATTTCCGATGGTCTACACTGAAGGAATACTTAACCCACCTTACAGCTGTCATGGTGAATTCGATTGCTTCCACAGGTCCGCTTGAAGCTCAAGTAAATGTCAACAATAGCATAATACTGTTCTCACTGGGCTGCGTCCGTGTCAAGGTGCATGTTTCGTGCAGCCATTTTCATGGATGATAGCGTGTCCAGATACGACCATTGACTTGAAACAAAGAAGCGTGATATATCCAATCACGCGACTCCTTTCCATTGCTCTCGGTCCACTCTTGAAAATCCCGTGCCCATTGCAATCGTAAGTGACGACGACGTTGGTTCACCAGGGGAACCCTTGGGATTCTTCTACTGCGGAGCCCTACGTCCAACAACATGTACTTTACTATGCGTTGCGAAACATTTGTGGCTGCATGAGCATTGTACTCTCATTAGCTCTCTATCCTACTTTACAGAAAAGAAAAGCCTCCGATCTCCACTTTCTGCGATCAGCGTTTGGCGTCATTGGCCGGAAGGCCCCTTACGGGGCAGGTCCGGCCGCCTTGTTGCATGTCTTATTATATTCGACGCCACACTGGGTGACCTACGCGCCGGACGGGGATGAAATGATGATAACACAGCACCCAGTCCCTGAGCGGAGAAAATTCTCGACCCAGCCGGGAATTGAACCCGGGCCCCTTAGGAGGGCAGTCCGTCATTCAGCTATCGGGGCGGACACTTCCTGTGATGAAGCATGGTCATTCAACACCTTGTCTCCTAGACGGTATTTCCAGCGCCCTTCTATCACGTACTATAGATACGACGATTCGAGCAAACAGCCGACCAGCTTTTCGATTTTCGATATACTCGCCTCCAGGTCCCTGGCCATAGCAGTCCACCCTTTGTCAAAATCGTTCGTGTCAGTAGATTCCGCGTTTTGCAGCTTGTCACTCGTTGACAGCAGGCACACTATAGCCAATTCTGTAAGTCAAAAACTGTGTTATAGACGTTTAGGAAAATTTGGTGTGTATAGTGTTGTTGTTTGTGTAGGCTGTAAATGTTTGTCTGTCTCTTAAGTGTCGTGTGGAAATCATCTCCGCTCTTTTATGAAGTGGAGAAGTGAGTTTATGAGTTGTGGAATGAGATTTTTCACTATAGAATCTGAATGATTTATGGAACGGTGGCTGATTCAACTATTGACTAATCTGAATGTCGATGCCATAACATTCGTTATAACCTGAAAATTTTTTTGAAGAATGTTCGGTTCGTTCATATGAGCGACAGCGGCCATTGACCACTCTTTCGAACCATACAAGATGACCAGGAGCTGTGATTGCGGTATCGTGTATTCATACCACCTCACGGGCGTCACAGTTGGCAACGGAATTGCAAATTTCAGTCAGATACAGATAGCATTCGTGCATGATCCGGCGGACTCAATGGTGCGCACCCACTTTGCCACGCCCGCAGCAGCTGTGGATTATGAGCGCCCTCTGACGCTGCAATATAGGACCACCGGCGGTAGCCAAACACCCCACTTGCACTTGGAGCCTCTTCACTAAGAAACCCTCGTTTATATTTACTTTAGGGACGCTCCTACTTGCTGATATTGTGATAGCTGGACTCTGATTTCTTGCCGTATTATTCGTAATGAGTCTTTGTACGCTTGAAGAAGTACAAGTTAAGTATATCTTCTGTTTGCTATGTTAGTATCATTTGATTAAAGTGGTTTAGAAGCTTAAAATGTGTACACCTCCAAGGAACCAAAGGCTTTAATATGTAACATAAATTTCAAATTGATACGTCTATCGGTTCCTGAGAAAAAGGTTTCATAACAGTCGGACAGCCAGACAGACACCAAAGCGTTCCTGAAGATGTTCCGTTTTCACAGATTGAGGCACGGAACCTTAAAAACCTGCCAGTACACCTGCAGATGTCTCTGGTGGCGCGTAGCAATAAAGTTTAGGCTGCGTCAGCGTTAAAATGGTGCAGCGTAGTAGTAGTACAGAACGATTTCTCCTCCTGACTGCTTGGGTATATCGTTGGTGTAGACAGAGAACATAATGATTTCCCATTCGTCTCTGCCCCGCTTACTTACTTTGCTTAAAGTTCAATGTGTCCACTACAACACTAGGCGTCATTGAGTCTCCCACTGGACATTGTTTTGGCACGTAAGTGCTGCATTTTAGTTAAAGTGAATTCATTTGTCTCGATTTAATTGCAGTTTACGTCTTTCATATCTACGCCACCTGATGGAGGCGATGCTTTCGTTATGTTGGTTATCCTACCGCCACATTTGTGGCAATGTAAATGGTTCAAAGTAGTAAGTTTGATTTAACATCATTCATACTTACATACGAGTATTGTAGCACATTCAGATCATTGTATTTCTTGTGATTAATTTAAAATTTTGGCAGTAGTGATAAGACGCCCATGTTATTTGGCCTACTGCGATCTTAGGTGAAAACCGAATGATATAAAGAGCGTTGTCCATCATATTAACCATTTCATTTGCTTAACAGCTATTTTATTTCTTCATGGGCTTAGAAGATGAAGGATTCGGTTCATATAGCTGCCAAAATAGGTCGGTGAACACGCCTGTTTTCGATTAATGTGTGATATCTGCTCCCGACAACTGTTTGAATTCTGTTATACCCATTTTAGCTAGGCTTCCTAGTGTAACTGTCCTTTCCTTAGAATGTGCTCTTATAAAGACCTAGTTTTCGAACCCACTTTGGTCACCACTATTTCTCTAGATTTTCGGTTGAATTTGGTGTGGGACTCAGTCTTAAGTTATTGATCTGTGCTGGCTTTAAATGAAGTGAACTGCACATAACACATTGGCCATGGTGAACCAGTGTCCATGATTAAGTGCTCACAGGGACACTGGACCTGACAGTAGCCTCAGGTGCGAATACGCAGAGACTCCTAGCACATGAGGAGACCGTTTGCAGTGAAGAAAAAGAAGTGAGAGGTAGCATTAAATTCTGAATCACTATTAGCCGTTTGAAGAGATCTGCATTATCCCATTCACGTCTCCGCTTCTTAAAGGAATAGAACAAATTTGGAATGGAGTGTATGAATAGTGAGACGAGACTGAAAACTGTGACATGAATTTTACAGCTTGTACGAGAGGCACTGCGACAGCGGAGAAAGAGTCTTTCCGAACGGTGAAGCTGACGGAAGAGGTACCTTTTCTCTTTGGGTACAAAAGGAGTACAAGTAGCGACTGTGCCCCAGAGGGGCGGATACAGACAGTGTCTGACTCATAGTGAGTGGCTGATTTTAGGCTGGGAAACCTACTGCCTATGTTGAAAGTAACGGGAAACTACCACACTACATTCCCAAGCAGTACATGGTATGTCTCTTCATGTGAAAGATTCCGGAGTTAAAACTTCCCCTCATTCGGAACTCTGGGAGTGGAACACATTAAGAGTAGACATATTTGAAAGAAAGAAAGGGCCAATGAATGAAGGAAAGACAGGAATTGGAATATGGAATGTGGGGACACTACTGCAAGCAGGAAAGCTAGAGAATGCAAAACAAGAGATGCCCTTGGTTTGTGTGAAATGAGATGGGGAGAGAATGGAAGGATAGAAAGTGGAGATTATAAGCTCTTTTACTCAGGAGAAATCAAGAGTGATGAAAACGGAACAGGAATATTGATAAGGCAAAAGCTGAAAAATAAGGTAATGAAGGGTACAATATATTGATGGAAGACTGATGATGATATGACTGAAGCGTAGTTCAAAAGATTTGGTTTTAATAAAGATATATATGACAACCATCCAGCACAGAGTTGAGGAAGGGGAAGAACATTATGAGAAAACACAAGAACTCATTGAGAAATAAAATAGAAATGTCTGCATTGTCATCATGGGGGACTGGAATGAAGTGGTGGGTGAAGGAGGAGATGAAGATACAATAGGAAAATTTGGATCAGGAATAAGAAATGAGAGAGGTGAACGACTAATTAATTTCTCTATAGAAAATTAATTAGGAGTGGTTGAACACCATAAAAGGAGACGTTACACATGGATATCAAATTTGAATAGGGAAAGATATTAGTTGGACTACATCATGACACAAAAAAGATTTAAGATGTGTTTCAAGAATGCCAAAACTTATCCAGGAGCGGATATAAATTCAGTCCACAACCTAGTAGTAGAAGAAATACAAGTGAAGTTGAAGAAAGGCTGGAGGGGTAAAGCAAAAGAAAGACAAAACATCCAAAGACTCAAAGAGGTAAGAAAGGCATCAGATTTCGAAAACGGATTTATGGAAAAACGGGAAAGAGATAGTGCTGATGAAAGTGTTAATGACAAAAGGATAAAAATGAGGAAGGACTCATGGGCTCTGCTGATGAAGTGCTAGGAATTATAATATCCCAAAGTACCAGGAAACAATGGGTAACAGAAAACATGTTGAGAAAGATGGAAGAGTGGAGAAAGTGGAAAAATATAGAAACTGAAGAAGGCAAAAAGAGGTACAGGAAACTGAAAAATGAATTAAGAAGAGAAACAGAAGAAACAAGGGAAAGACGGATGAAACAGAAATGCGACGAAATAGAGAAAATGGAGAAAGAGGGAAAGTATGAAATGATGTATTGACCGGCTAGTGAGATAGTTTTTGAACGTAAAAGAAAGAGGAATAACATGGAAATAGAAAGAGCGGATGGTACTCTAGCAGAAGAACCACAAGAGGTTTTGACCAGATGGTAAGATATAATGAAAGTCTGTATGAGGGGGATAGATTTACCAGTGGCCAGTCGTGTTCCGGCACTCGGCCAGTGCACATCGCGCGGTGGCCGGCGGTAGCGCGGGCCGGTGTTTACGTCGCGAGCAGTGCTGAGGTGGAGAGCTGAGCAGCGTGTGCGAGCGCTGTTAACGTTTGTTCCTGTATAACTGTTGTAAGTAAGATGTCGACAATTAACAGAGCGAACAGTGTTCAGTGTGTTTTCGATCGCGCTGCCTTGCGACCGACGGCTTTTGAAATTCATGAGTGGATCTTTGAGGATCTGAAATTGCCTGAAGATATAGTCGACACGTTCCTGTTGGACTTTGTGCAGTACTCGTTATTTATCAAATTTATTTCGAGTGACACTTATGAGAAATTCGTTGAGGAGCATGCTGGTGTGAGACCATTTCGTCATACTGATGGCAGTATTAGTAATGTCCAAATCGTGCCATCTGGATACGGAGTGAGAACCGTCAGGGTATTTAATGTGCCACCTGAGTGCCCTAATGACCTGATTGCACGTTCTCTGTCACTGTACGGCGCTGTTTTGTCAATGACAAATGAAAAATGGTCGAGTGCATATCGCTACCAAGTTAACAGCGGGGTGCGAAGTGTACGCGTAGACTTAAAAAAGCATATACCTTCGTATGTTGCCATTGGCGGCTGTCGCGCACAGGTAACTTACATTGGACAACCCCGTACCTGTTCGATCTGTCATTCCACAGAACATCTGCGGATGAACTGTACACGTCGACGTCCATTTCAACTTCCACGGGAACGTCCTGCAGACGGTAGTGAAAAGCTTGTTCCGCTATTGAGTGAGGTAGTCGCGGGGACTGTACCACCACCCCGGCAGCCGGACCCTGTTAGCGAGGCGGAGCTGCCAGTTCAGGTGGAATGCAGTGCCAAAGACACTGGCGGTAGGACGGACGTCGATTCGGCACCGTCATCCTCACCGGGGCAGTTACCGCTGGATACCAACGATGCGCCAGCCACCTCTGAAACTAAGCCGTGTGAGATACAGGAGCGGGTGCAGATCAGTTTGCCTGAACCACCCCTATCGGTAGAGACTGCAGGAGAAACGAAGAAAGGCCGCCGAAGGAGAAGCAAAGGGAATAGTAGCAAAGAGGAAAAGTCGGATGATTTGAGACCCGTACACATGTCAGAAAGTGGCAGCGAGACTGAACCTCAATCTTCTTGCTCCGTGCGCTGCGAGGACACCGCGAGGCAAGAACGCATTCGTGAACAAACCAAACACCTGAAGGCACTACTGAGCGCTGAGAGGGAACAGAGCACCGTAACGGCCAAGAGGAAGAGCGAGCAGAGCAGCGAGCAGCTGCAGCAGCGCTCCCGCAGGAACTCGACGTCCGTCGCAGCCCCACGTGGTGGCCAGGCGGACGCGACCACGTTGACAGACTCAGCCGGCGGTGGCGGTCAGGGCGGCGCGCGCACCGCAGAGCACCCCGACAGCAACGAGCCGTGGTGGCGGCAGGACGAGGAGATGCAGCAGTAGCTGCTCTCGCGCATGTCCATCGCGCTGCGACATTTCCACTCCCTGACCCGTTATTGGTTTTGACATTCCGTTTCGTACTCCAGACGTTCCCAACGTGTTTGGTTCAAAGCCGTCGAGAAGGACGATCCAACAATCAGAGCTCATTGTCCTCTGAACCATCATGTGCGATAGCCAAACCTACAACGTTACCATACTTAACTTCAATAGAATTCAAAGTGCGGTGAAACTCCGTTCGCTAACTGATTTCTTGTATGGTACCAGCGTTGACATTGCCCTCCTACAGGAGGTAGTCACAGTCTTAGAAGTGCGAGGTTCCCATTCTTCTTAGCGCTTATCGTGCACATCTCATCCTCGGTGGTGACTTCAATTGTGTGCTTCGACAGAGACCAAACTCCTAACACGAACAGATGTATCGAACTTGAACATTTAATTCATGGCATGCGTCTTCACGATACATGGCAACAACTGCACGGTGAACGGGTAGCGTACACCTTCGTAACCAGTCATTCTGCCAGTCGGCTGGATAGGATCTATGTGTCTGATGCCATCCAGCGACACACTGTGAACTGTGACATAGCTCCTGTCAACATCTCCGACCATTGTGCATATCAGTGTTACCTTAACCTACAACGCCAGCAAATATACCGCGGGAAAGGCTACTGGAAATTGAATGTCAGCCTTTTGCAGGATGCCCAACTTGAAGAGGAGGTGAAGATAACGTGCCAACAGCTCCAGCGGCAACGAAGTCGTTACGATAGCGTTCTCCAGTGGTGGATTCAGTGCGCTAAGCCTAAATTACGCCTCACTCTCATGAGCTACGCCCAACAAAAAAGCTTTTGGCAGAAACAGACTATTGAGTTTTATTATCGCTGTTTGAGAGAACTGTACAGTCGCACTAACAATCCTTCTCGCGATATCGACGTAAAGATCAATCGATATAAAGCGAAAATCACGGCGATACAACGCCAACGAATGCAAGGCCTCATCGTGCGAGTCCACCCCAAGGACGTTGCCGCCGAAGAACGGGCCTCTCTGTACCACATCCTGAGAACGACGAAACGGTGTAAAGCCATGTTGATTGAAGCCGTCGTTGATGACGCTGAGAATGCCATCACGAAGCAACGTGACATCATCTCGCACGTCTACGACTATTATAGTCAACTTTACAAGAAGCAATTCGTTGATGAACACTCGTGCGACGATTTTCTTAGGACTTTGAGCTGTCGCTTGTCACAACAGGATAATGCAAATCTGGAATCTCTTTTCACAGAGGACGAAATCCGACTGGCGGTCCACAGTGCAAAGAAAGGGAAGTCACCGGGACCCGACGGTCTCAGCGCTGAGTTTTACCAGCGTTACTGGAACCTCCTCGGTCCGACTCTCCTCGAGATAGCGAATGAACTCTGGCACCTGGAAGTTATACCAGAGGCATTTACGGAGGGTATCATCCTGCCCTTACCGGAAAAAGGGAACAGCAGGAAGGTCGAAAACATGCGACCCATCACACTCCTGAATGCCGATTTCAAAATCATCACCAGATCGATTAAGCTAAGGATGCAAACCGTTATGTACAAAGTTTTAAGCAGTTACCAGTACAGTGCTGTGCAAGGCCGAAGTGCAATCTCAGCTGCCTGCGATTTGAGGGACATCATCTGTTCATATGCTGAAACCAAAGGACAGGGCGCTCTCATCTTTCTAGATTTTGAGAAGGCTTATGACCGTGTACGTCATGACTTCCTCTTTAAGAGCATGAAGAAACTAGGATTTGGGCCTCATCTCATAGAATTAATTCGCAAACTTACTACCAACGCCTCTTCACGGATTCTCATTAATGGCCATTTTACAAAAGAAACTTCCATTGAGCAATCCATCCGCCAAGGATGTCCTCTGTCAATGATTTTGTACGCCATTGCAGTAGAGCCGCTACTGAACAACTTGGCGCATAGCGGGATCGGGATTAGCGTCGAGTCTGTCACTATCCCATGCAGTGTGTATGCTGACGATATATGCGTAACTGTGTCATCATCGCAACAACTTCTGTCAGGGGAAACTCTTTTACAAACATTCACATTTCTTTCAGGAGCAATACTAAATAGAACTACAACCACGGCTTTGCAGATCGGTGGCGGTATCGGAGGCATATCCCATGTTACCTGGTGCAAGGTCAAGGATTATCACACAACCCTCGGTGTTACTTTTGAGGCCAAACCAGACAAATTCCTGACGAAGAACTGGTCAAACATGCTTAATAAATTACGTGCAGCTTTGATACTTCACTCCGACCGTGACTTGAACATACTACAGAAAGTTAAGACCATCGAGATCGCCATTACGAGCAAGATGAATTATTTGGCGCAAATTCTTCCAATCTCCGACCATCTAGCCAAGAGTATCAACAAGCGTTATGTTGGTTTCTTTTTAGGGGGCACATTTTCAAAGTTCAATTCGATACCTTACCCTTACCTTCGTTCAAAGGTGGCCTTAACCTCACTAAAGTACACAAAAAATGTGTCACCCTGCTCCTAAATCGCATCCGGAAGGAGTTTCGTACCCGGAGGACCAGTATCATCTCAAACCTCATTCAGCGTTGGAAGCCTCATAGCCTTGACCCACCAGTTAATATCGCCGGCATTCCACTTTCTTACCGACATGTGCGACTATACTACATGGAAATGAGCTACATTCGACACAACATCGTCGATAACGGAAGCCTGACGAACAGGAAGCTTTATGGCCTTCTCATGACAACAAACCACATACACATTGGAGTATAGTATGGCGGAATGTGCACAGCGACGTGTTACCGTCACGCGTCATAGCCGACTGGTATCTAACAGTCAACGATAAAGCCGCAACGAATGAAAAGCTACATAAAATAGGCCTTCATCCAACGCCCAACTGTGACGCATGCGGAAGATTCGATACGCTTATTCATACGTTCACGTGCGGACATGCAGAAGAAATTACTACATTTCTTCGTCAACGATTGTCGGTGATAGACCGTACGACGCCCTGTGGTATAGACCTTTTAGAGATCATTCAACCACAAAAACTGAGATATCCACGAGCAAAAAACAACGCTGCAACGTGGATCATGGGCCACACAGCATCGTTTATTATGCAGAATAGGCATGCAACTTTCCTCGACTATTATTCTTACATAGAAATTGAACACTTTAAAATGAGCCTCCATTGTGACTACAGGAGGATATTTGGAAATATGCTGAAAATCATAATTAACGGTTAAATGCTTCAAATACAATATTTCGGATAGCAGAGGTTGCCAGTGACCTGTATGTATGAATCCTATTTGCTTCCTGAGACTTAAGTTCTTGTCGGAATTTTACGATACTATTCAGATGCTCACCAACGCAGAAGGCATTTTTTCTTTCCCATTTTCGTTTTCACATTTCCCTTCTCTCGCAGAGCAGCGGGGCAACTTTCCTTCGACTATGAAGGGATAGTCTTTGTGCACCATAAAAATTTCTGTTTACTACTTGCCCCCCCCCCCCCCCAAAAAAAGTTGGCTAGGTGTAAAAAAAAAAGAAGGATAGAGCATCTGACATTCAAGCTGAAGATCCCGGGTTCGAGTCCCTGTCGGCTATTCTAAAAAAAAAAAAAAAAAAGATGGCAGAGCACTTGCCCGCGAAAGGCAAAGGTCCCGAGTTCGAGTCTCGGTCGGGCACACAGTTTTAATCTGCCAGGAAGTTTCATATCAGCACAAAAAAAAGGGGGGGGGGTAGCGTCTAAAAAAAAAGTGGTCTAGGGGTAGCGTCTTTGATTCATAATCAAAACGCCTTCGGTCCCGGGTTCGATCCCCGCCACTGCCTAAATTTTGATAAACAATCAGCATTGGCGGCCGAAGACTTCCGGCATGAGAAGTCAGCCTCATTCTGTTAACGGCCTTGTCAAAGAGGGCGGAGGAGCGGATAGAGGTTCAGGGCACTCTCTTGTCCTAGGGGTGGGAAATTGCCCCTACAGGCGGAAGAATCAGCAATGATCAACGACATGAGGATGCAGAAGGCAATGGAAACCACTGCATTAAAGACACGTAACGTGTATCCACAGGACATGTGGCCTGTAATTGAAGAAGTGTCATGATGATCTCTCCATTGGCAAAAGATTCCGGAATAGTCCCCCATTCGGATCTCCGGGAGGGGACTGCCAAGGGAGAGGTTACCATGAGAAAAAGATTGAATAATCAACGAAAGGATAACGTTCTACGAGTCTGGGCGTGGAATGTCGGAAGCTTGAACGTGGTAGGGAAACTAGAAAATCTGAAAAGGGAAATGCAAAGGCTCAATTTAGATATAGTAGGGTTCAGTGAAGTGAAGTGGAAGGAAGACAAGGATTTCTGGTCAGATGAGTATCGGGTAATATCAACAGCTGCAGAAAATGGTATAACAGGTGTAGGATACTCTGTGAATAGAAAGGGAGGGCAGAGGGTGTGTTACTGTGAACAGTTCAGTGACCGGGTTGTTCTAATCAGAATCGACAGCAGACCAACACCGACAACGATAGTTCAGGTATACATGCTGACGTCGCAAGCTGAAGATGAACAGATAGAGAAAGTGTATGAGGATATTGAAAAGGTAATGCAGTATGTAAAGGGGGACGAAAATCTAATAGTCGTGGGCGACTGGAATGCAGTTGTAGGGGAAGGAGTAGAAGAAAAGGTTACAGGAGAATATGACCTTGGGACAAGGAATGAACGAGGAGAAAGACTAATTGAGTTCTGTAACAAGTTTCAGCTAGTAATAGCGAATACCCTGTTCAAGAATCACAAGAGGAGGAGGTATACTTGGAAAAGGCCGGGAGATACGGGAAGATTTCAATTAGATTACATCATGGTCAGACAGAGATTCCGAAATCAGATACTGAACTGTAAGACGTACCCAGGATCAGATATAGAATCAGATCACAATATAGTAGTGATGAAGTGTAGGCTGAAGTTCAAGACATTAGTCAGGAAGAATCAATACGTAAAGAAGTGGGATACAGAAGTACTAAGGAATGACGAGATACGTTTGAAGTTCTCTAACGCTATAGATACAGCAATAAGGAATAGCGCAGTAGGCAGTACAGTTGAAGAGGAATGGACATCTCTAAAAAGGGCCATCACAGAAGTTGGGAAGGAAAACATAGGTACAAAGAAGGTAGCTGCGAAGAAACCATGGGTAACAGAAGAAATACTTCAGTTGATTGAAGAAAGGAGGAAGTACAAACATGTTCCGGGAAAATCAGGAATACAGAAATACAAGTCGCTGAGGAATGAAATAAATAGGAAGTACAGGGAAGCTAAGACGACATGGCTGCAGGAAAAATGTGAAGACATCGAAAAAGATATGATTGTCGGAAGGACAGACTCAGCATACAGGAAAGTCAAAACAACCTTTAGTGACATTAAAAGCAACGGTGGTAACATTATGAGTGCAACGGGAATTCCACTGTTAAATGCAGAGGAGAGAGCAGATATGTGGAAAGAATATATTGAAAGCCTCTATGAGGGTGAAGATTTGTGTGATGTCATAGAAGAAGAAACAGGAGTCGTTTTAGAAGAGATAGGGGATCCAGTATTAGAATCGGAATTTAAAAGAGCTTTGGAGGACTTACGGTCAAATAAGGCAGAAGGGATAGATAATATTCCATCAGAATTTTTAAAATCATTGGGGGAAGTGGCAACAAAACGACTATTCACGTTGGTGTGTAGAATATATGAGTCTGGCGACATACCATCTGACTTTCGGAAAAGCATCATCCACACAATTCCGAAGACGGCAAGAGCTGACAAGTGCGAGAATTATCGCACAACCAGCTTAACAGCTCATGCATTGAAGCTGCTTACAAGAATAATATACAGAAGAATGGAAAAGAAAATTGAGAATGCGCTAGGTGACGATCAGTTTGGCTTTAGGAAAAGTAAAGGGACGAGAGAGGCAATTCTGACGTTACGGCTAATAATGGAAGCAAGGCTAAAGAAAAATCAAGACACTTTCATAGGATTTGTCCACCTGGAAAAAGCGGTCGACGATATAAAATGGTGCAAGCTGTTCGAGATTCTGAAAAAAGCAGGGGTAAGCTATAGGGAGAGACGGGTCTTATACAATATGTACAACAACCAAGAGGGAATAATAAGAGTGGACGATCAAGAACGAAGTGCTCGTATTAAGAAGGGAGTAAGACAAGGCTGTAGCCTTTCGCCCCTACTCTTCAATCTGTACATCAAGGAAGCAATGATGGAAATAAAAGAAAGGCTCAGGAGTGGAATTAAAATACAAGGTGAAAGGATAGCAATGATACGATTCGCTGATGACATTGCTATCCTGAGTGAAAGTGAAGAAGAATTAAATGATCTGCTGAACGGAATGGACAGTCAAATGAGTACACAGTATGGTTTGAGAGTAAATCGGAGAAAGACGAAGGTAATGAGAAGTAGTCGAAATGAGAACAGCGAGAAACTTAACATCGGGATTGATGGTCACGAAGTCAATGAAGTTAAGGAATTCTGCTACCTAGGCAGTAAAATAACCAATGACGGACGGAGCAAGGAGGACATCAAAAGTAGACTCGCTATGGCAAAAAAGGCATTTCTGGCCGAGAGAAGTCTACTAATATCAAATACCGGCCTTAATTTGAGGAAGAAATTTCTGAGGATGTACGTCTGGAGTACAGCATTGTATGGTAGTGAAACATGGACTGTGGGAAAACCGGAACAGAAAAGAATCGAAGCATTTGAGATGTGGTGCTATAGACGAATGTTGAAAATTAGGTGGACTGATAAGGTAAGGAATGAGGAGGTTCTATGCAGAATCGGAGAGGAAAGGAATTTGTGGAAAACACTGATAAGGAGAAGGGACAGGATGACAGGACATCTGCTAAGACATGAGGGAATGACTTCCATTGTACTAGAGGGAGCTGTAGAGGGCAAAAACTGTAGAGGAAGACAGAGATTGGAATACGTCAAGCAAATAATTGAGGACGTAGGTTGCAAGTGCTACTCTGAGATGAAGAGGTTAGCACAGGAAAGGAATTCGTGGCGGGCCGCATCAAACCAGTCGGTAGACTGATGACCAAAAAAAAAAAAAAAAAAAAAAAAATAAGGGGGATGAAATACAAAGCGAAATTAAGGTTGAAGAGGAGCAATATGTGATGGAAGATGGATAGTGAATCACCATCTTCTCAGCAGAAGTAGAAAAGGCGGTGAAGGAAATGAAGTATATGAAGTCATGTGGAAATGATGATTTGCCAGCAGAACTGTCGAAGAGTCTGGGAAACAAGGCAAGAAAAGAAATAGTTTACTTCTGTAATGAGATATAAGACAAAGGTAAATGACCTAAGGACTTCCTTGGAACAGTTATTATACCAATAGAGAAAAAGAGAAACAATAAAAAATGTGAAGAGCATAGAACCATCAGTCTAATTTCTCATGCAGCTAGAGTGTTGCTGAGAGTGCTGAATAGAAGACTATATGGTCCAAGGTGCTACTCAAGGCGGGTGTAAAAATAAACGTACGCAACGGAAAATAATAAACGCTGAAATGAAGATTTGGCCCTGTCTTACTACCTCCTGAAGCAGATCTTAGGATCTCTTAATGGGCTTTAACATGTAAATTACAACCTAAACATAAATGAATGATTAAGACAACTAATCTTACTAAATGATAAACGTTGTTCCTGCCTATACATTTATTGTAGATTAGAAAAAACCTTTATATTACAAAGTTTATTATTCCTAAGTAAAATTGCTAATCAATTGCCCAACTCTGCCCCTTATTATGACTGCGCGATCTAATTTCAATAACGCAAAATGACTGACATCATCTACGTAAAAAACAATGAAAGACATTACTTTCAAAGATTATCTACGGTTGTGTGGAACCTCAGTAGAAATGAACTAACGTAATCACAGCTGTTTAGCTTTTATAGCCCTCATAAGCCGAAGCAATTTGCGATATCACCGTATGTACTGCATACGGTGCGTCGAAGTGATGGTTCTCGTACTCGTCTGCGACGATGGAAGAACTCCAGCCACAAATAAACTCTTTCAAACACTAGGACGGCAGAAGGCGGTCCTCTGACTAATATGCTCTAATACTGTCTTCTCTGTGTTCTTCAGACGAGAAACGCGAAATCCCAGCCACAAGGACAGAGTTCAGATAACGTCCCAACGTAAGTATAGGCAGAGGAAGTGTTCTCAATTACTGAACGCTGCGTACTCAACGACGACTTCCAACCCAAAGTCCAGAATCGTGTAGGTTCAAATGGTTCAAATGGCTCTGAGCACTATGGGACTTAACATCTGTGGTCATCAGTCCCCTAGAACTGAGAACTACTTAAACCTAACTAACCTAAGGACATCACACACATCCTTGCCCGAGGCAGGATTCGAACCTGCGACCGTAGCAGTCGCGCGGTTCCGGACTGCGCGCCTAGAACCGCTAGACCACCGCGGCCGGCAATCGTGTAGGTTTGCAACAGTACAGTGCTTATCTGTTATAACTGTAAACTCACCTGAGAGGAAAGACAGCAAGTCCGTGTGTATCAACAAAGCTGATATCAAGCGACTGTCACACACGGGCGCTCACAACGGAAGACCGCGCCTCTCCAGCGCTGACTTCCCAGCAAGGCTTGGCTCCCCACCCTCGTAATTCCGAAAACAAATCACATTCCTGAAACCGCGGAATATTCTCCCTCTCTACAGATTCTTCCGAACGCCGACCAACCATATTTTATTCTATTGTCGTCCAGCGCGGGAAGTTTGCGAGGAAAAACCTATACTCATACGATGTTATGCTTCTGAGTAAAAATCCTTGGAAATAACCCAGACTGCGTGGTTTGCGGGGTGCCGCCTCTTCGTTCCTCTCATCTGTGTCCAAGATTTTCAGCGTTTCCGAAGTGTAATCCAATTCGGCTACAACACCAGCCGGTCGCGACTCTATTTTGCTGCAGCGCTTAGGTATTACAACGTCCATCTAGCTGTTTCCTGTGTGGGCCTTCCACCCAGGGTTTCAGTTCCGCCAGCTGTTTCGTTTCCACTGGCGTTCCAACCTCTACTGGTTAGGCAATCATTCATTACGCCGTTTTTATAATAAAGACACCACGTCACCTTTCATGCAATAAGCGTTAACAATTATTTACAAGACGTACGTGACAATGTCAGTCTCCTTTATATATCCATATATACGATGTACAACCTATCGCATGATACCTAACTGTGTTTGTATATTACAGCAAAGTATGTGGATGAGTGCTTGTAAGGTGCAATGGCAAGCTTGATAGAGGGATTGCAGAGGAGCAGTTCGGATTTAGAACACGAAAAGGAACAAGAGATGCTATTGGCCCATGAAGTAGTAATGGGGAAAGATATATGGAAAAAGGTAGTGAAATCTTTGCTGTTTTTATAGATTTAAAAATGGTTCAAATGGCTCTGAACACTATGGGACTTAACATCTGAGGTCATCAGTCCACTAGAATTTAGAACTACTTAAACGTAGCTAACCTAAGGACATCACACACATCCATGCCCGAGGCAGGATTTGAACCTGCGACCACAGCGGTCGCGCGGTACCAGACTGAAGCGTCTAGAACAGTACAACGAAGATAAGATACGATAAAGTAGGGCTATCACGGAGGCTTGTGGATAATCGCTTTCCCCTCGCTCTATTTGCGAGTGGAACAGTAAAGGAAATTACTTGTAGTGATACAGAGTATCTTCCGTCACCCACGCTATGGTGATTTGCGGAGTATCTGTGTGGATATAGAATCTTACCATGATCAGAATTAACCTAAATCTGGAGAAAAAAATTGATGTAGACGGTCAAAGAACCTGAAGTTGAGCCTCCGAGGCTCTAAATGCATCGATAGTGACTTAAGGTGACTGTTCTTTATGATACGAAAAACATTTTTCATAGAAACCTTTTAATGCCTATACTGCAATTTTAATTTATCAATTAAAGCATTCTACAACCAACTTCAGGTCGTTGAAATCGTAAAAACGAGTTGAATATGTATTGAAAAAGATCATGTTTAGCTACAGTTATGCATTGATATGGAATCGAATTCTATGTCAACAAGCCCAGGAAAGTATATAGTTAAAAGTTTGATCGAGAGCCTGCAGTATTCCCTGGATAGTGTACAACTGTTTTGTACCTTCTGTTGTACCATAGGTCCGACTGAACCTCAAGTGAAGAGCGTAGACATTCACTCGGAGACACAAGTGAGACGCGCTCTCAAGCCGAACAAGAAGAAGAAAGAAAGCGATCTGGAAGAAGGCACAAAGCGTCTGGCGTTCCTACCGCACGTTAGACCACCCACGGCCAGGATTCCCAGGATTCTGGAGAACCTTCTTCCGTTCATCTGCTAAAATCGCAGAGATATTCGGCTCTATGAAAAATAGATTAGGAATACAAACACCTGGAGTCTATAGCATCAATTGTGAATTTGGCAAACACCACATCGGCCAGATGCAGCGGTGTATTTCGCAGCGCCGCTCAAGACATGTCAGATGCGTTCATCTCGGCCAAACAAATAAATCTGAAGTTTCCAGCTGAGCTCGGCATGGGATGTGATGGTTGCAAGAATACGCCAAGAGCTCTCTGTTGTGAAGACGAAGAAGGCAGCAGATGGAATAGACAGGTAGCGCCAGGACGCGACGTCAGGAGCCTCCCTCTCCTCCTTGCTCTCTATGACTGACAGCCTGTCAGAGGTTGCCTAAATGTGGAGTCTTTGTCATTAGACATTTACTCCAAAAGTGATGGGGTAGGTAATATTTGCTGGGACTAAGGAAAAGACTGAACGTGCCTGAGCGAGGCAGGATTAGACAACTGGTTGTGCTAGTCCGATTAGCGGGTTTTCTTCTTAGTCCTCGGTCTTGGTACCACATCTACGATGCGTTGCCAGTCCCGAGGCGTGAAGGTGGGATAAGAATTGATCAGAGCTAGGTCTTTCTTGGAAGCCATGTTGTGCAAGTTTGCGGCTGCCCAACCGAAGTCGTATGGTTGGTAGCGAACAGAAGGTTTAGGAGTATCGGGAGGGGCGAAGGGATATAGAAGGTTGTGGTACGGTGTGGTACGGGTACGTACCATCTCGCAGTGACTCCGCTAACATGTCCACCATCTTCGCGGCTTGTGGGTTGTCCGGCAGCGGCAGGTGGTCACGGGCGGCAACCTCTTCTTCGACTGTAGCAACGATAGCAACGACTTGTGCTGCATCTTCCTCCTCTTCTTCCAGCTGCTGTGCCGCCTCCTCCGTCTCCTCGACCACCTCCCCACAGCCTGCGTTTCCGCGTCCACCAGGGAGGCGGTCGTCTGGGTCTCCGCGTCCACCGCCTTCCTGGTGGGGGTCGGCGCCGCTTCCTTGCGAGTCGCGAGTCCGTCAGTTGCCATACCTGACGGTGCGACTCTTCCAGTTCCACCCTTAGGGCCGCCCTCTCCTCCGCCATGGCGAGTTTGAGCTCGGCGGCAGCGTTGTCAGTGGCTTTCCGTAATGATTCACGGAAACCAACGTCGTCGTCTTCTTCGCGGAGGTGCGGCCTGCTCCCCTTCTTGGACAGGGGGCAGGGCGGCCGCCTTGTGTTATTGGCCCACCTCTTCAGCTTTAGCGGTCTCGGTCTTGCAGTTCTGCTTGCTCCAATTCTTTATACAGGTGCAGCGACGATTATTTTCAGCATGTGCGCCACCACAGTTGACGCACTTTGGAGCAGCATCCCGCGGCTTTTGCAGACGCGTGTGTCGTGTGCCTTTTCACACTTCATGCACGCAACCGTCTTGCCACAGGACTTTGCTACATGGCCAAGCTGTTGTCTCTTGTCACTCTTCTTTGCGCTCGCACTTCCTCGGCCAGGTGCTCCAGTAGGTCGCCGAGAAGGCGGGATTTTGACTTCCCCTTGACGTCGCCTCCCTTGCCTCGTCCAGCCATGTCTGCGACGTACAACAGCGGCAACAGCGACAGCGACGAAGTGAGCGGCAGCGAGTCATCTAAAGATAACGACTAGGAACTTGTCGAAACGTTGCCGCATGAAGACGCCTTGACTCGGCTGATAACGAGAGACATCTTTCATTTTTCACGGAGCCCCGAAAACATACAAAGAAGTCGTAAAATTAATCTGATTGATTGAGGTTACCGATCTGTGCCTACATGTTGTGATTGCACGAGGCTACCTTCGACCAGCCCAGACGGAAACAGATGGCAAAAAGTCTTGCCCCGACGTATTCTATTAAACCTTGCGCTCTCGGCTGAACTCATCTGTCACATGTGACCCTCAGAAGAACAGAGAAAATCTACCGAAGTGTTTGGCGATAAAAACGGTCGTATTGTTGCAGACAAACGTGCACTAAGCTTTGAAAATTAAGACAGAGTGAGAGGTCCATACATGTATTAGGAATATCTACGGGGTGAGCATAAAATACTGCACATGTCACTAACATCGAACGGTAATTGTCACGCGACATTTGGTATATTACTGTTCGTTTATGCTTTATGTAATACTACATGTATTTTAATCGTTTTTAGCATTTATTTATGAGTAGCATCAATGGTGAATAACTGCTCCTGCTACCGATGCAAACAGAAATAGGCGAGAGCGGAAGAGTTCTTGTCATAGGTATAACAAAAGTCAATGTGACGTTCGGACGTAATATATGTTGGAGACAAAATTTAATGGCGCATCTGACAAGGGAATGGTCCAATAAGACATGTCGTAACCTACCCCGAATTTTTTACACACGAAGAAGACAACGAAAGAAATGCATTGTGAAACTTTTAGCTGCTAAGAGGTACTGCAAGTATTACAAAAAATAGCTGAATATTGCCAAATTCTATGCGCTCCAGGCGGCTGTAGAAATGTACACCACTACTGGCGTTGTAGCAACTGCGCATACGCAAATAGGCACACGCACAGCCTACGTCGGCGGTACATTTGGAAACAGGAAACAAGACAAAACCCGATCGTAATTTGTATAGGACGTTTGAGGTTACCGTTCGTTGATAGTTTCTCTGACACTACAGTACACAGTTACTGCTGTTGTTGTTGTTGTGGTCTTCAGTCCTGAGACTGGTTTAATGCAGCTCTCCATGCTACTCTATCCTGTACAAGCCTCTTCATCTCCCAGTACCTACCGCCACCTCATCCTTCTGAATCTGCTTAGTGCATTCATCTCTTGGTCTCCCTCTACGATTTTTACCCTCCACGCTGCCCTCCAATACTAAATTGGTGATCCCTTGATGCCTCAGAACATGTCCTACCAACCGATCCCTTCTTCTAGTCAAGTTGTGCCACAAACTTCTCTTCTCCCCAATCCAATTCAATACTTCCTCATTAGTTATGTGATCTACCCATCTAATCTTCAGCATTCTTCTGTAGCACCACATTTCAAAAGCTTCTATTCTCTTCTTGTCCAAATTATTTATCGTCCACGTTTCACTTCCATACATGGCTACACTCCATACAAATACTTTCAGAAACGACTTCCTGACATTTAAGTCTATACTCGATGTTAACAAATTTTTCTTCTTCAGAAACAATTTCCTTGCTATTGCCAGTCTACATTTTATATCCTCTCTACTTCGACCATCATCAGTTATTTTGCTCCCCAAATAGCAAAACTCCTTTACTACTTCAAGTGTCTCATTTCCTAATCTAATTCCCTCAGCATCACCCGACTTAATTCGACTCCATTCCATTATCTTCGTTTTGCTTTTGTTGATGTTCATCTTATATCCTCCTTTCAAGACACTGTCCATTCCGTTCAACTGCTCTTCCAAGTCCTTTGCTGTCTCTGATACAATTACAATGTCATCGGCGAACCTCAAAGTTTTTATTTCTTCTCCATAGATTTTAATACCTACTCCGTGTTTTTCTTTTGTTTCCTTCACTGCTTGCTCAATATACAGATTGAATAACTTCAGGGATAGGCTACAGCCCGGTCTCACTCCCTTCCCAACCACTGATTCCCTTTCATGCTCCTCGACTCTTATAACTGCCATCTGGTTTCTGTATAAATTGTAAATAGCCTTTCGCTCCCTGTATTTTACCCCTGCCAGCTTCAGAATTTGAAAGAGAGTATTCCAGTCAACATTGTCAAAAGCTTTCTCTAAGTCTACAAATGCTAGAAACGTAGGTTTGCCCTTCCTTAATCTAGCTTCTAAGATGAGTCGAAGGGTCAGGATTGCCTCACATGTTCCAACATTTCTACGGAATCCAAACTGATCTTCCCCGAGGTCGGCTTCTACTAATTTTTCCATTCTTCTGTAAAGAATTCGCGTTAGTATTTTGCAGCTGTGACTTATTAAACTGATAGTTCGGTAATTTTCACATCTGTCAACACCTGCTTTCTTTGGGATTGGAATTATTATATTCTTATTGAAGTCTGAGGGTATTTCGCCTGTTTCATACACATTGCTCACCAGATGGTAGAGTTTTGTCAGGACTGGCTCTCCGAAGGCCGTCAGTAGTTCCAATGGAATGTTGTCTACTCCGGGGGCCTTGTTTCGACTCAGGTCTTTCAGTGCTCTGCCAAACTCTTCACGCAGTATCGTATCTCCCATTTCATCTTCATCTACATCCTGTTCCATTTCCACAATATTGTCCTCAAGTACATCGCCCTTGTATAGACCTTCTATATACGCCTTCCACCTTTGTGCTTTCCCTTCTTTGCTTAGAACTGGGTTTCCATCTGCGCTCTTGATATTCATGCAAGTGGTTCTCTTATCTCCAAAGGTCTCTTTAATTTTTCTGTAGGCAGTATCTATCTTACCCCTAGTGAGATAAGCCTCTACATCCTTACATTTATCCTCTAGCCATCCCTGCTTAGCCATTTTGCACTTATTGTCGATCTCATTTTTGAGACGTTTGTATTCCTTTTTGCCTGCTTCATTTACTGCATTCTTATATTTTCTCCTTTCACCAATTAAATTCAATATATCTTCTGTTACCCAAGGATTTCTACTAGCCCTCGTCTTTTTACCTACTTGATCCTCTGCTGCTTCACTACTTCATCCCTCAAAGCTACCCATTTCTGTCAATTGTTCCCTTATGCTCTCCCTGAAACTCTGTACAACCTCTGGTTCTTCCAGTTTATCCAGGTCCCATCTCCTTAAATTCCCACCTTTTTGCAGTTTCTTCAGTTTTAATCTACAGGTCATAACCAATAGATTGTGGTCAGAGTCCACGTCTGCCCCTGGAAATGTCTTACAATTTAAAACCTGGTTGCTAAATCTCTGTCTTACCATTAGATAATCTATCTGAAACCTGTCAGTATATCCAGGCCTCTTCCATGTTTACAGCCTTCTTTTATGATTCTTGAACCAAGTGTTAGCTATGATTAATTTGTGCTCTGTGCAAAATTCTACCAGGCGGCTTCCTCTTTCATTTCCTAGCCCCAATCCATATTCACCTACTACGTTTCCTTCTCTCCCTTTTCCTACTACCGAATTCCAGTCACCCATGACTATTAAATTTTTGTTACCCTTCACTATCTGAATAATTTCTCTTATTTCATCATACATTTCTTCAATTTCTTCGTCATCTACAGAGCTAGTTGGCATAAAAACTTGTACTACTGTAGTAGGCGAGGGCTTCGTATCTATCTTGGCCACAATAATGGCTGTTTGTAGTAGCTTACCCACATTCCTATTTTCCTATTCATTATTAAACCTACTCCTGCATTACCCCTATTTGATTTTGTGTTTATAACTCTGTAGTCACCTGACCAGTAGTCTTGTTCCTCCTGCCACCGAACTTCACTAATTCCCACTATATCTAACTTTAACCTATCCATTTCCCTTTTTAAATTTTCTAACCTATCTGCCCGATTAAGGGATCTGACATTCCACGCTCCGATCCGCAGAACGCCAGTTTTCTTTGTCCTGATAACGACATCCTCTTGAGTAGTCCCCGCCCCGAGATCCGAATGGGGGACTATTTTACCTCCGGAATATTTTACCCAAGAGGACGCCATCATCATTTAACCATACAGTAAAGCTGCATGCCCTTGGGAAAAATTACGGCCGTAGTTCCCCCTTGCTTTCAGCCGTTCGCAGTACCAGCACAGCGAGGCCGTTTTCGTTAGTGTTACAAGGCCAGATCAGTCAATCATCCAGACTGTTGCCCCTGCAACTACTGAAAAGGCTGCTGCCCCTCTTCAGGATCCACACGTTTGTCTGGCCTCTCTACAGATACCCCTCCGTTGTGGTTGCACCTACGGTACGGCCATCTGTATCGCTGAGGCACGCAAGCCTCCCCACCAATGGCAAGGTCCATGGCTCATGGGGAGGACACAGTTACTATTCTCTCGAATTAGTCACTCAAGTAACATCTATTCAAATTATCAGTTGCTTTTTGCAGTATTGGTAAGTATTGACAATACAAATAATGCTGAAGTATTATTTATTGTGCTTTCGTAGTGCATGCCTGCTAATAGCAGCTTTTTTGCTATCAGTTTCACAGTAATGTGGAATCCAATTAACGTTCTCAGTTTAGGAATGATGAAATATGAAGATCGGGGTTTCCAGCCGAAAACACCTATTTCTCCTGAGGACGTACATATGTGTCATTTACAGAATGAGACTTTCACTCTGTAGCGGAGTGTGCGCTGTTATGAAACTACCTGGCAGATTAAAACTGTGTGCTGTACAGAGACTCGAACTCAGGAGCGGGTTGTGACAACTTGAGAAATAAGATACATCAAAGGACTGCAACAGCTTAAAATGTAGATCATAAATGAATGGTCAGCTCTAATTTTGGAACAATATAAGGTACGGTGACTCCACGTAATGGAATAGATTTCCCGTTATCCACTTTACAATTTTGTAAAAGACGTTCACGAACAGTCTGCACGATAATGACAGCTCTGGATGCTAATATAATAACTGAAATACAAAAGTTGCTCATACATTTATTGTTCTGTAAGTTTTGTTTCATTTCATGGCGAAATAATAATAGAAACAAACAAACATACTCCCTTAGCACTGTCACGCACCGTAGTCTGTACAGTTTCAGTGAACATTGGGGACCCTATTTCTTTTGTATGAACGTGTTCTTCTTTGACGTGCATTTGCTAAAATGCTCCTACTAACATTCATGTTCCAAGTAATTTGTGGTTAGAGAATGTTCTGATGATATAGCTTCATATTAGCACCTTACGTAGACCTAGCACCAGTTCGAGAACTTTTTTCATACAAGCGACTAATTACTTGGCACCTTACCTCCCCCCCCCCCCCCCCCCGTCTCCTCCCCTTTCCTTCCACGGATCACAATCCAACACCTCGCTGCACAACCGAACGTAACTGTTGGCAGTGCTGACACAGTCGTCCACCACTTGATATGCTCAAAGATGTGTGCCCACTGGGTTCCTAGGTGCCTAACAGAAGACCACAAAGATCAAGGAAGGACCATCTGTGCAGAACTGATTGTGTGTTACGAGACTGATACTGGCAATTTTCTTGTCTATCCCCGTCACAGCCGATGACACATGGATTCATGAGTTTGAACCGAAAACAAAACGGTACTTCATGGAGTGGCGCCACGTGACCTGTCCTTCGAAGAGAAAGTTCAACTCTGCCGGTAAGGTCATGGAGACTGTCTTTTGGGATTCTGATATGGTTATTTTTTTGATTATCTCCTTCATTCTGCATCAATCCATTCTGAGGTGTATTGTGCTACTCTTAGAAAATTGAAGGGATGACTTCAGCGTGTTCATCGCCACAAAAATTCAAATGGACTTCTGCTTCTCCATGACTGCGCAAGGTCTCTGTGCACCCGAGAGGAGCTCAGCAAACTTCATTGGACTTTTCTGAAACTTCATTGGACTTTTCTCTCTCACCCACCCTACAGCGCGGATGTCGCACTTTCTGGATTACAAATGTCTCAATAAAGGATGTACTCTGCGGGAAGCAATATGTGGATGATGGTGAGATTAATACTGCAGCAAGACGTCGGCTCCGACATCTAGCAGTAGAGTTGTACCATACGTGCATACAGGCTCTTCCAGGAAGGTGGCGTCAGGCATTCGCAATGAACGGAGATTATGTTGAAAAATAGGGCTTTGCAGCTAAAATAGTGGGGCGCAATATGGTGTATTGGAGTATGAAATAAAACCAACCCTCTTTCACCTCTCGTAGAACTCAAACGCCGAAACTACTGGGTTGCAAGCATTCAAGTATGGAATAACCTTTTCCATTTCATCACAGGTTTTCCCTTCTTTCGAAAATGAATGGCTGGATTTTTTCATGAAATTAAGATAGCTCTTTCTTTACTTCCCACTTACCCTCTATACACCAATATTTTATCATAATTTTCTGCACTCTTAAACAAGTTTTTTACCTTTCCCTGCACTCTTTACTACCGTCTGTTCTTTTATTTTTACCTCTGTTAGACACGGACGGAAATGTAAAGTGTCACACTATCAACAGATCGACCGAATTTCCATGGCAGTAGGATACATTGATTAAAATTTCATCTTTTCTCGAATAAATTTTCAGTATGTTCAGTGCAGAAAAAAGGTATTCCTACGGATCAAGAATGGTGTAAGTACATGATGCCTTTTGGGTGGAACTAGTGTTACTTTTCCTGCCTAGTGGCCGATAACTCCCCAGTTACCTGTCCTTGAGCTTAGTGTATGTTACGGCAGTGTACTTTTCCTCGCCTTGCCTCTGCTGTCCGGTAAGACGTGTAGTTCAACAGCTTCCTGGATTTGTGGGTCGGGTGGTGTGTATTTGTTTTCCTACTCTGGTATTAGTGGTTCCTTTCTGCCTCCAGATGCTCTAAACACCGGGGTCTGAAGACATACTGCTGACCACCGGTTCCGGCTTGGGTGTGTTATTCCATCGTTGCATTGGTCATCGGACGTTAGGTAGATTCGGCAAATGATTATTGGTCATGCCTTTAAACTGCCACTAGTCTGAGTTGCCATCTCGTGAAGCTAATGCTACTCTTGGCTGCCTGTCTCATCGCTTGCGCAGTTTTGAGGGACTTTCCCAGGTCGATCCTTGGAGCAATTTCTGCGCCCACCCCTCCACACCCCCTCCCCTCTCATGGGTTTCGTCAGATTTGATGCTTATTTCTTTTTAAATTAATAACTGTCATTTCAAGTTTGAAGATGTTTAATTGGTTCTTAAAGGATTGATATTCAGGCCTTCAGCCGTGAAACAGTTTTAAATTATTACTATTGGGGCCTTCAGCCCAGAAATAGTTTTGAATTTGTTGTCATTAAGGCCTTCAACCGTGGAACAGTTCTTAATTTATTGATACTTTTTATTTATTGTTGTTTCCAAATAAAGTATACGTGATTGAAAATTAATCTTACTAATGCAATTGATTACGGCCCCTTCCACAATCGTAACCCAATCCTGCCTTCCTTCGTACCAGGTCTCAATGTCACTTCCTCCTTTCCCTGTTCCAGTCGCGTATAGTTCAGGAGAAAAAATTTACTAATAGGCCTCAGTGTAGGCTCGAATGTCACTAATTGAATCTTCATGGTCTTTTCGAGAGATATACGTAGGAGGTCGTCTCTTCTCGGAACTTAAACGGTTGACCATAAGATAGTGCAGAACGCCTCTCTTACAGCGTCTGCGACTGGAGCTCGCTGAGAGCGCTCCATGACGCTTTGACACTTACTAGGCGAACCTGTAAACGAAACGTGCAGCTGTTCTTTGGATCTTCTCTATTTCTTCTAGCAGTTCTATCTGCTACGGACACCATATTGACGAACAATATTCAAATATTTTCCGTACGAGTGTTTTATAAGTTACTTCATTTGTTGATGGACTACATTTGCTAAAGATTCTTCCAATGAATCTCACTCTAGCACCTGCCTTACTCGCGATTAGTTTTATGTGGTCGTTCCACTTCATATCACCCCGTACACATACTACTTGATATTTTATGGAAGTAACTTCTTTTAGCGATTGTTTTGCAATCGTTTAATCGTACAATAAAGGGTCTTCCTGTTTATGTATTCGCAATAGATTTGTTTATGTTCAGGATCAATTGCCACTCCCTGCCCAAGTGTCGATCCTCTGCAGGTTTTCCAGCATTTCATTACAATTTTCTAGTTTCGCGATTTCTCTGTATCCAACATCATAGCCCGGATAAGCACCATTAAACTTCCAAAGTTATCTACTAAATGATTTATATATATTGTGAGCAGTAATAGTCTTATACTCCCCTGGGGAACGCCAGAAGTTACTAACACTTCTTTCCGCTCACAATGACATGCTGTGTTCTGTTTCGAACAACTCTTCATGATCCGTACACCAAATGACTCGTTGTAATACGATAATGGATTGCCCCCCACGGTATTTCACATTACAAAAGCCTTGACTGGCCAGTTCAGTTCCCTGATTTAGCAGCCCTAGAGCACACATGAGATGCGATGGTAAGATATTCGTCGGCCTCCATTCGGCAGAACTCAGGTACTGACACTGCATGTTTTTCAGGCATGGTAGGAAATTCCTCGGGATGACATATGGGTGTTGTTTTCTTCCATGCGACAATGAACGCAACAGTGTATTACTGTCTGTGGGGATCACACGTCATACTGATGTGGATAGTGGACATTAGTTCCAAATGGAATGAAAGCTTCATCATCTAATACGCGTTAACTTACGTACATCTCCATAAAGTTTTATTTATTACGGTCTGCTACTACATAGTGTGACACTTTCCGCCTCCGTTAGTTTAGTTTTTACTCGAAAACTACTTCAATGCAAGACGGCAGTACAGGTTTCTTCTACAGGGTGTTTCAAAAATGACCGGTATATTTGAAACGGCAATAAAAACTAAACGAGCAGCGATAGAAATACACCGTTTGTAGCAATATGCTTGGGGCAACAGTACATTTGCAGGCGGACAAACTTTCGAAATTACAGTAGTTACAAGTAGCTGCAAGTGATGTGAAAGATATAGAAGACAACGCAGTCTGTGGGTGCGCCATTCTGTACGTCGTTTTTCTGATGTAAGCGTGTGCTGTTCACAACGTGCAAGTGTGCTGTAGACAACGTGGTTTATTCCTTAGAACAGAGGATTTTTCTGGTGTTGGAATTCCACCGCCTAGAACACAGTGTTGTCGCAACAAGACGAAGTTTTCAACGGAGGTTTAATGTAACCAAAGGACCGAAAAGCGATACAATAAAGGATCTGTTTGAAAAATTTCAACGGACTGGGAACGTGACGGACGAACGTGCTGGAAAGGTAGGGCGACCGCGTACGGCAACCACAGAGGGCAACGCGCAGCTAGTGCAGCAGGTGATCCAACAGCGGCCTCGGGTTTCCGTTCGCCGTGTTGCAGCTGCGGTCCAAATGACGCCAACGTCCACGTATCGTCTCATGCGCCAGAGTTTACTCCTCTATCCATACAAAATTCAAACGCGGCAACCCCTCAGCGCCGCTACCATTGCTGCACGAGAGACATTCGCTAACGATATAGTGCACAGGATTGATGACGGCGATATGCATGTGGGCAGCATTTGGTTTACTGACGAAGCTTATTTTTACCTGGACGGCTTCGTCAATAAACAGAACTGGCGCATATGGGGAACCGAAAAGCCCCATGTTGCAGTCCCATCGTCCCTGCATCCTCAAAAAGTACTGGCCTGGGCCGCCATTTCTTCCAAAGGAATCATTGGCCCATTTTTCAGATCCGAAACGATTACTGCATCACGCTATCTGGACATTCTTCGTGAATTTGTGGCGGTACAAACTGCCTTAGACGACACTGCGAACACCTCGTGGTTTATGCAAGATGGTGCCCGGCCACATCGCACGGCTGACGTCTTTAATTTCCTGAATGAATATTTCGATGATCGTGTGATTGCTTTGGGCTATCCGAAACATACAGGAGGCGGCGTCGATTGGCCTCCCTATTCGCCAGACATGAACCCCTGTGACTTCTTTCTGTGGGGACACTTGAAAGACCAGGTGTACCGCCAGAATCCAGAAACAATTGAACAGCTGAAGCAGTACATCTCTTCTGCATGTGAAGCCATTCCGCGAGACACGTTGTCAAAGGTTTCGGGTAATTTCATTCAGAGACTACGCCATATTATTGCTACGCATGGTGGATATGTGGAAAATATCGTACTATAGAGTTTCCCAGACTGCAGCGCCATCTGTTGTTGAAAATTGTAACTACTGTAATTTCGATCGTTTGTCTGCCTGAAAATGTACTGTTGTCCCAAGCATATTGCAACAAACGGTGTATTTCTATCGTTGCTCGTTTAGTTTTTATTGCCGTTTCAATTATACCGGTCATTTTTGAAACACCCTGTAAATGCGACATGTGTAATACGACACAAGAACAGGCCTGAAGAGATAATCTTCCCGAGTAAATGGCCCTATAAAAAGATAAACGGGCGATTTGAATGCTTAAAATAACACGTGAGTTGAACGTATAACGAATGAATTATGAGCCATCGCATCAAGTAGTTCTGACACACAAGCACGCCTAGTGACACAAGCCCAGCAGTTGACCTCCGCTTTATGTTTCGGCTCCTTTTGAACGTTCAGGAGCCATAGTAATCAATTTATTAGTACGTCTGACAATGCGGGAGCGGTGAGCTGGCACTCGGCCCTTGTTTCTTCCCGCCGCTGCCCTCACGATTCACGCCTATTTGTGGTGTGGTCTGCGGCAGCCTGTAGTGATGACGTCCCTGCCCCAGAGCGCGACACTGACGAGAATGGACGAGAGGTCAGGCACGCTGTGTTAGCGGCTTCCTCAGGGCCCTCGGTGTCTCCCAGCCACATTACGGCAGTCCACGTGTACCGTCCCACTCCCACAGACACTCCACCAATTACGCTCCTTGAAAGACTAGGGGGATCTTCGCGGCGATAAACGGAAGGAAGGTCGGAGTTAACGTCTCGTCGACGCCGCTGCTACTAGCAATGGAGTATAAGCTTGAGATATAATTATCCACTCTTTATTTCAGTTACGATCGATGACATGCTTTCGGTCTAGATGTAATTAACTGCTTCAGACGGAAGGATGTTTGTTCATCGCAACCTACACAGTGTTTTTCAGAGTTACTGTTACGGGCTACTAGGCATTGTAGCAGGGATTTAGTATGTAATGACTGACAAGGAACCCGAGTCTGCAAATGTACCGTTTGGCTATAAAATAAATGTGAACATCGGATCACTTTCAAATCTCCCGCTTCATGGTACGCCACGCAGTGGTTGAGCTGCACAATGTATGTGTGGAAAGCGTTTTCTGGATCGCCTCACTCCATCATATATAATTTTCCTCTGACTACAGCGAAGGCTACGAGAAACTGGTACGTTTGCAACTTGAAGCGTTGACTGTGGCGCTCCACAGACGCCCACCAGGATTTTTGGACCGTATGTGTTAAAGCATGTGCCGCAGATACGCCTTGTGCAACGAACAGAGTTATCGTCTCGTGAAGCTCGCAGCTCAGAGCTCATTGTCTCCGCTGTGTACATCGTAAAGCGGGATGTTCGAAAGCGATCCAGTCTTCAACTTTATTTTACTTCCAAACGGGTACATTTCTCGACATGGGTGCCTTATGAAAACTTTACCTACTAAGTCACCTTCACAGCTCCTAGAAACCTGTAATAGAAATTGTAACAGTATTTTACCTGCATAAAAGACGGTTTTGATGTAAAGTACAAGACGCTTTCGGCTACAAAATAACGTAGCTTAAAATTATCTGTCATATCAGTATTTTCACTAATCTCATTCATCTGATTGTGCGGTCCGAGTTCTACCTTCTCAGTTTCTTTCTAAAAATTATGCCATACATTAATAACATTGGAGAATCATAAGAATTATTTATAAAATTTCGTATTGCACTCGAGGCAAATTTTAATCGCGATTCAGTGGATCGAAATAGAATTGCAAGATCCTGAGACATTACCGGTCTGTTCACCTGCAAATCATGTATCAATTTACTGACTGAACCATGTTGACGTGGCAACACACACCCACACACACCCACACACACCAACACACACAAAGCTGACAGATGAGGAATACAAGTTACAATCTAGGAAACCACGTAGAAGATGTTAAACTTAGCAGCAGCTGTCATGAAAGGGAGGTTCAAGATTTATTGCCACATCAACAGAGTACCACCAATAAGACTCACTAACCGAATTGTTACATACAACGGGCCAAGTTAACAACACTACGTATCACACAAGTCAAACTTGGCCTAGAAAAAGCACAAAACGATCCAATAGGACCTCAAGACAGAAACATATGCAGAGATCAGGTATACAAGTGGAATGTTATGTCAGAGAAAGAACTCCCAAAGAACCGAGGGGGAATGTGAACTGAGAACAGAAGGAGAGAAAAAACGAGAGAACTGTGGAAAATCAGAAAGAAAGGTCAAATGAGGCATAACGCTTTGCGTGACCCTGAAGTGCCTCGACGCAATTAATAATTATATATCTTTTGCTTAGTTTGAAACAAATTATGTCACACTGTTGAAGGACACTTTCCACGAATGAAGCTCACGAAACGTCATATGAGGACGCTGCTCAAATTTCTTGTGGGCGTTTTACTGGAAAATCATTCAGAACCAACTGACGCTGTACAGTTGATATAGGGAGATAAGATTACCTCGGTAGTGGTCATTTGTTTCCTCCTGCAGACCATATCTCAAAAATATCTCTGGTTTTCAGTTCTGTTCCAGATTTGTTTTAGAAAAATCTAAAGCTGTAATCTATTTACATATAGAGTCTTTAACCCTTCTATGCTTCAACCTGTAAATTATATAAATGATGTGCGAGCGGACATGCCGGTAATCTTTGAAGGTATTGCAGTTCTATTTCGATCCACTGAATCACAATTAAAATTGGGCCTCAGTGTCATATGAAATTGTGTAAATAATAATTTGATTCAGAAGAGCCTTTATAATTGTAACGTAGACTTGACTGATAACCTAAGTTTGTCGTGACAAGCCACGATAATAAAAGAGTCTCCGTCAGCTGAAGGACGGTAGTTTCTCAGAGAGTCAGCACTGTGCATCCCTGTGTATTAAGTTCTAATACGATTAGTTAAATAAATCTTAAAGCACATTTCATTAAAACAGATCATAACTTAACAAACACGCAGCAGAATGAGAGATTTCTACCAGTGGCTACATGAGCCCACAATTAGTGCTGTGGACTTGTCTTGTATCGTGTGTTAGACTGTAGTCCTTAACTGTCTCATCAAGACACTGCCGACTCTGTTCCTAATGCGGATGGTGTAAATTTGCTGAGGAGCCCACTGAGGAAGGAGAAGGGAAAACGCGGGGGGAGAGAGGTAAGGTGAAGGAGGCAGCCGCTGCTAATGATGGCTACCAATGCCCCGAGGTGGTCGCTGTGGGGCCGAAACGTCTCGACCGAACGCTTTCCGGCGCTGCATACTGATGCAGCGGCGTCACGTGCAGGTCACGTGATCAGCATGCGGAACCGACTGCTCTCCTGGGCCTGCTTCCGCCTCTCAACTGATTCCCCAAGGAACTGCAGCGCTAACGTCCTCTTTAGCAAACAACTGTTAACGTTTAGTCGTCCGCAGGGAAGAACACCCTCAATGGCTGATACGCACACCCATTTGACGACTCAAAACTCTGAATTCGTCCGTCACTAACGAACTGTGATAACTGCTCTCATGAGACGTCATACAAGGTGCTTTTAAAATGAAATGAATGGATCGATGTACCACTCCAAAACAAGATAACAGTGTATGTAAATATACCTTGTCAGTGGAAATGATTTCGAGACTGGATCAGTAAAAAATAGAGAAAAGTTAACATGGTTGTTTTAATGCTTCTGTTGTTCTACATAGTCTGTTCTCCCACCGACCCCTCCCCTCCCCACACATTTCTTCACATAGACTGTCCGCACAACCATTAGAAACTCTAAGAAAAATCCTTCATTGGGATGTTATTCAACTCTCGTGGCTCATTCGCACCTTCTTCAGTCTTGGAACTCCATCAGAGACACAGTCTAAAAATTCTCGTCGGCTGTGAGATTTTTTTCCAGAAAAGAATTGTCTGCGTTTTCCATTTCGATCAAGTATGGCAGGCGTCCATGCGTCGTGTTTTCGTTAGGGACCCAAGGTGTCCAGGATAATCTTTAATGTCTTATACAGTTGATTTAGGTTGTTGTTGTTGTGGTCTTCAGAGACTGGACTGGATCTGTTTAGTGAATTTATCTCTCGGTCTCCCTCTACGATTTTTACCCTCCACGCTGCCCTCCAATACAAAATGGTGATCCCTTAATGCCTCAGAATATACCCTACCAACCCATCCCTTCTTCTAGTCAAGTTCTGCCACAAATTTCCTTCTCTCCAATTCTATTCAATACCTCCTCATTATTTGTGTGATCTACCCCTCCAATCTTCAGCATTCTTCTGTGGTATCACATTTCGGAAGCTTGTATTCTCTTCTTGTTTAAACTATTTATCGTCACGTTTCACTTCCATACAAATACTTTCAAACGACTTCCTGACACTTAAATCTATACTCGATGTTAAACGAATTTCTCTTCCTCAAAAACGCTTTCCTTGCCATTGCCAGTCTCTACTTCGACCATCATCAGTTATTTTGCTCCCCAAATAGCAAAACTCATTTACCACTTTAAGCGTTTCATTTCCTAATCTAATTCCCGCAGCATCACCCGATTTAATTCGACTATATTCCATTATCCTCGTTTTGCTTTTGCTGATGTTCATCTTGTATCCTCCTTTCAAGACCCTGTCCATTCCGTTCTGCTGCTCTTCCAGGTCCTTTGCTGTCTCTGACAGAATTACAAGGTCATCGGTGAACCTCAAAGTTTTTATTTCTCCTTCATGGATTTTAATTCCTACTCCGAATTTTTCTTTTGTTTCCTTTACTGCTTGCTCAATATACAGATTGAATAACATCAGGGATAGATATGTTCAGTTTATTGCTTCATTATGATTTGCGATGCAACAACGTAGACACACTGCAAATGGATGTCCACTACTTAACACTGTTTTCGCACAACAGGCTGGTAGAATCCACTTCTGATTGTTTCCTGATGTTGGTTCAAGCTGCTACCGCAGTAATTGCGCAGACATCGCTTGTACACGGGGAGGAAAATCAGTGTCGAGCTTCCTGGAAGGATGGTTTAAGTCTGAAAATTCTTCTTGTTGAGTTGTTAAGGGATCCATTCGGGATACCAGTTTGACCACCGCCTGCCATACGATCAGATAATTAGGAGTGTTGATCTAGGGCACTATTTCTTTTCGTAGCATGACCTCTTTGGTTCTTATTCGCAGTGCCCTTACAGCAAAGAGGTTCATCAACGATATTCTACGCTTCGTTTTGTTTTCCTTCACGCCAAGCCACCCTGGGTTTATATTTCAGCAAGATAAAGCCCACCCACAAACGGCAAGAACTTGTCTTCGTGTTTACCAAATTCTTCCTTGGTCAGCAAAGTCGCTGGATCTCTTCCCAACTCAGTACATTTCAAGTATTGCGAAGAGGGCCCTCTAGACTGCTCGGGACTTTGATGATCTGACACACCAACTGGACAGTAATTGGCAGGATATCTCTCGGGAGGACACCCACCAAGTCTATCAACCAATACCAAGACGAATAACTGCTTGCATACCATACCACAGTTCATCAAGTGTAGTGACTGGCGTATTGTGATGAGCCAGTTGCTCGGCCACCATTGAGCAGACGTTTTCAATTGGTGAAATCTGGAGAATGTGCTGGCCAGGGCAGCAGTCGAACATTTTCTGTATCCAGAAAGGCCCGTACAGGACCTGCAATATGCGGTTGTGCATTATGCTGCTGAATTGTATGGTTTCGCAGGGATCGAATGAAGGGTAGAGCCACGGGTCGTAACACATCTGAAATGTAACGTCTACTGTTCAAAGTGCCGTCAGTGCGAACAAGAGGTGACCGAGACGTGTAACCAATGCCACCCCATACCATCACGCCGGGTGATACGCCAGTATGGTGATGGCGAATACACGTCTCCAATGTGCGTTCACCGCGATGTCGCCAAACATGGATGCGACCATCATGATGTTGTAAACAGAACCTGGATTCATCCGAAAAAATGACATTTTGCCATTCGTGCACCCATGTTCTTCGTTGAGTACACCATCGCAGGCGCTCCTCTCTGTGACGCAGCGTCAAGCGTAATCTAAGCGATGGTCTCCGAGCTGATAGTCCATGCTGTTGCAAATGTCGTCGAACTGTTGGGCGGATGGTTGTTGTCTTGCAAAAAAACCCAACTGTAGACTCAGGGATAGATACATGGCTGCTCGATCCGTTACAGCCATGCGGATAACATGCCTCTCACCTCGACTGCTAGTGATACGAGGCCGTTGGGATCCAGCACGGATTTCCGTATTACCCTCCTGAACCCACCAATTCCATATTCTGTTAACAGTCATCGGATCTCGACCAACACGCGATACCCAATGTCGCAATGTCGCGATACGATAAACCGCAGTCACGATAGGCTACAATCTGACCTTTATCAAAGTCGGAAACGTGATGGAACGCATTTCTCCTCCTTACACGAGGCATCACAACAACGTTTCACCAGGCAACGCCGGTCAACTGCTGTTTGTGTATGAGAAATTGGTTGGAAACTTTCCTCATGTCAGCACGTTGTAGGTGTCGCCACCGGCGCCAACCTTGTGTGCATGTTCTGAAGAGCTAATCATTTGCATATCACAGCATCTACTTCCTGTCGGTTAAATTTCGCGTCTGTAGCACATCATCTTCGTGGTGTAGCAATTTTAATGGCCAGTAGTGTATTATAATTTTTTCTTGAGGAATCTTAGCAGAGAGTTTCAGAAAAGACCCTCCAAACGGACTACTGAGTAATATCAGAACCTTTACATGGGAACGTTATAGGCTATGCTTTACCCTGACTGTCGCTGATATCGAATGAAAGAACAAGTTTACTGTTACCAGTCACTGTTTATTTATATCCACAAAGTGTGACAGAGATTTAAACCTCCATCATCAGGTGTATTTATATGTGTTAGTACGCCATGTGTATGTTGTGTTACAACTTCGGGATAACATATTGCACTGACTTGTGGAGAAACAAAAAGAATTTTAGAACATGACTCTGTGCTGGCCTTTGCCAAAAATTTAGACGTAAATGAATATATGAAACTAAAAAGGCTAAAACAGAATACCTCCAGTGGTCCCAGACTCCTTTCTCTGTTGACGACAGGCGGTAGATTCCAGAGTGTGTAGTTACTAGGTGTAGAAGTACGAAACCGGAATTTCGTCGCTATAATTAAATGTCTGTTGTTGAAACTGATAAACAATATTTTATTCAGAATAATCTCATTTGCTATTTATACGTTTCTCCCACCTCTACGGCAGGCTATGATAATGCTACGCCAAAAAAATTTCTTCTTGGGAAGTGAATCATTCAGCGATACATTTTCGTACCTTTTCATACTAATTGAAGCGTTGTTCAGCTTTACCGTGTCCCAGTGATGCAAACAGATGATAATCGGACGGAGCCAAGTCTGGACCACAAGCCGCATGCCCTAGTATTTCCCAGCTGAACGCTATGATGATGTTATCCCTGATCCATTTTGCTGTGTGTGACGGGACATTATCATGCAGCATTGTGAGTTTATGTTGCCTTTTTCCATATTCCGGTCGTTTTTCACGTAATGCTCGATTTAACTCGATCACTTGCTGTTGGTAGCGATCAGTGTTAACGTTTTCACCAGGTTTTAGCAGCTCATTATAGATGAGACCCTTCTGATTCCACAAAACAGAGTATTGTCTTCTTTCCGAAGCGATTTTCTCTTGCAGTGGATGTTGATGGTTTGCCTGGATTCACTCATGATTTACGACGCTTACAATTCTCAACATTTATCCATGTTTCATCACCTGTCACTATTCGATGGAGAAACAACTTTTTGTATCTGGCAATCAGCACTTCACAGGTAGTCTTTCGATTTGCTTGCTGTCTTTCATTCAGTTCACGAGGAGCCCATTTTCCGACTTTCTGCACCTTTACTATAGCTTTCAACCGAAGAGAAACTGCTTTCTGTGTCACATCCAATTGTTCCGCGATTTCCTGCTGAGTTTGAGTATCATCTTCATCCAGTAAGGTCTGCAATTCGTTGTCTTCGAACTTTTTCGGTGTTTCCCGCGGTCGTCGTTTCTCACGTCAAAATCACCACTTTTGAATATTCTGAACCGCTCAAAAAACAGTTTTCCCAAGAGTATATTCGTCGAAAGCATCGACAAGGATTCGATGCGATTCTGCAGCAGTTTTCTTCAAATGATAACAGAAAACCACTGCTATCCGCAAATCGTAGTTCGTAGACACAAAACTCCACATGTTTACTGATTGGAAACAGATACAGACGTATGGAACCTGGGGATACCGCGTGTTTACTTTCGTCGTCAGCCGTTACAGCAAGCAGATGGCGCTGCAGACGCGGTCTCACGGGCCCTACTCTGACGGCTAGCACCATCTATAAGGAAATTCCGGTTTCATACTTCTACACGTGATAGTTAGCTGTTTCTCCAGATGGTTCGGAAATGTTGGAACAGTGTCCGTGTGTCAGTGTGTAGATACAAATAAACCGTAATTTGTATTTTTTCCTCACTGATAACGGTGTATTTCTCTTTATTTACATATCAGGAAGTACAGTAGCAGTCTTTCACAGTCCTGGGATGAACATTTGTTGCGCTGCTTTGCACGATAAGATAGTAGGACAATTTTTAGTCTCTGGAGACACAATTGCTTTATCGATATACAATGGCATTCCGCTTTGTTTACTGCTGCGCTTCTATCACTCAGACGTTGTTTCCATTATGACTGCACATCGTCTAACAGGGGCGTGGAGGCCTGTCAGTACTTGGAGCTTATTGTTGCTACAGAAACATTGGTCGTCATTTCAAGGTACTGTGGTTTCCAGGCAATCCTGACAGATTTATTCTGCTTACGTCGAGGACAATTTCTACAGATCTCATATATTAGACGTTGAAGCTCTGGAAAAACAACGTATCCCCAGGTATTCCATCAAACTCACCTGCGATGTTTGGTAATACATGGGCGAAAACTGAGAAAACAGTGCTAGGCGACTGGAAAAAAGCGCAGGTGACTCCAGTATAGAGAAAACTTAAAAGAAGGGACCCTCAAAATTACAGACCAATATCCGTAACTTCTGTGTGCTGCGGAATCCTTGAACACTTTCTCAGTTCGAATATAATAAAATTTCTTGAGGCTAATCAGCTTATCCACTTATCAGCATGGTTTTAAAAAGCACCGCTCGTGTGAAACTCAGCTTGCCCTTTTCTCACATCATATACTGAGAACAATGGATGAAGGGCAACAGGCAGATTCAATACTACTAGACTTCCGGAAAGCATTTGACACGGTGGCCCATTGCAGGCTGTTAGCGAAGGTACGACCATTTGGAATAAGTTCACAGATTTGTGACTGGCTCCAAGACTTCTTAAATAATAGGACCCAGTATGTTGTCCGCGACAGTCAGTATTCATCAGAGACAATGGTATCGCAGGAGTGTCCTAGGGAAGTGTAAGAGGACGGCTGTTGTTCTCTATATACATGAATGATTTGGCAGACAGGGTGGGCAGCAATCTGCGGTTGTTTGCTGCTGATGCCGCGATGCACGGTAAGATGTCCAAGTTGAGTGACTGTAGGAGGATACAAGACGACTTCGGCAAAATCTGAGTTGGTGTCATGAATGGCAGGTAGCCCTAAGTGTGGAAAAATGTAAGTTAATGAGGATGAGAAGGAAGAAAAAAACCTGTTATGTTCGGATGCAGTATTACTAGTGGTCAGCTTCATACAGTCAAGTCGTTTATACTGTATATCGGTGCGTAACGTTTCGGAGCGATAAGAGTTGGAAAGAGCACGCGAAAATTGTGGTAGGGAAGGCAAATGGTCGACTTTGGTTTATTGGGAGAATTTTAGGAAAGAGTGGTTCACCTGCGCATTTAGGGCGCTAGTGTGACCTATTCTTGAGTACTGATCGAGCATTTGGGATCCGTACCAGGTCAGATTGAAGGAAAACATAGAAGCAATTCAGAGGAGCGCTGCTAGATTTTTCACCGGTATGTTCGAACAAAACGTAAGTGTTACGGATATGCTCCGGGAACTTAAAAGGAAATCCCTGGAGAGAAGGCAGTGTTCTTTTTGGGAAACACTACGAGTTAAGAAAATTTAGAGAATCGGCATCTGAACCAGGTTGACGAACGATTCTACTACAGTCAACATACATCGCGCGGGAGGACCACGAAGATAAGATACCAGAAATTAGGACTCATACGGAGGCATACAGGCAGTCGTTTCTACATCGCTCTATTTGCGAGCGGAACAGGAGGGGAAATGACAAGTAGTGGTTTGGGGTACCCTCCGCCACCCTCCTTACGGTGGCTTGCGGAGTATCTATGTAGATGTAGATGTATATGTATCAGTCTCGTGTACTACGTTCTGATGCTGATCGTGGAGAGGTTTATGAATCACTTGTGGCGTTCCTCATTCAGGGGGGTTAGCTGTACAGTCCTCTGAGACCGATTTCTCATCCATTTCGAATTTGCGGTAAAAATAAATAATGTCCTCGTCCAAGAAGGATAATCACTGAAGCCAGTATTTGCATCTTTGTTTTCACTATAGGTAGTGAAAATAATGAATTCAAACAATTTCCACGTAACTAGAAGAAGTAGTATCTGGAGCAATACTCCGAACAGCCATCGTAATGAATGGTGGGAACGCATCAGTATACGATAAACAATTATAAGGAAAATAGGCTATGGCTGCGAGGACTGTTTCACACTTTTTTATTGTACGGTCGATTTCGGAAGTGCCAGTCACATCTTCACAAAAACCTGTCGTAATCTTTTACAATAGACAGTCTCTGAGCACTGATAAACGAATACTATGGTTTCAAGAAAGATCTCCATCTTGTATTTGTTGATCAAGAAAACGCTTTAGACCGTGTTCCAACAAATCTTGTATGGTTGGTTCTTCGAGGACAATATGTACTAGAGTACTGCGTTCACTTCCTTTAGTATTGTAAAGTTCGTCTTTCTTAAAACAGATATTTTGCTAAGCACAACTGTTAAATCAGTAAAAGTAATAGTTCCTCATTCTTCCGGAAATACACAAAACAAAAGTCTTCAGGAGGTGGATACTTCTCGAACAACAGAGTTCTCTGTTTGTTGAATAACTCACACAGTCGTGCTGCAGAACAGTGATTGTAACTGCGACTAGAAACTGCTTGGATACTTACCACGCCTTCAGTGCACACATATGCTGTCTGTTCGTTCACCGAAAACTCAATCGTCGGTCGCTCTTTTACAGACGGGACATCAATGTGAGAATAGTTTCGACAGCGAATCTTTATCTCAAAACCTGGCAGAAAATCCTAAGAGATTGTAGTCGTATGTAAAGTATGCCAGCGGCGAGAAACCGTCAATATCTACTCTGCGCTATAGCAGTAGAAATACTATCGATGACAGTGCTGCAAAAGCAGTGTTACTAAATGCATCCTCTCGAAATTCCTTCACTACAGAAGGCGAAGCAAATATTCCAGAACTCTAATCAAGAACAGCTTGCAACATGAGTAACTTAGAAGTAGATATCCTCGGAGTAGTGAAGCAACTTGACTCACTTGATAAAAGCAAGCTTTTTCGTTCAGACTCTATACCAGTTAGATTCCTTTCAGAGTATGCTGATGCATTAGTTCCATGCTTAACAGTCATATGCAACCGTTCGCTCGACGAAAGATCCGTTTCCAAAGACTGAAAAGTTGAACAGTTCACATCAACATGCAAGAAAGGTTCTAGGAATAATCAACTTTATTACATGCCCATATCACAAACGTCGATGTGCGATAGGATTTTGGAACATATTTTTGTTCGAACACTATGAATTACCTCGAAGAAAATGGTCTATTGACACACAGTCAACACGTATTTAGAAAACATCGTTCTTGTGAAACACAACTAGCTGTTTACACACACGAAGCATTGAGTGCTGTTGACAAAGGATTCCAAATTGATTCTGTATTTCTAGATTTCCAAAAGGCTTTTCGCACTGTACCACACAAGCGGCTTGTAGTAAAATTGCGTGCTTATGGAATATCGTCTCAGTTGTGTGATTGGATTCGTGATTTCTTGTCAGAGACGTCACAGTTCGTAGTAATTGACGGAAAGTCATAGAATACAACAGAAGTGATTTCTGGCGCTCCCCAAGGTAGTTTATATATCTTCTGCTTTTCCTTATCTATCTAAACGACTAAGGACACAATCTGAGTAAAGTTTTAGGTTGTTTGCAGATAATGTTGTCGTTTATCGTTAGTAATCGCATCAAAAGATAAAAAAATGCAAAACAATTTAGAAAAGATATCGTATGGTGTGAAAATTGACTGTAAATAATGAAAATGTGAGGTCATCCACATGAGTGCTAAAAGAAATCCGTTAAACTTCGCTTACACGATGAGTCAGTCTAATCTGAAGACCGTAAATTAAAACTAAATACCCAGGAATTACAATTACGAACAGTTTAAATTGGAAATAACACAAAGAAAATGTTGTGGAGAAGGAAAGGAAAAGACTGCGTTTTATTGGCAGCACACTTAGAAAAATGTAACAGATTCACTGAAGTGACTGCCTACACTACGCTTGTCCTTCCTCTTTTGAAATACTGCGGCGCGGTCTGGATTCTTACCAGATAGAATTAACGGAGTACATCGAGAAAATTCAACGAAGAGCAGCACGTTTTGCATTATCGTGAAATAGGGGAGAGTGTGTCATGGACATGATATAGGATTTGGGGTGTACGTAATTAAAACAAAGGCGTTTCTCGTTGTGGTGGGATCTTCTTACGACATTTCAATAACCGACTTCCTCCACAGAGTGCGAAAATATTTTGTTGACGCCGACCTACATAGGGATAAACGATGATCATAATAAAATAAGAGAAATCATAGCTCGCACGGAAAGATATAGGTGGACGTTTTTTCCGCGAGCTGTTCGAGGGTGGAATAATAGGGAATTATTGTGAAGGTGGTTAGACGAACCATCTGCCAGGAACTTGAGTGTGATTTGAAGAGTATCCATATAGATGCAGATATAGATATAGATTGAATAAAGTCATGAAGTGAGCAGAAAGCAACCCCGTTTGCTAGCGAACACTCACTCAGTAGGTAACAACAAAGCCCAAATCACAGTCCAAGAACAAACCACGTAAAGGAGGTCTAGACTAGGGGCCTTCTGCCTGTCGTCAGAGTGTGAATCCATAGGACTGATTGACGACGGATGAAGAACCAGGAATGCCAGGCGCCCACCGCCTGTGATGTAGTCCTGGAACCAGATCCCCTTCTACTGTTGTTGGTCATTGGATTGGTGAAGGCGGTAGTGGTTTTTTCATCTAAGTTTTAAACGTTCGCACAAATCGTTCGACCATATCATCTCTATCCCAGGATCAAAACCGTTGACAGCTGTGGGTACAAACAGGGGCCCCATTTCAGAGACTAGAGTTCGTGGCGTTTCTCCAATAGGAAATACAGTATATCGAGTGATCCACCAATACCTCCATTAAGACTGAAAAATTAAGAAATTGTATGAGGACATCAAGACAAAAGTACTGCAAGAGTCAGTGAAGAATTCGAGGTAAAAGCTGTGGTCCATCAAGGTTCTGCTTTGAGTCCACTGCTGTTCAGTCTAGTCATGAAATATGTCATAGGGCACCTACAAAAACCAATCCTACAGACGTTTTTCCTAAATGATGACGTACTTCTAATAGAATAATCTCTACAGAAACGACTTTAACACTTGGAGCATGACGCTAGAATATAGAGAACTTAGAGTAAGTAAGACCAAAACTTATTACGTGTACTGCAACTTCTCTAAGAGCGCCACCTTACAACACCGAGCGATCAGTTTAAATTCCAGTTGGTTATGATTAAACTGAGTGTGGTCTGAATGGTGCAATGTGCGCTGCATGCATCGCAGGACTCTGAAACATCATCGGTACATTCACAGAGCAAACTAAAACAAAACAAAAAAATTCGTTTTGTGCCACCAGGCGAAAATATGGCGCTGCAAGCTGCCAGAACATGCTGTGGATGCATGAAAAGGGGACGAATGATGAAACACATGATAACAGTGATTGTAGCACGTTTATTACGATATGGTCACAAGCTGCAGCATATGTTCAGCATGGTCTCCCGACTCAGAAATATGCTGCATAACACGTCATGTTGCTTGTAGCGTATCCAATATGATTTGTGCGGTATGTCGTCTATGCAGTCCTTCAGATCGGGAAGAGTCCGTATACATCCCTGATAGACACGATCTTTCAGGTACCCCCAAAACCAGACGTCACACGAATTTAGGTGGGGCGGGGGGGAGGGGGGTGGAGATCTGGAAAGGCACACATTTTGAAATTGCCTAGAGATGATGCGGTCGTTACCGAAGGTCTTTCACCTGGCAAGCCACATGTGGTGTCACCCCAACATGTGTGAAAATAGTGGTGTGGACACAGCTGTTTCATTGCAAAGATGGAAACACGTGTTGCTCAAGCAGGTGCTCATAACGTGCAGATGTCACTGTACACCCAACGTACCTGCCGCGTGTCATAACGTCAAAGAAAAATGGATCGAGGGTAAAGGAGCTTTAGAAACACAGTCACATACGCAAAACAGAGTAGGTGTACTTACACAAGACGTTACGTAGGAGAGCCCCTATGGGAGAGCTTATTCACACCACCGTGCTGAGTAAAAAGAGCCTCTCACCTCCAAAGAATATTCCCCAGCCACATGTCATCCGTTTACATCCATGCCAAAAAACAAAGGGTAGTCACAGTGCTGTAGAATACTTGGGGCATCATATGGCGCACATTCCGAATCTTGTAGGAATATCGTTGAAAAATGCGACGCAAAATCTTTTGAAGTGTTAACCAGCGAAGAGACAATTCTTGTGACACAGCACGTGCACTGGCTGCAGCAGCTATGTGATGCACTGTTGGCTGTAGCCACAGCAACAACATCAACAACTGCTATGGGAATGGGCCGCCTCCCTCTCCCAGCAGCGCCACCTAATTCACCTGTTTCTTCAAATTTCTTGATCAAATTCTTTGCAGATGTTTCTGTCGGCGATATTCCAGCAATATAGGGAACCTGTTACTGCCGTTCTGATCAGATAACATTACCTTTACCACATGATCTTTCTTCTCAATTGCCATTGATTTTCGTACGGAAGACTACAACCTTCTTGACTCCTCACACCAACAGTCACTTCACAAAAGAACTCAGCGCATGCTGCCGTCAAAACAGAAAACATTTCACTCTCTGATTGCTTACAGCGTCATATTTTCACATGGTTGAAAACTGTGGATATATTTGATGTGTCGACAGAAGTGCCGACACAGTGTGATTTGAGGGGACCGCAATGCACGCTATAAACACACGAAGGATGGCGTGAGGTCTGAAACAGGATACGTAATGAATGCTATAAAGAAAAGTACGTAGCTTTTGGAATACTTAACTTTAATCCATCCTTGTTGTATACATCGTTCTTGATGAGACATGCTTTAGACGATAAGTCTCAATTGCTATGTAAGGCTAATGGCGCCTTGCTAGGTCGTAGCCATGGACTTAGCTGAAGGCTATTCTAACTATCTGCTCGGCAAAGGAGCGAGGCTTCGTCAGTGTAGTCGCTAGCAAAGTCGTCCGTACAACTGGGGCGAGTGCTATCCCGTATCTCGAGACCTGCCTTGTGGTGGCGCTCGGTCTGCGATCACATAGTGGCGACACGCGGGTCCGACATGTACTAATGGACCGCGGCCGATTTAAAACTACCACCTAGCAAGTGTGGTGTCTGGCGGTGACACCACAATATTACTTCTGTTCAGCATACTCAGAGAGTGCATCGATTAATGAAAGTGCTTGCGATGATTCAACGTCCTGCGATGTATACAGCCCGCAGCGCACTACTCGGAAGACCGTCAGTTTAACTACAATATGAGATCAAAAGTATCCGGACACCTGACTGGAAATAACTTACAAGTTCGTGACGCCCTCCATCGGTAGTGCTGAAATTCATTACTGTGTTGGCCCATCTTTAACCTTGATGACAGCTTCCACTCCCGCAGGCATACGTACAATCAGGTGATGGAAGGTTTCTTGGGGAATGGCAGCCCATTCTTCACGGAGTGCTGCACTGAGGGAAGGTATTGATGTCGGTCAGTGAGGCCTGGCACGAAGTCGGCGTACCAAAGGTGTTCTGCAGGATTCAGGTCAGGACTCTCTGCAGGCCAGTCTATTACAGGGATGTTACTGTCGTGTAACCATTCCGGTAGAGGTCGTCCATTATGAACAGGTGCTCGATCGTGTTGAAAGATGCAGTCACCATCCCCGTATTGCTTTTCAACAGTGGGAAGCAAGAGGGTGTTTAAAACATCAATGTAGGCCTGAGCCGTGATAGTGGTACGCCAAAAACAAGTGGTGCAAGCCCCCTCCATGAAAAACACGACGGCACCATAACACCACCGCCTCCGAATTTTACTGTTCGCACTACACACGCTGGCAGATGACGTTCGCCGGGCATCCCGCCATACCCACACACTGTCATCGGATCGCAACATTGTGTACCGTGATTCGCCACTCCACACAATGGTTTTCCACTGTTCAATCGTAGAATGTTTACGCTTTCTACACTAAGCGAGGTGTCGTTTGGCATTTACGGGCGTGACGTGTGGCTTATGAGCAGCCGCTCGACCATGAAATCCAAGTTTTCTCAACTCCCGCCTAACTGTCATAGTACTTGCAGTGGATCCTGATGCAGTTTGGAACTCCTGTTTGATGGTCTGGATAGATGTCCGCCTATTACACATCATGACCTCTTCAACTGTCATCGGTCTCTGTCAGTCAACAGACGAGGTCGGCCTGTACACTTTTGTGCTGTACGTGTGCCTTCACGTTTCCACTTCACTATCACATCGGAAGCAGTGGACCTAGGGATGTTTAGGAGCGTGGAAATCTCGCGTACAGACGTATGACTCATGTGACAGCCAACGGGAGTTCCGCGAAGCGCCCCATTCTGCTCTCTCATGGCTTCTGAGATCGCGGATATGATCTGGCAGTAGGTGGCAGCATAATGCACTTAATATGACAAACGTATGTTTCTGGGGGTATCCGGATACTTTTGATCACATAGTGTATAACCACCCAGTACCTCGCATCAATAATAACATTCACGGCTTCCACAAAGAAAGACAGCACGGAAAATGAAATGGAGGTAAGGAACAGACGTCATATACGATCTAAAAATACTCGTACCTATGGCAGCCAGAGTGACCCTAACGGATGGAGTAAGTAAGGAAGCACAAGTTAGGCACATTTAACATCGGAAATACAGCGGAAAGTCTGCAAAGGCATCGCCTCCAATGGGGCAAGCATGTTTTACGCTGTGAACCTAACCATACCCCAAGGACAAACTCTGACATCAGAGAACCCAGAGGAGGCCGCAGACGAGCACCAAATACGCGGATTAGGACTCTAAAGAACGACCTGAAAACGATGGGATTGCGTATTGAAATGACACGGCCTAACGTTCTAGAAGATTTTACTTCCAAGAAGAAAAATCGCCGAGCATTTCTGACGGCTGTTGGTGGAATTGTTTCTCCTCACTGCCAGGAGCCGCTGGTACTTCAACGGCAGAGAAGCTCATAGTACAATGTAGTAGCCGCTTCCTCTACGTCGCTGAGCAGGCAGCGCGCCAACACAGCTCTGGTGACGGCTTCCGGCCTCCCAGGGAAAAGCGCCGCCCCCACTACCGCCCCCGCAGCGTAATCACGGCTAAGTGGGCCGTTGCGGCCGGGAAGGCGGCGTAGGGGCCCTCAGGCGTCGGCTTATCGCCACTTATCCTCACTCCAAGGAGATGTGGCCACCGGCCTCCTTACTTCACACGGCCAGTTTGTTTTCCATGATAGCAGTCACTTTTTATTAAAGCAGTCAGCACAGGACGCGGTGGTGCATTGGCAACACACTGTACTACGCCCCTCTCACGCTCCTACTGTTATTTAGAAGCAGACACCACGCCCGTGAGCAGAGACCGTCGTGCCGTAAGCATACACTGGGATCGATCATTTGGCTGAGGGAGGGAAAGTGGGGTTAACTCGTCCTTGGGGAGATTTCATAAGCAACTTTTACGATTGCAAGTAGCTACCGTTAATAAATGAAAACTCTGCATGTCTTCACGATGTTTTTTAACTAAAGACCGTGAACTAAATAGCTATACAACTCTGATATTAATAATCAATATTAATAATTATCAACTTCGTCCGAAATTGTAGTAAATGCTTTCTCTGCAAACTATTTTGTGCAGTTAGTTCAGAGACCCACTCGAAGTGTCTATGGCTGGGGAAACATACTTGACCTATTAGCAACAAATATCCCCGTGGAAATAGGGAGCAGCTTGACAGATACAGAGATTAGTGACCACAAGGTCGTTATAGCGATGCTGAATACCGTAACATCCAAAACCACCAAAAATACACGTAAAATATATCAATTTAAAAAGTAGATAAAAATTTGCTTGATGCCTTCCTAAGGGACAGTCTCTACTACTTCCGAACTAACCGTTTTGGGGTAGACCAGACGTGACTTGAATTTAAGGAATAGTAATAGTATCAACAGCAACTGAGGTAAGACGGAATTGAACTCCTGAGATCCATAAAACACAGTTGCAGAAGCATAAAAAATTTAATGCAAAATTCCCTAGATGTTGAAGTTTTATAGACTCTCAAAATATAGAGCGTCCTTTCAATGGGAGACGCTTTCACTAGTTTCCACAACGAAACTCTATCTCAAAATCTCGCAGAAAATCCTAAGAGATTCTTGTATGGGAAGTACACCAGCGGCAAGACACAATCAACACCTTCACTACAAGATAGCAATAACATTGTTACCGATGGCAGTGTTACTACAGCGGAGTTACTAAATACATTTTTCATCAAAGAAAAATATTTCAGATTTCGATTAAAGAACTGCGGCTAAATTGAATAACTTAGAAACAGACATTCGGTGTAGCGAAACAACTCGGATCACTTAATTATGGCGTCTTCCATTCCACGCTGTATACCAGTTAGGATACCTACAGAGTGCACTATATAATACCTCCATACTTACCAATCACATACAACTGCTCGCTCGACGAAAGATTCGTACCTAATGTCTGGGAAGTTACACAGAACACACCAATATACAAGAAATAAAATAGGAGTAATCCGCTGAGTTACAGACCAATATCACTGTTGTCGATTTACAGAAGGAGTTTGGAACATATTCTGTGTTCGAACATCATGAATTACCTTGAAGAAAACGATCTATTGACGTATAGCACGACTCATAAAACATGCCGTTTCTCCAAAGCGGCTTCTGATCTCATTGCGTAGCTGTGGAGTATGGTATCAGTTGTGTGATTGGATTCGTTATTTCCTGTCATAAAGGTCGCAGTTCGTAGTAATTGATGGAAGGTCATCAAGTAAAACAAATGTGATATCTGGCGTTCCCTAAGGAAGTCTTATAGGCTCTCTGCTGTTCCTAATCTACATAAATGATTTAGAAGACAATCTGAGCAGACATCTTACATTATTTGCAGATAATGCTGTCATTTATCTTGTAAAAAGGTTATCAGAAGATCAATATCAATTGCAAAATGATTTAGACAAGCTATATGTCTGTCGCGAAAAGTCGCAAATGTCCCTAAACAATGAAAAATGTGAGGTCGTTCACACTAGTAGTAAAATGAATCTGTTTAATTCCAGCTACGCGATAAATCGCACAAATCTAAAGGCTGTCATTTAAACTAAGTACCTAGGGATTACAAATAGACAAAGTAGAACGGTCACGTAGATAAAGTTATGGTTAAGATGAAAGAAAGACTGTCTTTTAATGGTAGAACTCTTCGAAGATACTCGTACAACAAATCCACTGAAAGACTGCCTGCAGTATGCTTGCCCGTCCTCTGCTGGAGTAGGTTTGAGCGTTATGGGATCCCTATCAGATAGTATTGACGGAAGACATCGAAAAAGTTCAAAGAAGGGTAGGTCGTTCAGCACTATCACGAATTAGAGGACAGGGTGCCGCGGACGTGACACATTAGTTAGGCTGTCAGTTGGCACTCATTAAAACAAAGGCGTTTTCAGTTGCGGCTAGATCATGACATGAAATTTGAATCAACAGCTTTATCCTCTGAAAACGAAAGTATTCTGCTGATGACCGCCTACATAGAGAGAAATGATCATTTGCTAAAACAAGAGAAATCAGGACTCGGACTGAAAAATTTCAGTGTTCGTTTTTCCAACGCGCCATTCGAATTGAAACGGTCGAGCAATAGTTTGAAAGTAGTTCGATGAACCCTCCACCAGGCACTTAAGTGTGAATTACAGAGTAGTCATGCAGATGCAGATGTAGAAGAAATTCAAAATGTAAAACAACATGCAGATCTCGGCCGGATCGTATCTAATAGTTGAGTGACTTACTTCGCAATTAAACATGTACTATGTGACCCCGTACCGTATTAACTTCTCGTAATGCGCGTCTACAGCAACTATAAATTCCTTAGGTGAGGTTATCTGCTCCTTTTTCCTATAACTGTTGGTACCATAGGCTTGCAATTAAGGATTAAGTACCATAGTCACGCATCTACAGAGCTACAGTATAACACAACGCATGAAGAGGAGAAGGAAAATGTGTTCAACAAATTTGCAGCCTTTTAACATTCACATACTTACAGGACTCGCTGTGATACTGTGGCACAGATATAGATTAAAAACAACAATGAACTTGTATGCCTGTTTCTTGATACTTGTGCCATTTACACGGGTGTATTGTAAGTGTAGTTTAAAAACAGTCGGGTATGTTAATGATGAGACCAAGATATAGACAGACAGTTTATATCGCCTTTTAGATAGTACAATATTTTCAGCCGCGCAAAACTTTGCTTTCCACGGTCATCGTAAAAACTTTTCATCGGAAAACAGGGGAAACATCATAGAATTAGTGAACTTGAGGGTTGAAGATGGTCCAGTATCGAAAGAGCATTGTTTGAAACTTAGAGTCAGCTGGTGGCTCAAAGAGGGTACTTTCTTACTTCGCAGAAGAGAAACAAAATGAATTTATTGTCCTTTTGGGTAAACATGTTAAGGAAAAATTTATTGCACATATAAAAAAAGGCTATACATTGCAGAGCAATTTTAGACAGCACTGCCTGATGAGAGCCTAACTGATCAGATTAGTCAAATAAAATTTCATACGTCCACATACGAGTACACTGCCCAGTCACATCAATGTGGCCATCTGTCAAAAGCCTGAATAACAACATTTTGCAGCGCAGACCGTTTCGAGACGTGCAGGAAGAGAGTCGATGAAGTTCTGGAAGGTACCGAAAAGTATGTGTAGCCATGCCGAATCCACTGCCGTTGCCAGCTGCGCAAAGTCTCTCGGTAGGGGATCCAAGGCGCGAAGAGCCCGATCGATGCGGCCCCACAAATTCTCGATTGAGTTTCAATCAGGGATATCTGATGGCCAAGGGAGTACGGTAAACTCATCCTGGTGCTCCTAGAATCACGCACATACCGGGTGATCAAGAAGTCAGTATAAATTTGAAAACTGAATAAATCACGGAATAATGTAGATAGAGAGGTACACACGTTCTTCGAATGACATGGAGTTTTATTAGAACCAAAAAAATACAAAAGTTCAAAAAATGTCCGACAGATGGCGCTTCATCTGACAGAACAGCAATAATTGGCTTAACAAAGTAAGACAAAGCAAAGATGGTGCGCAATATGTCCACCACCATTCCTCAACAATAGCTGTAGTCGAGGAATAATGTTGTGAACAGCACTGTAAAGCATGTCCGGAGTTGTGGTGAGGCATTGGCGTCGGATGTTGTCTTTCAGCATTCCTAGAGATGTCGGTCGATCACGATACACTTACGACTTCAGGTAACCCCAAAGACCATAATCGCACGGACTGAGGTCTGGGGACCTGGGAGGCCAAGCATGACGAAAGTGGCTGCTGAGCACAGGTTCATCACCAAACGACGCGCGCAAGAGATCTTTCACGCGTCTAGCAATATGGGGTGAAGCGCCATCCTGCATAAACATCGTACGTCCGAGCAGGTGTTTATCAGCCAGGCTGTGGATGATGCGATTCTGTAACATATCGGTGTACCTCTCACCCGTCACTGTAGCAGTTACGAAACCAGAATCACGCAGTTCCATCTTTCGGACGTTTTGTTAACTTTGTTTTTTTTTTTTGGTTCTAAAAAACCTCATGTCATTCCAAACATGTGTGTCAATTTGTACCTCTCTATCTGCATTATTCCGTGACTTATTCAGTTTTCAAATTTATACTTTTTGATTACCCGGTACATTGCCAGTTATGAAACACATTGCATTGTCCTGCTGGTAGATGCCATCTTTCCGAGGAAAAACGAACTGCATGCAGGGTTGGACATGGTCCCCCACGGGGATCTTTATCCATTGTGCCTTCCAGAATGGCGAGATCACCAAGGAACACTTACCAGGCCATAACGGTTCCTCCTCTGGCTTGGACCCATACAGACGATTGTTACAGCGTGTTGGCTTCCAGACGTTTCATGTATCTGATGGAGCATAAAACGCGTTTCATCTAAAAAGGTGACCTGTCGCCACTCAGTGGACGTCCATTTACGGTATTGGAATGTAAATTACAGCCATCGTTACCGGTGAACAGCACTCAGTATTGACTCATGAACTAGGTGCCTACTGTAGAGGCCTGTGTGTAGCAACGTTTGCTAAGTGGTCCTTGAGGAGACATAATTGGTAGCCCCTTTTTTCATCTGGGCGGTGAGACGATCAACAGTTGAACGCCTGTTCGCCCACACACATCTCCGCAGCCGTCGTTCAGCCCTGTGATCTATGGCCCGTGGTACACCACTGTCGTCTTTTTCCGTGTACAGTATACTTTAACTATGACAGCATGCTAACAGTTTACAAACTTATCTGTTTCGGAAATGATTCCACACTTAGCCCGAAAACCAATGATCATGCCCTTTTGGGATGTCAGATAAATCGCTCCGTTACTGCATTACCACTTCAATTGCACTGGTTTCCGCATCCTCCTCCCCTCGACACGCTTTACATACTCACCACTGCTACTTCTGCCACCTGCCGTCTATGAGTGGTAATTTCACGTTGACATTGAACATAGGCGACGGTCACATTAATGTCGTTGGACAGTGTGGAGCACAACATTATAAAAGTTCGACGACGCTTCTTAGCCTTTTTTTTTCTAGGAAGGCTGCAGAGGATGTGCCAAAAGGTATTCAGTAGAATCCGGAGAAAGACTGGCTGGATATTGCATTGTGCAGGGATCAAATTTACGATAAAACCGCGTCAATGTCAGATGAACATGGAAGTGTACAACGAAAAATTCAATCACAAATTCAGTTCAGTTCCTGCGTGATCATTCCTAAAATCCTTGTGCAGTTTATACATTTCCATGTGTTCCTTCTATCGGCGCCTGTTTTCGAACTGTAGCTAAGTTACATACATCCTTCTCGTCTTCTATGAGTAGATGGGAAGTACTTGTTGAAAACAGAAACAACGTAACGATTATCTGATTCCTGATGTACTGGTGATTAAAACTAAGTTAAAATCGTAAAAGAAAACATGGAAACAATTGTGAGCACTTTGGAAGATAAGCAAGATCCCGCCAATACTAACTTTCATGGTAGATCTGCTGAAAACCTGCTCTTCCCAGCTGTATGTTAATTTCCCCTTTTGACCTATATCACCTTACAGCACATGATACTGTCTAACCTGCGTGAGTCTGGTTCGCATCTATCTTCCCAACACAGTTGCGCAAGGACTGTTTTAGGAATTTGTGTTGAGCCTATGGCCTGCAAGGTAGAAAGACACCATATATCATTGCAGAGTTCAGAAGAGTGCAGTAGTATGGACAGTGATGTAATCAAAAAATGATCTCAATGTCGGTTCCACTAGACTCCCTGTAAAGGAAAGGTTATCGCTGACAGAAATTAGTGTACAGGTTCAGGCGTCCACTACATGTAAGCAAAAATTAATATAATAGATTTTCGTTATTATGGTTCATTTTTACTTTAAGTGTGACATCACGACATATCAGTCATAATTCATTACGTACAGGATGCTAAAATATCGATACTGAGTGTTCACAACTGTGAAGCGAAATTCCTAACTATTCTTAAGTTCCTTGATAGTAAGATGGCTGATGACCGTGTCTGTGCATCGATAAAATAAAAACAAATTAAATACAGTTGACGCCAGAAACATCAACTGAAATAAATGCATGATTAAAATAGCAAAACGACGGATGTGGGTAGGTAAAGAGCAGTCAAAAAGAAGTACACAATTAACATAAAAAATGGTTCGCATGGCTATCAGTACTATGGGACTGAACATCTGAGGTCATCAGTCCCCTACAACTTGGAACTACTTAAACCTAACTAACCTAAGGACATCACACACATCCATACCCGAGGCAGGATTCGAACCTGCGACTGTGGTGGTCGCGCGGTTCCAGACTGAAGCGCCTAGAATTACTTGGCCACAGAGGCCGGTACAATTAACACCATTCACTAACTTCAGGGTATAAGGCTCTCTACAGTGGGTGATCCATTCTTTTCGTTAAATCAGATATCTCGAGTTTCTGCTTCAGTTAAGCACAACAATCGTGAATATGTTTAACTACAGGGCATGGTTAAATGTACGGGAAAAATAGTGGAGACGAAGGCGACCACACTTCTGAGTGTCAACTGAGTATCACTTGCTGGAATAGCGTGTTTACCTTTCATTGACGGCAGCAGTGGCTGCTGTCGGCGCGAGCTGCGAACCTGAGAATCTATTCTAAATCTCCCTCGACTGTTAAACACCAGTATGATACATTTCCTACGTCTTCGGCGAAGCCAAGACTCCAAGTTATTGCCTAAGTTAATAAGTATGGTACACGCTATTTGGCTGGAATAGAGCGTATGTAGTTGTCCTCTAATCGCTCGCAAGCGTTAACAGTCAGTGCTCGTGGCAATTCTCCAGACTAGGAGGCTCTTCAGTTTAACTCCTTAAGAGTGAAGACGAGCCTGTGAACCACACAATCGACTCAGCGCAGCGTGAGTCACCTTACACTACCACTCTACGATTTTCTGCAAGAGAAGAGCGAATTTTTCTGTCTGCGTTTTGGCAATATCAAAGTTGGTTGCTGCGCTTTTTCTTTCAGGCCAATCAGAGCGTTTGTACTTGTTGTAATTCCATCCACTAGAGTTTTTGTAGCCTATCAAAGGCATCGTTTCTTTGGTAGGGCAGGGTTTAACTTCTGCTTCCTAATACTGAGAGAAACAGCTTTTTCCACGTGGGATTTTGCGCAGGTGACCACACTGAGTTACCAGTGTTCTGAGTTGGATCTTTCTGGAAGTTTATCTGCTATTTCTAGCCGTGTTCCTGCAGAAAGACTTTCTGAAGGGTTGTCGTTAACAGCAGGGAAAAGCCGGCCGGTGTGGCCTAGCGGTTCTAGGTGCTTCATGCCGGAAGCACTACGACCACTACGGTCGCAGGTTCGAATCCTGCCTCGGGTATGGAGGTGTGTGATGTCCTTAGGTCAGTTAGGTTTAAGTAGTTCTAAGTTCTAGGGGACTGGTGACCTCAGAAGTTAAGTCTCATAGTGCTCAGAGCCATTTTTGAGCAGCAGAGGAAAAGAACGGCTTTTGCCACTGGCCTGGGCAGTGGCTGCGGCGTCGCAGTGTATCCGCTGTAGGTCCCACTGTGATGGTTTCGGCCAAACATGGGATGGGCATAGCCGTTGTAAAATTCTCCTTTCCTCAGAACTACGTCTCGTAGCTTTGGTCTGGGAAATTACTTGCGTACATTTGCTAGTGTGAGTGTTAGTGGTTTATGTTCAAGAAATCTCAGCTTGTTTATATGATTTGCCTATCAATAAAATTCGTACATGAATGAAATTTTCACTCTGCAGTGGACTGTACGCTGGTATGAAACATCCTGGCAGATTAAAACTGTATACCGGACCGAGCCTCGAGCTCGGGACCTTGCCTTTTGCAGGCAGGCACTCTACAGACTGAGCTATCTAAACACAACCCCTCCTCGCAGCTCAAATTCCGCCAGGACCTCGTCGCCTTCATTCCAAACATCACAGAAGCTCTGCTGCGAGCAGGAGAAGCTTCTGCGATGTTTGGAATGTACGAGACGAGGCCCTGGCGGAATTTGAGCTTGAGGACGGGTCGTGAATTGTGTTTGAGCAGCTCAGTCCGATATTGTTATGCCGGCACGGTAGCTCAGCGTGTTCGGGAAGAGAGCTGCTAGGCCTCTATAATAAAAAGAAACCGAGTGGAACGATCAACAAACGAACTTGAACGAACGTCACGTGACGTCCGCAACGACCAAACACAACGATCAACAACGAACAAAATAAAAAAAAAATGTCTGTAGAACGCTTTAGCGAAAAAGGCAAGGTTCCGAGTTCGAGTCTCGGTCCGGCACACAATTTTAATCTGCCAGGAAGTTTCAAATTCGTACATTTTCATGTAACTATGTCGCGTTACATATTGATATGACCGGGATTGTTTCAGAAATTCAATGGAAGATCAGTTGTTTGTCTGACACCTTACAAATGGGCAGAGTAAATTTGGTCCAGCAGTATCTCCAAAAATGACTTTGGATAAAGCACTTGCTAAAGTAAAAACCATGAACGAGTCTTTAGTGACAGAACTAACTATAATTATAGGCCATGTTTTCACTTTTGGCACTGAAAAATGTACTGACGTGGATATTATCATCGACCGAGGAGGAAGGAGTGTAAATGAAACAATGTTGTGTGAACTAGTTCATGACGGTGTATTGTCGATTCAAGAAGAAGTTCGTCGATTACTAATTGAATGCGTAGTCCAATTTATACAAGAATCGTCAAAACGATAAGCGACCATTAAGGAAATCAACTAACCTTTCCATATTGTTAAAATAAAATGTGTGTTTGAAGCTTCTGATGATCCTCTGGCTGTGACACTGGAGAATATGATAGGCATTTATCTGAGTCTGTTAAGGAGTAGGTGATGCAAGAAATAAAAGGTATTGTAGCCACTGATGTGCAACCGATACGAGTGTGCAACATTGCTGGTAGATGGACAGTACCATCATCTCACCCGAATCTTGTGAGAAAAGTTTTTCTAAACTGAAAGTAATAAAGAATTGTATTTGCCCTACGATGAATCAAGAACGACATCCAGTCTGTCCATTTTATCAACAGAAAGAAAAGTTTCTGGTGCAATTAATTTAAACGACATTATTGCGAATTTCAGTAAAATAAAGGCACAAAAACATGTACCCTAATAATATCAATAATAAATACCATCCAGTACTAAGGTTAGGAACTGACTGATATTGTAATTTCCAGACGCGCGAAGGAATAGATAACTTCCTTTATTATTTCCGTGCACTATGCTACGTTTATATTTGCATACACCTTCCGCAAGACACCATAGCGAGCGTAGTGGAGGGTACCCTGTACCACTAGTAGTCATTTCCTTTCCTGTTCCACTCTCAAAAAAGGGAGGGAAAAAGGACTGTCAACATGCCTCTGTACGAGCCCTAATCTCCCTAATCTTGTCTTCGTGGTCCTTACGCGAAATATGTCTCATTTGCCGGTTCTCTAAATTTTCTAACAACACCCATTTCATTAGCTGAAGTATCTCCATAATACTTGGGTATTGTTCTATCCTACCGGTAACAAATCTAGCAAGCTACCTCTGAATTGATTCGATGCCTACCTTTAATTCGACCGGATGCGGGTCCCAAACACATACTCAGTCCATTTCATACTGTTTTGCACTCCACGTGATGGTTACTGTGCAATATGCTCTTTCTTATTCTAGGCTTCTCACTTGGATCTTTCAGTATGTATATTATAATTACTGGAGCACAGAGTATGCATATTATAAATACATGTTTTGTTTTATCAGCCATTACACTACTCATATGCTGCTCAGTTTTTAATGAACTTACAATAAAGATACACCAATTCCCAAGCAGACTGTGGGTCTCAATTAGTTTTGCTGCCCCGTACCTCCAAAAGGTTTAGTCCGCCAGGGTGTGGGCTTCTTATGTCATGCATCTTAGGCTTCAGGGACTTGTAGAGGCCTTATGACCGGGGAAGCTAACTATGAAGCTTGCTATAGGTGAAAGAATATGTTGTTAGATCTTTAGCATAATCTGCTTGAATATCCGATTATATTATTCTCAGTAAATCGTTAAGATTTTCTTAGTAGAAAGACACTGAAGTAAAAGTAAAATTGTATCATCGATATAATAAACACACTTAATTTTCCTTATGTTAAAAGAAGATGAAGGTGCTAGTTCTTATGAGGGATACTCGTGGAAAATATTTAAATATTCATGTCACTCGAGTTCATCACAAAATACATGGGCGTAAGTACGGTTTCAAGCCATTACATCAATAAAGCAGCTTTGGTGATTTAAAATTCAAGCGATGTACAGAAAATACGGAACTCCAAATAACATTTAACCACTGGGCCATCTCGACAGTCGGTTTCCAGTTCTCTTCACACGAAATTAGGTTGTATTACTTTACATACACAACATTTGATTAAAATAGTCTAGACAGAGATTCATCATCGCACCCACTAAACCAATAAGAGGGGGTGGGGGGTGGAGGTGGAGGTGGGGACAGATAATAGGAGGAAAGAGATTCCTTTCTTTTTGGAAATGTCATTGTTGATTAAGGAGTCATTCCAATAGTTGGAGCCAGTAGCGGAGAGTTATTCTTCCATGTTATGTATCTGGTATCGCTATCATCATTAGACTGATACGAAACATGTTTTGCTTACAGTCGCCATTCAATAAGCAGTGTCGCGAAAACCTTTTACTGGTTATGAAACTTAAATCGAAATTAGATTTTTAAATTAGAATCCCATTTGGTCTCGAATAATCGTTATTAAAATAACCAACTGTCAGATTTCTTACAGTATTCTCAACTAATAATACAACTAGCCCTTCTTAATTAAGTAAAATGCAAGTAAATTTTCGAATTTAGAACTAAGAAAGAAAGCAATTGCAATGAAACAAGGAGGGAAATATTAAGGTGATGCTCGTGTTTGAGCTAATTAAGTGCCTATCAGCGTGGCTCTTTATAAACGTTATGTTACAAATTCTTGTCTCAGTCGGTAAATATCAGCTATACAAGAACCTACCAGAAAATTAACATTAGCTTAAATATAAAGTACCCAAATAAGAATGTAAGTGTCCCAACGTACAAAAGTCTTACGGGCATAAGGCGAGGGAAGTCAATAAGCCCTCTTCTTTTTAATAGTCCTTTCACTTCATAAATTTGTTGTTAGAAAGAACTTCTTGACTGAAGAAGATATAAATAAAAGCATTTTAGTGGTTATGATTATTTGGGAACAGAGAGACGTCAACAAGAAATATGTCGAAATGTTTGGGTGATAGTATGCTAAGGCTTACAAGACAGAAATATGTAAGAGACTCCTTCACTCACCATCCATGTCACCTCTCTCCGCCAAAATTCACCTTATAAAGTTACAGGAAACATTCAGAGACATCTGTTGTTGCATGTTGTTGTTGTTGTTGTTGTTGTGTTCAGTCCTGAGACTGGTTTGATGCAGCTCTCCATGCCACTCTATCCTGTGAAAGCTTCTTCATCTCCCAGTACCTACTGCAACCTACATCCTTCTCAATCGCTTAGTGTATTCATCTCTTGGTCTCCCTCTACGATTTTTACCCTCCACGCTGCCCCCCAATACTAAATTGGTGATCCCTTGATGCCTCAGAGCATGTCCTACCAACCGATCCCTTCTTCTGGTCAAGTTGTGCCACAAACTTCTCTTCTCCCCAATCCTATTCAATACTTCCTCATTAGTTATGTGATCTACCCATCTAATCTTCAGCATTCTTCTGTAGCACCACATTTCGAAAGCTTCTATTCTCTTCTTGTCCAAACTATTTATCGTCCATGTTTCACTTCCATACATGGCTACACTCCATACAAATACTTTCAGAAATGACTTCCTGACACTTAAATCTATACGTGATGTTAACAAATTTCTCTTCTTCAGAAACGCTTTCCTTGCCATTGCCAGTCTACATTTTATATCCTCTCTACTTCGACCATTATCAGTTACTTTGCTCCCCAAATAGCAAACCTCCTTTACTACTTTAAGTGTCTCATTTCCTAATCTAATTCCCTCAGCATCACCCGACTTAATTCGACTACATTCCTTTATCCTCGTTTTGCTTTTGTTGATGTACATCTTATATCCTCCTTTCAAGACACTGTCCATTCTGTTCAACTGCTCTTCCAAGTCCTTTGCTGTCTGTGACAGAATTACAATGTTATCGGCGAACCTCAAAGTTTTTATTTCTTCTCCATGGATTTTAATACCTACTCCGAATTTACTTTTGTTTCCTTCACTGCTTGCTCAATATACAGATTGAATAACATCGGGGAGAGACTACAACCCTGTCTCACTCCCTTCCCAACCACTGCTTCTCTTTCATGTCCCTCGACTCTTATAACTGCCATCTGGTTTCTGTACAAATTGTGAATAGCCTTTCGCTCCCTGTATTTTACCGCTGCCAACTTCAGAATTTGAAAGAGAGTATTCCAGTCAACATTGTCAAAAACTTTCTCTAAGTCTACAAATGCTAGAAACTTAGGTTTGCCCTTGCATAATCTAGCTTCCAAGATAAGTCGTAGGGTCAGTATTGCCTCACGTGTTCCAACATTTCTACGGAATCCAAACTGATCATCCCCGAGGTCGGCTTCTACTAGTTTTTCCGTTCGTCTGTAAATTCGCGTTAGTATTTTGCAGCTGTGTCTTATTAAACTGATAGTTCGGTAATTTTCACATCTGTCAACACATGCTTTCTTTGGGATTGGAATTATTATATTCTTCTTGAAGTCTGAGGGAATTTCACCTGTCTCATACATCTTGCTCACCAGATGGTAGAGTTTTGTCATGACTGGCTCTCCCAAGGCTGTCAGTAGTTCTAGTGGAATGTTGTCTACTCCCGAGGCCTTGTTTCAACTAAGGTCTTTCAGTGCTCTGTCAAACTCTTCACGCAGTATCTTATCTCCCATTCCGTCTTCATCTACATCCTCTTCCATTTCCATAATATTGTCCTCAAGTACATCGCCCTTGTATAGACCCTCTATATACTCGTTCCACCTTTCTGCTTTCCCTTCTTTGCTTAGAACTGGGTTTCCATCTGAGCTCTTGATGTTCATAAAAGTGGTTCTTTTATCTCCAAAGGTCTCTTTAATTTTCCTATAGGCAGTATCTATCTTACCCCTAGTGAGATAAGCCTCTACATCCTTACATTTGTCCTCTAGCCAGCCCTGCTTAGCCATTTCGCACTTCCTGTCGATCTCATTTTTGAGACGTTTGTATTCCTTTTTGCCTACTTCATTTACTGCATTTTTATATTTTCTCCTATCATCAATTAAATTCAATATTTCTTCCCGTTACCCAAGGATTTCTACTAGCCCACGTCTTTTTACCTACTTGATCCTCTGCTGCCTTCACTTCTTCATCCCTCGAAGCTACCCATTCTTCTTCTACTGTATTTCTTTCCCCCATTCCTGTCAATTGTTCCCTTTATGCTCTCCCTGAAACTTTGTACAACCTCTGGTTCTTTCAGTTTATCCAGGTCCCATCTCCTTAAATTCCCACCTTTTTGCAGTTTCTTCAGTTGTTTCTTCTGTTGTTGCATATCAGTCGAGATGTGAAGCAGACAGCTCTGAGCAGTGTTCTTGACGGCTGTCTGTCTCATACTTAGCAACTGGCCTCGTCCGCCATGATGATGATTCACAGAAAATATGAAACTAGTTAAACATCGCAACGAAACTTCCAGTGTCTTCAGTCCATGTTCCTATCTTCTGGTCAGTCATTTCGTGTGACACAGGTTTTAAGGGTGTAATGAATAACTCTTAATTGTACTTACAATAAAATTTTGCAATTTTCACTTTGGATGTAAAAATAGTTTGAAGCTTTTTGTAATAAGTGTTATTCGATTTCCAGGAAGTGTGGTGATAGTATCTAGATTGTTGCTGTATATTTGATCACACTGAAAATTATCTAAGCTTTCTGTGACACTTATTTTCAAAATGAAGATGTAGAGACAGCGACCATAGAGAATTATTTTAATCTCATATATACAGCTGTTCAAAGAAAGTCCTGTTACGGTCACGTTGACATTAATGTCGTAAGAGGAACTTAGAGTAAAAAAAAATAAATTAGAAGTTGCTTTGATGGAAGGAGAACATGCGGCAACAGGGATGTGGTTGTTAGGAACACGGCTGCTCTGTGTATATTCAACAGTATCTATCATGTTGCTAGAAACTAATCATATTGTAACAAGTAAAACGTTGTCACGACTAGAAGTTGGATAGCCATACCGTCCGAAAGCACTGTCATTTAAAATATAGACTTGAAATAAAATTACGTCAGATTATTTACAAGAAGTTTGCAGTGACTACTGTATACTAGCTGCAGTATCGGCTGCCATCCAGAGGGCCTGAAACACTCGCGCCGCCAGTCACGCCGCAGTGTTTCCTACAGCCTTCACTGCGGCATGAGGGCGCAGCCACGAACGCTCTCGCCGCTGCCAGTGAGATGCGCCAGCGGCGTGTGTACTTAAGTTCAAACATCGACGCACAGAGGCTGTTTTATATGTTTGTCAGTTCATAACTTTCAAATATTTTCATAGCTGTCAGAGTTCGTCATATATGGAATAGTCATTTCACTGAAGACTGGATTGTAAACGTTTATATCTGTATATATTTCCACATTCAAGTAATACCCTTAGCAACTGACACTACAATTACAGCTAAGAAGTTATTTATTAATTGTGCTATTAAGTATTAGATGTAGAATAAATTAATATCTGAATTCTCTGGCCACGAAATGCATCTGTTCCTGGCTCCTGTATCTGCTAAGGAACCACAAACTTGCAAAGGAAGTTACAGAACTGGACATAGAAACAGAATATGACTATCAAAAAAAAGCAATATTCTCCAAGAAGTTACTCGTACTGGTCAGCGTCGCTGCCTGTTTATTTTACGCAATCTGGTTCATAGTCTTGGACTTTTAAATTATCACCTAAGTGATAATTGCAGAAAATACTGTCAAGAGTGCTTTTATTTGCTTACTTTGTTAAATGAATTGGATATTGCGAACTAGTAATGATTTCCAGCTACTAAACATTTGCGTTGCTTAAGGTAATTGTGAACTGATAGGTATAATTGTTATCTATTTGCTCGTTACTGCCTTACAGCATAACATGATACAAAGCCATGAAAGACCTTGTCTAATCATAGTGCTCTTTTGAATGATTGTTGGTATCAGTTCAAATGTCTTACCATATTACTTTAGATGACTGTTGTAATGACTGAAGAGTATCATTAATTATTTTGCATTGTAGGTGTCATAATCATTGAACTAATTCGTTGTTAAAGCATTAGTCGCTAAGCAGTGTTATCTCCCATCCGATTTATTATAGCCTTCCAGACAGTGGCGTTTCTTTTTATAAGTCGCCACTTATGATCACTAACAACCCGCAGCATAAGCGGCCAATTGCCACATAACAGAGAGACGTTCTACAGACGTTTAGACCACATGTCCAAGTCTCTATAGCGTCAAATCCATTCTCTATACAAAGAGAGAGAGAGAGAGAGAGAGAGAGAGAGCAAAATAAAACAATAACTCCCTTTCCAGTCACAGATTCAAGTTGCTTAAACAACATAAATACTAGTAGGCACAAGGCCGCACATGCCTCTATTAAAAAGATGATGAATTTAATAAGCTAGGATACGCATTAAAAGTCCATGTGTAGGGTTATGGCTCAGGATAGTACCCAAAGAGCAGACTAAGAATTCGTCCAAGTTCTACCTTGGGAGCTCCCAGAAGCCGAACCGTCTGTGTCAGTGAGCAGGATACTGCCAGCTAGATAGATGTGCTGAGCGAGTTATGGCAAACACTGTCGCAGCACGGGGGTGAGCAAGCGTCCATGATGGCAAGCGAAGCATAATGACATCGTGGAATCCCAGAGATACCGTGATACTAGTGACAAAGCAGAGCTCCCTAAAGAAAGCCAGGTACAACACAATTAAAGGCAGCAGAAAAGAGCATTTGAAAGATGAAGTTGCGGAAGTCTGAATAGCTGACAGCGAAGAAAACCCAGGCACATGATGTCATAGCCATCTCCACCGCTACAAAGTGCACGGACAGCGCCAACAGAAATAGCCCTCCCTCTTTAACAAATGTCTTATCGATGAGTGCTGATTTCCGACTGCCCACCGAGTAGTCTCAGTCCTTGTGTCAGTTTCAGCTATCCAGTGAGAGGGAAGGCTGTGGAGGTGGACCCTAGGTGTCTCCGATCGCCTGTAGAACCACGACTCTGGCTGGAAGGTCACTTCTTCTGCCAGCTGCACCGCCACTTTCAGAGGCCACACTGATGGGGCCGTCACCATGCAGTCCTCCAGGTGGCTTAACGAGTGTGACCTGGACCCTGCCTGTCATCCACCAGGAGAAATTGAACACCGTTGTTGCTAATTCAGTTACTGTGGCAGAACTGATGCTTCCGGCACCTGTTTCCTAAATGGGGCTGAGAGCCGACCCCTGCGTGCCAGCAGGTACCTCAGGTGGACCGGTGGCGTGACTCATGAGTGCTAATCTTTGACGTCCACAAGATCATTTTGGAGATCTATACGCACAGCTCGAGGCCGCCGGATTCTATGGGCCGACGGTCGTTGCTGATGTAGCAGCTGCCTCCTGGCGCTTTACTGTGATCGCAACACTGTAAGCCGAACGCAAGTCGGCCTTCTGCTGCTGTCAAGGTGCTACTCAGCTCATTTGTGGCACAGCGTTTTGGAAGACAATCCTTATTTCTGCCAAATTAATGTTTCTTTGACAGTAATGTTTTCTTGGCGCTCTAGAGCGTAATTAGGACGTCATCCTGCCCGGCTCTCTCCTGACTGTTTTAGGACTCTGGGACCAGATCCCTATAGCTGGTGTCAGCAAATGGTTGTAAGTGGACGAGATGTCCTTACCTGGTGCCAAAACCATGTATCTATGACAACAGAAGCTGACCGTCTATTCAGCCTTGACGTGAGGTCAACAGCTATAAGCTAAAGCTAGTAAAGGGCGATTCGTGAGTGACTGACATTTGTTTCCTTTCTTGTTCTGAACTTTTGTATGGCTATGATGAGTCTTAGGGACCTTCGTAGTAAGTTAAAAAATGTCTTTTGTTAGACTGCAGGAACCTACAGACTTGTCTCAGTTCAGAGGGATCACTAGAGTAGTTTACTGGTTGCCAGTGAGGTACCCTTACCATCATTTGTCTAGGCGTGACTTGCCATGTGTTTAAACTGTGTCAGCTACCTGAAGTATATAGAGGGTTATGACTATGCTCACTAGTGCACAGAATCTCGTTGAGCTATGATACAGCGTCTGGATTAAGTGTAGTTTAATTCCACTTTTGGCCT